>NC_134358.1:160830293-161155293 GCF_048569485.1 Anomaloglossus baeobatrachus | reverse complement strand
CCCCTGATGTGAACATCAGCCCCTGGAGGAAGGCAACAAGGGTTTTGTCTGACTTAGGTGTGCCTGACTGGGAGTGTGGGGTGTGTTGGTGTAGTTATCTGTGGCCCCTGGCTTGGCCAGGGCGCCACATTTCCCCTTAGTTAAATGCAGACCGTCCGCGGGCTGCCCGTCCATCACCGGTTTTATTTTCACAAACTGGAAAGATATAAAACGGTTAAACAGGTTACACTTATAATAACTTCTTCCCACATCGGGAGGTACTTTACTTAAAACGTTACTAACGGTTTTGGCTTCCACTCTCTCCCACCCAAGCAACCTGGCCCTGATGCTGCCCCTAAGCAAACGGGCAGCACCCCTTGACGCCAGTCCAGCACAAGTTGCCCGAGCGGGTTCTGGCCTTTTCAGGGGACCCACGTCCATGGGGAACCCCCTGAAACCCCTAGAGGATCGCCACCGGTTCTGGTGGTGGCTGGGCCCCAGCCTACTCCACTGCGGGCCCTTCCCCCAATCTGCCTCTCCGGAGGCGGTCACGGTAAAGCCATTAAACACATTTTATTTACAAACCACAAGTTCGTGGTGCCCTGCCAGTTCCCAGGCTTGTCCGATATTAGTCTCTATGCAAAAACTTTTCAAACAGTCCCCACGGGGACAACAGTGCTTCGTAGCCAACGGGCTACCACAAACAAAACTGTAGGGTCCCAACGGAGACTTGCCGTAGGGTCCCGACGGGGACTGTCAGCTGGGTCCCAGGGGCCATCCACAACATCTGGCTCCGGTACAGCCTCCTTCTGCAGCTTTCCCACAGTCCACCACCGAACAGCACGAGCCCCCAACGCCACCCTCACACAGGGGTGACACTGTCCCACAGGACTCCATTTTCAGCTGCCGATGATGCGGGTACGACTGCTCCTCCAACCGGACTCCTTAGCCTTGAGGGCCGTCTGGAACATCAGTAGAGTCCCAATGGGGACCGACAGCAAGGTAACCGGGAACCGCTACCATGCTCCAACTTTTCTTTCTTAATCAGCAATCCCGCGACGCAGCTGCCTTTGCTGCCGCTCCCGGTGCGGAGCTCTTTCTGCTTGCTCCGGTTCAGTCGGGGTAGGGGACGAGCCCAGCCGGAGTCCCCCCGTGCCGGCTACGACCGGTACCTTCGGTAATGAGGGACCCCGCTGTGACATGGCCTGCTCTGCCTCCTGGCAGCTGCATCCCCACCGTGCCTCCGGTGCATCTTTGCTGACGGGCTCAGCCTTCGGCTTCTTCCATGGAAGCGGATCAGGGCGGTCACGGGCTTCTGCTGCAGGTCGGTTCGCCGTGGAGGATTGGCAAGGTACCGCTACCGGTGGTGGTGGTAGCGGGCCTAGTGGCGGGGCAGCAGCAGCCAACACAGGTAGCGGGGGAGGTAGCAGGGCAAGCGGGTATGGACCGGGTCCCTCGGCCGCGATGACCGACCCACTAGGGGTACAGGGGCGTGGGTCACTTACCCTCCCTTCCAAGACTCCCTACACCTCGCGTCTCCGTATGGCCGCCACCACTTCCGCCATGTCGGCCTCCTACTCCTCCAGGAGGAGCTGCATGCGGACCTGCAGATGGCTGCTTAGCTGGATGGTCCGGACTTCCACCCACGCTGCGGTGCCAGGCGCGGGGACCACGGTGTTGTTGGTCGGACTCAGCATCTTTAGCAGTGGCCTCTTCCAGGAACCAGTAAATGGCCGCAGGGTCCTGGCGTCCCTGCTTCCATAGCCACGTGCTACATGCGGCCAGACGCCATCAGTCCCCCTTAGTCTCTTTCTGGCTCCTCCTCTATAGGGGCGGGGTTTTGGCCTTCGCGCCTCTACTGCTCGAGGAGACGCTCGAGCGGGAAACTTTCGGTCCAAAGATGGCAGCTTCACAAATTTTTCGACCGGACACCTCTGGCGGTAGCAAGGCGCACCTCTACCAAACGGCAGAGCGGTAAGATCCTGTTCGTGACGCCAAGTTGTCGCGGGCGGAGGAGGGGACGCTGCGCTCTCCCACTGCTCGGGTCCGGCTGCTGCTACTGCTCGGTGGTGGCTCGAGCGGTGGGCCGGATCCCGGGGACTCGAGCGGCGTTCCTCGCCCGTGAGTGAAAAGGGGGGGTTTTGATTGCGGGGAATTTGGTATTGTCCGTGACGCCACCCACGGTTGTGGTGATATTGGTGACACCACCACTGCTCTGGACAGGGATCCCGGGAGCGATGACAGGGAGCAGCCTGGATGTTAGTTCTCCCCTCCGTGGGTAGGGGGTTGGTTGTCCCGGGGCCCGGTGATGGGGTAGGGATGGATGGCAGGCGGGTTACGGGGCCTGATGAGGTGCAGGGTCGCGGGGGCAGCGCTGTGCCACACGGCACGGTGGTACTCACTCAGCCCAAAGATATACACGGAGTCTCCGGTAAAACAAACGGCTGGATGGATGGGTCCCACAGTCGGCTGCGGTGTTGTTTCTCTCGGCAGGTTGATGGTGACTGCCTTCCCCTGCACCTGTGTAGTGTAACGGTTCCAATGGGTTCCCACCGGTAACCCGCTCCCCAGCTTAAGGGTTGCTGAAGGAGCCCCTTTTGCCCGCAGGCTCTGGCCCTGGGAACTTTAGCCTTGGTGGTGACTGTGTTTCCCTCTCTCGGTTGGACTGTTGCCTTCTGTCGGGACTTGGCTGCTGGGAAACCCAGGAGGTTCCCTTCGCTAACGGATTTGGCAAATTCACGGCGACTCCTAGCCTTGCCGGGGTCCGTAAGCCCCTGCTGGATGGTGCTGGCTTCTCTTTGCGTACCGGTCCGGTACCGCCGGTCCACCGCCCGTCCACGGTCCTTACGGCTAGCTCCAATAGGCCACTCCTGCAGACGGTCACCACCGTCTGCCAACCTTGCTGTTCCGTCCGGGCCACACACCCGGACCGCTTTCTCTCTCCTCCTTTACCACTTCATTCCTCAAACTCAACCACTCAACTCTCCTACTCGAACTGAACTGACTGTTTTTCCCGCCTCCAGGACTGTGAACTCCTCGGTGGGCGGGACCAACCGCCTGGCCCACCCCCTGGTGTGAACATCAGCCCCTTGAGGAAGGCAACAAGGGTTTTGTCTGACTTAGGTGTGCCTGACCGGGAGTGTGGGGCGTGTTGGTGTAGTTATCTGTGGCCCCTGGCTTGTCCAGGGCGCCACACAGACATACACACAGATTCATACTACACACATACAACACAGACACACATAACACAGAGACACAGATATACACACACACACATTCATACTACACACAGAAATACGGACAGACTCATACTATACACATTCAACATAGATACACACATAACATACATACATAAATACACACACATGAAGCGCGCACACATACTACACACTCACACTTAACAGACACACATATACTACACTGACAAATAATAGACACTCATACAACACACATTTTATGTTTTATTTTATTTTTTTAATACTATAAAGTAATTGTTCACTTTTTCAGTGACAGGTAAAATACAAAGATGTTTGTAAACACACTGACACCGTCTATATTTCCATAATAACAAAACTTTCTAAAATACTTATTCCTAAAATGTTGCATCTGTCCTCTCAGCACTATCATTTTGCATGATAACAGTTGTCAGAATGGTTTCAGGAAACAATAGTGGTCATTCATTTCAAGCTGCGCTAACTTGTCATCCTTAGTGATGTAATGTTTCAGGACATCACCATGGGCAAAATGCCTCAATCACATAATCTCTTAATCACAAGAGCAAAGTGGTACGGTTACCAACAAGACTGTGGCAGGTGACCAGAGCATATGGGAAATGTACACAATTTTGTTAATCTCAGGCAACACACGTATTTGTTATTTGTACAAAAACGCCTAATATTGAGCATTTTTTTCATTATTTTATGCTTTCATCTTTTATACTTCCTGTTATTTTTTGAAGGCTTTAATTAGGTTTACAAGTTTTTTCATACCGCCAAAGTGGTACACTGTAGTTACTGTGATTTATTTAACCTTTCAGTGACTATAAAAACAGTCATTTTCAGGATCTACTGGCATTTCTAAAAAAAAAATCTTACCCTAGTGGAGGTATTTTAGCTGCAGTTTGACTATTCTCTTAAGCCGCCCTTAACACGTTTGTGTTTCCAATACGTGTGGTGTCCGTTTTCACACTTCCCAGAGACACAATCACACACATACTAATTAAAGTCAATAGAGATCTTCACATGTCAGTATGTTCACAGGAACCGTGTCTCTGTTGACCATGTGCTCAAACGGGGACATGTCTGTTTTTTTCCGGCAACACGGGTCAAATACAGACAGCATGCGGTGGCATCTGTGTGAAATAAGTTTGACACGTACTGGAAGAAAACGGAGAATACTAAAATGAATGATTTTCTTGGTGTAAAAGATGTGCAAAGCTTGCAAATAATAGATAAATGAGAGATAGATAGAGAGATTAGAGAGATACAGTAGATATAGAGATAGAAAACATAGATAATAGATAAACAGAGATAAATACATAGATATAGAGAGCTAGCTAGTAGCTTGTACAGCTATTTAGCAGAGTCACTGAATAAGTTACAAAAAAAATGCAACAGCAGCTGTGGGCTGCCATCTCAGGTGTCAGCTGTCCCTTGGCTGGTTGTGAAAAATAGAGGGGACCCAATGCTGATTTTTTTTAATTATTGAAAAAAGAAAAAAAAAAAGAAGTGCTAGGGTCCCCTCTTATTTCCAGTCAAGGGACAGCTGACAACTGGAGGCTGATATTAGTAGGATGGAAAGGCACATGATTATTTGGCCCTTCCCAGCCTACAAATAGCAGCTTGCAGTCATCCCAGAAGTGGCTCATCCATTACATGCACCAAATCTGGGGCTATACTCGTTTCTTCCTGTTGCCCAGGTGCAGTTGCAGATGGGGTAATATATGGGGCTGATGCCAGGTGTGAATTGCCACCTGGCACTAAGCCCTGGTATTAGTAATGGGTGGGCATCTAGCAAACACCCCCATTACTAATCCAGTAATGGAAATAGAAAAAAAAAATTGAACAAACACCCCCAAATACATCCTTTGTTTGCCAATTTAGTTAAAAAATTTATAAAAAAAGTCCACAGTAATGCATAGCGATGTCCCACAACGCCCTTCAAAAGCAAACCTGAAAGACATAAAAAGAGGAAATTATTAAAGACAAAAGACACTCTCAATCACCAATTTATTTCCCTGCAAAAACGCTAGACCAGGTCTTCACGAGGTCATCTCAGTTCACTGCAGTGGTTTATTTTTCCAGATCCCCCCACTTATGTGTTTTAGGGAGCCCCTGAATCTAAGAAGCATCATTGTCAGAAGCTCCCTGTCCTCTCCAACAACAACAGGAACACTTCCCTGCAACCAGAAAAAATGTTAGACCTGTCCATTTATATTGACAACAGACAAGATAAAGATTTCCAGATCACATCAGGACTACAAGATCCCAGGTACCTTCAGCTGCACCACAACTAATGTGGTGTACTTAATTTTATGTACCAAATGTCCAACTGGGGGGTCTGTATGTAGGGGAGACAGGACAAGGATGAATTCTCACCGCCACACAATTAGAGAAAAAAGGATAGATCTACCTGTGGCCAAACATTTTTGTAACCCAGACCACAGCATCATGGACATGAAATTGCTGGAAATTTAAAATCCCAAAGAGACAGGAGACTATGGGAGTACAAACTTATGATCACCTTTGACACATTCACAGCAGGAATTAATGTTTTAAATAGATTTATGTCTTTTTACATCAATTAAGTAATGTGCTCCTCAGACCATCTGGGGGCATCACAGCTCTGGACCAGACCCCCCAATCAGAGGACAATAAAACTTTCACACTCCTTATCTATGAACTGCTGCAATATTTATGGCCACAACAGTTTGTCCTCTTGCCATAGTGATAGTTCTGCTTCACATAACTTGTCTTATTTACTGCTCCATTCTATGTCCTGTTGTGTATAAATATGTGACTCTTCAGATTTTGTGTTATACTGAGCCTGATGAAGAGACCTGCGTAGTCTCAAAACCTTGCTATCATTACCATATTTTCAGTTAGCCATTAAAAGGTATCAACCACTGAGGACTCTCAGTTCTTTTAAACAATTTTTTTTATCTCTACTGGCTAACATGGTACAAAGATAAGTTTTGCTATGGTCACTTGTGCAGTGTGAGTGGAGTCTTTGTCTTGCAGAAACAAGATTCCTTTGGACAGCTTGCCGCGCCTTTTGGCCTTCAGAACCGCCTTCAATTGATCCAAAAGTTCAATGTAATACCTTTCATCACCTAATACCACTGTGCCTCCACTCTTTTGACTGCTCCGTGTTTTCAGGGTCATACAAATAAATCCCGTCCCATCCATAGTGACCAGTCGATCCAAGAAGTTCTTATCAGTCCGGAAACGCTGACAAATGGACTGGGAAGTTTTCGCTCGCATGCTTTGTTCTGATTTGTTGTCAAACATTTGAAGACCCACTTTGCAGATAGCTTCCTCATGTCCAAATGTTCATGGATAATGACACAAACACGTTCACGGGAAATCCCCATGATGTCTGCTATTGCTTTAGTTGAAGTTCGTTGATTCTCCAGTAGGAGGTTGTGTACAGCATCGACAATCTCCGTACCACCGCCGCTGGTGCCGGTGTCAGCGGTGGTGGCACCGGATCATATATCAGCCGCGTGGAACAGCGCAGCTCCTCTCTCACAGGATGGATCTGGCTGCTGATCTGCAGGGTGATCGCGCTTCCCTAACCTGACGGGCACGGTCATAATGGCGACCTCTGCAATCGCAGTAATTACGCCCCTGGATATACTATATTTCCTATTAGTGCCCTTCTGTCTGTAAGGTTCACCCCCCCTAACTCAGGTGGTTTGGACTCCAGCCTTTAGTTAGCGCGGTAGTACTTATTTAATTGTCTTTTTTCCATTATCTGACAGATCTAGACATAGAATCTATCCTCTACCAGTGGCTATTTCCATTTACTTTTTTGCAATATAAAAAAAGTATAATTACTTTTCACAGCGCTTGGGGCATTTATTTATTTATTTAGTGCTTGAAAATAACTGGTAGCCACACATAATATTGACACTTTGGGCACAATTTGGCCATTTTCACATAGGGATGTACTCACTTTTGTTGCCAGTGGTTTAGACATTATTGGCTGTGTGTTGACTTATTTAGAGGGCAGACCAAATTTACACTGTTATACAAGCTGTACACAGACTACTTTACATTATATCAAAGGGTCCTATCTTCAGTGTTATCCCATGAAAAGATATGTCACATAAAGTATTATAGCCAAGGGAACTGACTGCAGGAGAAAAGCCAAAAGGGACCTCAGTGCTCTGCCCCTGAATGGACCCCAATGGTCTGATTGCTATGGCATCTCCATAGTTCTCCACAATGTTCTGTGATGGAAATATGACAGAAAGTTGATAGGAATACTGAGAAAAAAATACTTAGATTTGTCCTAAACATAAAACCACAATTTTCGGCCCATTACAGACACTACCAGGCCTTCTTTATACACGTACAATTGACAAAACAAGTCATTTTACCCCAAATATCTCTACAGCTTTTCTAAGTAAATGTATATATGAAGAGATACAGGAGCGTCTGCCCACACATTATCTGAGCAGCTCCGTTTAATGTTATATTCATTCAGTGTTATATGAAATCTATGGTAAAATGTACTATAGCGCAATGACTGCATCCTGTCCCTTTAAATCTGCAGATGCCTCTGTTACCATGGTAACTACATTTATAAACAGCCAATAGAACTTCTCAGTTTGAAATAAAAAAAAAAAGTTGTTTATCATCAGTTTGTTACACCTCATCAGAGAGTGAAGACAGACACCAGCAATCAGCGCTAGATTTCAGGTATAAGACATAATATAAGGTACCGGGCGGCGATACATCCATCACCCGCACTCACACCAGATACCGGGCGGCGATACATCCATCACCCGCACTCACACCAGATACTGGGCGGAGATACATCCATCACCCGCACTCACACCAGATACCGGGCGGCGATACATCCATCACCCGCACTCACACCAGATACTGGGCGGAGATACATCCATCACCCACACTCACACCAGATACCGGGCGGTGATACATCCATTACCCGCACTCACACGAGATACAGGACAGCGATACATCGATAACCTGCACTCACATGATATACAGGACAGCGATACATCCATCACCCGCACTCACACCAGATACCGGACAGCTATACATCCATCACCCGCACTCACACCAGATACCGGGCGGCGATACATCCATCACCCGCAGTCACACCAGATACTGGGCGGAGATACATCCATCATCCGCACTCACACAAGATACCGGGCGGCAATACATCCATCACCCGCACTCACACCAGATACCGGGAAGCGATACATCCATCACCCGCACGACTAGCACTCACACCAGATACCGGGTGGCGATACATTCATTACCCGAACTCACACCAGGTGGTATCGGCCATCACTTGTCCCATCAGGCAGCCTTTTTAGTGGAATTGATCACATACGTAACAGGAAATATCTATCCATCTCCCAATCTCACCCGTCCACAACAGCCCCTGAATATAGAGACAATGTTCTTCAGTGTTATCAGGAACTGTCACCCAAGTCATAGAAATATGGATCAAGTCCCTACAACCTCTGCTCCTCTTTATAGGATTTTGACACATTTCGACAAGCGAAGATTTCAGAATAGGCCATGGATTGGACTGGATCTTGTGCCAGCGTTGGACCAGGTAATATCACCAGTCTGTGAGGGCCGACTGTTTCCTAGATTCAGGATTTCCACTTTAAAGCGGTTATCCAGGAATTTTTCATTGTTAGACTTTGGGCCTTTGACTTTGTCATCAGATATCATCTATTATATAAATCGGGTTTTTGTGCTCAATGTATTTTTTAATAATATTTGTCATTGGTTTTTGTTTTGTTTTTTATCCATATCACAAATGGAAACAGCACTTAAATACCTTGTAGTTCTCACTGTGGCCACTGGGGCCTTTTCTTAAGAGGGGGGGGCTTTAGTCTCTAATCTGATCCTAATATCTGGTTGTTTCCTTTAGTTTACATTACACCTGAGGAAAAACTAAGAAGACTGGCCTATTGTAACAAGCGGCTACCTTCACCGCTCTTCAAGACGGAGGTCAGTGAGAAAACTAAGGACAACATTGTTGTTTCTTTTAATATAAGGTGGTTGTGTATTCGGATGTTCCTATTAATCCTTGTAACTTAATCTCTTGTCTTCCCAGCGCCTGATGCCGACCAGTCCCGAGGCCCAGAAAATATATGCTGTTCGGCGAGAAGAACAGCCTTAGCCATCCAAGACAATCGATGTCAGAGGAAAAAGGAAGAGGGAAGAAGAAGATGAAAAAAAAAAATTTGGAGAGAATTATGCGACTACCTGGATGAAGAAGAAGAAGAACACATGCCAAAAAAGTCGGTTAAGAAGCTAAAACTGGACATCCACATCCCTGCAAGGAGAAGACAAGAAAGAAGGATCTAGCAGGACAACAACCGCCAATACATTAACTGGTTCCTGAGAGGAAGGAGAAACATCATATGGACCATCCTGCTGCGGCCTCAACACTGAAACATCAATGATGGCGGTGGTAAGTATAATAATAAGAACAATGATATGAGCGATAATGAGAAAGTAGTAAAAATCTGAAGAAAATAACAGTAGTAATAGATAAAACAGCAGTTTGATGGTTCTAGGACTGATCGCCTTTTCTCGGGGTCGAGAAGGAATTTTTCCCCTGTGACACAAATTGGCTGATGTGTCCTGGAGTTTTTGCCTTCTTCTGGATCAACATTGTAGGAATAGTCTAGTACAAATAGTTATAGAAAGTTAGAATTATACTGTAATAAGATAGCAGGATAATAATAGTAATAACATAGTTATAGCTGTAAAAATAAAACACTAATTTAGAAAATATAAAAGTTAGAATAATACTGTAATAAGAGAGCAGGATAATAGTATTGAGGCTGCTTTACACATGCTTTTCAAAGCACCTGTCCCGTCGTTTGTGCGTCACGGGCAAATCACTGTCTGTGGCATACAAAATCGCTAGTACCCGTCACACATACTTACCTTGCTAGCGACGTCGCTGTGGCCGGCGAACAACGTCTTTTCTAAGGGGGCGGTTTGTGCGGCATCACAGCGACGTCACACGGCAGGCGTCCAATAGAAGTGGCGGGGCAGAGAGCTGCCGCATGAAAGTCACTCCCACCTCGTTGCCGGAGGATGCAGGTACGGTGGTGTTCGTCGTTCCTGGGGTGTTACATGTAGCAATGTGTGCTGCCTCAGGAACCACGAACAACCTGCGTCCTGAACCAGCAATGATTTTATGGAAATGAACGACGTGTCAACGATCAATGATAAGGTGAGTTTTTTTTGATCGTTAGCGATCGCTCGTACGTGTCACACGCAACGACATCGCTAACGGGGCCGGGTGTATGTCACGAATTCCCTGACTCCAACGACATCTCGTAAGCGATGTCGTTACATGTAAAGGGGGCTTTAGTCCCAGTTAGTCAGTAATTTAGTGACAATTTAGTGTAGGGACCCATCTGAAGAGGTCGCCTTGACGTTGGCAGATGGGCTCACACAATTTGATCACATTGTGTGCTAAGAACCTCACATATATTTTTAGAGAAAATATAGTATCCGTGTAGAACTCCTGGCAGATTAACCCCTCATATGCCTAAGTTCTCATCTAGGCGGTTAGTCAGGAGAGGACTATCTCTACACTCAATGGCTTCCCAGCAATGAGATTACCGGTGCTGATGTATTGTTAAGACCCACCATGTCTACCAACTTACTCCTCCTATTTGACTCCAACAGAGACCTAATCGGATACCTGTCAGAGTTCTGCCCACTGATCTGCAGCTGTTAGTTGTACCGCTGCTGCCCACCAGCTCCAACACTGCTGCTACATACAATGTCATGGAGCCTAGCACCTTACAGTGTGAGATGGCAACATCACGCACAGCGGCTGGCACAATTAGTCTATAACCAATCTCAGAAATGACAGATCAGGGAATTAATTTTTAGACCTTGGGCTGGTAAACTAACTTGATAAGTAAAGATAATTACATAAGCCGCCTCTTCTGTTTTGGTGATAATTCTCCTTTGTCATATCTACTCTAATAAAATACTAAGTGTAAACTTGATATTACTGTTTTTGGGGGTCTGGGGGCGCTGTTGTTTATTCATTTGTTTTAGTGTCTAATACAGATTAAACTCTGCACCTCCATCATTTCCGAGTTCAGTGGAGCTCCAATCAGTTCCGTGAGCCAACATGCGGCGGGGTGCGTACGCTGCCAGCATTTCTGCAGAGCGCCACTAAGGAGGAGAGGTCACTGGAGCCAGGAGCAGGTAAGCACTCCTTGAGCTGAAGATACTGGGAGCTGTGGTTTGGGAACTGTATGGAAAAAGGGGCAGCTTGGGTGGAGAGTCTGTATGAAAAAGGGGGCAGCTTTTGGGTAAATCTGTATGGAAAAGAGGGCTGCATGGGGTGGGATCTGCATGCAAAAGGGGCAACCTGTGGGATGGGATGAATATGTAAAGGAGGCAGCATTGGGTGGGATCTGCAATGAAGAGGGGGCAGTATGGAGGGATCTGTATGGCAAAGGGGGCAGCCTGTGGGGTTGGATCTGTGTAGAAAAGTGGTCAGCCTGTGGGATAGGATCTGTATGAATAAGGTGGCAGCCTGCCAGGTCAAATTTGTATAGAAAAAGGGGCAGTTTTCGGGTAAATCTGTATGGAAAAGAGGGCTGCATGGGGTGGGATATGCATGGAAAAGGGGGCAGCCCGTGGGATGGGATCTGTATGGCAAAGTGGGCAGTCTGCGAGGTGAGATCTGTATGGCAAAGGGGGCACCCTGCGGGATGCGATCTGTATAGAAATGGGGGCAGACTGCAGGATGGGATCTGTATGAATAAGGAGGCAGCCTGCGAGGTTGGATTTGTATGGAAAAAGGGGCAGCCTGGGAGTAAATCTGTATGGAAAAGGGGGATGCATGGGGTGGGATCTACATGGAAAAGGGGCAGCCTGTGGACTGGGATGAGTATGGAAAGGGGTAGCATTGGGCGGAATGATTATGGAAAAGCGGGCAGCCTGCAGGGTGGGATCTGTATGGCAAAGGAGGCAGCCTGCGAGGTGGGACCTGTTTGGCACAGGGGGTAGCTTGCTGGGTGGGATCTGTATGACAAAGGGGGCAGCTTGCAGGATGGAATCTGTATGGCAAAGTGGGCAGCTTGTCAGGTGGGATTTGTATTGCAAAGGGGGCAGCCTGCATGTGGAATCTGTATGGTCAAAGGGGCAGCCTGTGGGGTTTGATCTGTATAGAAAAGTGGGCAGCCTATGTAATTAGGTCTGAAAATAAATGGGGGCAGTCTGTGCCGTGGGATCTGTATGAATAAAGGGGCAGCCTTTCTGGGTGGGATCTGTATGACTAAGGGGGCAGCATGCAAGCTGAGATCTGTATGGAAAAATGGGCAACCTTGGGGGAAATCTGTATGGAAAAAGGGTCTACATGGGGTGGGATCTACATGAGAAAGGGGCAGCCTGGGGGGTGGGATGAGTATGGAAAAAGGCGCAACCTACGATGAGAGATCTGTACGACAAAGGGGGCAGTCTGTGGGATGGGTTCTGTATGGCAAAGGTCGCAGCCTGTGGAATGAGTTCTAAATGGCAAAGAGGGCAGCCTGCGGGAGGGGATCTGTATGGCAAAGCGGACAACCTGTGGGGTAGGATTTGTATAGGAAAGGAGTCAGCCCATGGTGTGGGATTTGTATGGCAAAAGGGGCAGCCTGTGGGGTGGGATCTGTATTGCAAAGGGGGCAGCCTGGAAGGTGAGATCTGTATTGCAAAGGGGGCCGCCTGGAGGTGGGATCTGTACTGCAAAGGGGGCCACCTGGGGGTGGGATCTGTATGGCCAAGGGGGCATACCTATGCTGCAATGCTCTGTACATGAGGTAAGAGACATAGCTAATCAGGAAAACTATACTACATTTCCATTTGGAGGTATTTGATAATATTTTTAATTCACCTACTACATAGTGGGATAGGATCTTGGAGATTGGAATAGCTTTAATTATAAATTGAAGAGATGAGATAGGGCCGGGACAAGCATAGTAGTGAGGTTGGGGAGGAGATGGGATGGAGTTAGGTGCAGAAGTAGTTAGATGTGATTTGGAGAGAAGATGAATAAGTATTCTTCTTTGATGGTGGTGAGGAAGGTTATAGGGGAAAGGCAATGGTCTGCTATACATAGGTGTTGTAGTTGAGTAGTAAAACTTGCCCAATTTGGTGGATTTTTGTTTTGAAATGTTCGGCAGTCTTCTACAGAGATGAAGAGGTCGGAGGGAGCAGTGATGGTCGGAGGGTGGTGATAAAAGTGTTAAATAACTGGGGTTGTGGGATAAAGATGATTTGAGGGTTGAGGAGTAGTCCTCAAATCAGAGCAAACAAGTGGGAGAGTGTGTGACTGGTTTTGTTTTTTAGTTGGAGGGATGTGAGTTTGAGAAGCAGGGCAGCAAATGAGGTTAGGTGGAGAGAGGTAAGAGGGAAGTTGAGATAATTATTTGATTGGAGAGTGATGGGGTAAGGAGTAGAGTTGAGCGCGGTTCGTGGTTCGTGGTTCTCCAGTTCTAGGCTCGAGTGATTTTTGGGCTGTTCGAGATCGAACTAGAACTCGAGCTTTTTGCTAAAAGCTCGATAGTTCTAGATACGTTCGAGAACGGTTCTAGCAGCAAAAAGCAGGGCTTTTTACAGCTACAGTGAGCAGGAGCCATCGCTGGCAGCCTGCCACAAGCTGGTAACCAAGATAAACATCGGGTATCCAAGCAAAGCGCTTTGGTTAGTAACCCGATGTTTATCTTAGTTACGTGCAGGAAGCCCACACTTTCCCGCTCAGCTCGCTCCACCCCCTCCTGCCCGCGGCATGTACACATACATACACATACACACACACACATCCACCCCCCCCCCCCGCCCGCCCGCCCGCCCGCTCGCTCGCTCGCTCGCTCGCTCGGCTTACCTGCGGTGATGAAGTCCCGCCATCCCGACCTCAGCGCTGTCACTGTCCTCCATGGCCGCCGCTTGTCACATCACCTATCGCTTCCGACCCGAGACTGACACTGGCGGTGACGTCACGGACCTCTCGCGATACTTGATGTGAAGGCGCCGGTCATTGACCTCAGTGACAGGGGCTGTCAGTGTGCTGGAGATCAGCGCAGGTAATGTACCTCACTGACAGCAGCACTTGTCACCCCCCTGCAGTGACCTGGGCTGACCCATTGATGTTAGCTCAGGTCACTGCACTGCTCTCCCAGCCAATGGGGAACATCCTGCTCTTCATTGACTGGGACAGTGTGCATCATCATGGCAACCCCTTGGATTACACCAGACCTGGATTTGTTTTTCAATCTAATAAATTGGTTAAAGAGGGAATGTTTTGGGGAGTGTTTTTTCAAATAAAAATGTGTTTGTCGTGTATTTTTTTTTTATTACTGACTGGGTTGGTGATGTCGGGTATCTGATAGACGCCTGACCTCACCAACCCCAGGGCTTGATGCCAGGTGACATTACACATCTGGTATTAACCCCAAATATTACCCCGTTTGCCACCGCACCAGGGCGCGGGATGAGCTGGGGCGAAGCACCAGGATTGGCGCATCTAATGGATGCGCCACTTCTGGGGCGGCTGCGGCCTGCTATTTTTAGGCTGGGGAGATTCCAATAACCATGGACCTCCCTAGTCTGAGAATATCAGGCCCCAGCTGTCTGCTTTACCTTGGCTGGTGATCCAATTTTGGGGGACCCCTACGTGTTTTTTTTTTTAATTATTTATTTAATTTAAAATAACAGCGTGGGGTGCCCTCAGTTTTGGATTACCAGCCAAGGTGAGGTTGCCAGCTGTGGTCTGCAGGCTGCAGCCGTCTGCTTTACCCTAGCTGGCTACAAAACTAGGGGGAACCCTATGTCATTTTTTTTTCATTTTTTTGGCTAAATACAAAGTTAAGCACCCCTTAGTGCCACATGAAAGGTACCAAAGGGTGTTCCACTTTTTCTCCATTTTTTTCTCCACTTTCTCTCCACTTTTTCTCCACTTTTTCTCCATTTTTTTCTCCACTTATTCTCCACTTTTTCTCCTCTTATTCTCCACTTTTTCTCCACTTTTTCTCCACTTTTTCTCCTCTTATTCTCCACTTTTTCTCCACTTTTTCTCCACTTTTTCTCCATTTTTTTCTCCACTTTCTCCACTTTTTCTCCACTTTTTTCTCCACTTTTTCTCCTCTTATGCTCCACTTTTTCTCCTCTTAATCTCCACTTTTTCTCCACTTTTTCTCCACTTTTTCTCCACTTTTTTCTCCACTTTTTCTCCTCTTATGCTCCACTTTTTCTCCACTTTTTCTCCACTTTTTCTCCACTTTTTCTCCTCTTAATCTCCACTTTTTCTCCTCTTATGCTCCACTTTTTCTCCACTTTTTCTCCACTTTTTCTCCACGTTTTCTCCACTTTTTTCTCCACTTTTTCTCCTCTTATGCTCCACTTTTTCTCCACTTTTTCTCCTCTTAATCTCCACTTTTTCTCCACTTTTTCTCCACTTTTTCTCCACTTTTTCTCCACTTTTTTCTCCACTTTTTCTCCTCTTATGCTCCACTTTTTCTCCACTTTTTCTCCACTTTTTCTCCACGTTTTCTCCACGTTTTCTCCACTTTTTTCTCCACTTTTTCTCCTCTTATGCTCCACTTTTTCTCCACTTTTTCTCCACTTTTTCTCCTCTTAATCTCCACTTTTTCTCCACTTTTTCTCCACTTTTTCTCCACTTTTTCTCCACTTTTTTCTCCACTTTTTCTCCTCTTATGCTCCACTTTTTCTCCACTTTTTCTCCACTTTTTCTCCTCTTATTCTCCACTTTTTCTCCACTTTTTCTCCACTTTTTCTCCATTTTTTTCTCCACTTTCTCCACTTTTTCTCCACTTTTTTCTCCACTTTTTCTCCTCTTATGCTCCACTTTTTCTCCTCTTAATCTCCACTTTTTCTCCACTTTTTCTCCACTTTTTCTCCACTTTTTCTCCTCTTATTCTCCACTTTTTCTCCACTTTTTCTCCCCTTTTTCTCCATTTTTTTCTCCACTTTCTCCACTTTTTCTCCACTTTTTTCTCCACTTTTTCTCCTCTTATGCTCCACTTTTTCTCCTCTTAATCTCCACTTTTTCTCCACTTTTTCTCCACTTTTTCTCCACTTTTTCTCCACTTTTTCTCCACTTTTTTCTCCACTTTTTCTCCACTTTTTCTCCTCTTATGCTCCACTTTTTCTCCACTTTTTCTCCACTTTTTCTCCTCTTATGCTCCACTTTTTCTCCACTTTTTCTCCACTTTTTCTCCTCTTATGCTCCACTTTTTCTCCACTTTTTCTCCACTTTTTTCTCCACTTTTTCTCCTCTTATGCTCCACTTTTTCTCCACTTTTTCTCCACTTTTTCTCCACTTTTTCTCCTCTTATGCTCCACTTTTTCTCCACTTTTTCTCCATTTTTTTCTCCACTTATTCTCCACTTTTTCTCCTCTTATTCTCCACTTTTTCTCCACTTTTTCTCCACTTTTTCTCCTCTTATTCTCCACTTTTTCTCCACTTTTTCTCCATTTTTTTCTCCACTTTCTCCACTTTTTCTCCACTTTTTTCTCCACTTTTTCTCCTCTTATGCTCCACTTTTTCTCCTCTTAATCTCCACTTTTTCTCCACTTTTTCTCCACTTTTTCTCCACTTTTTTCTCCACTTCTTCTCCTCTTATGCTCCACTTTTTCTCCACTTTTTCTCCACTTTTTCTCCACTTTTTCTCCACTTTTTCTCCTCTTAATCTCCACTTTTTCTCCTCTTATGCTCCACTTTTTCTCCACTTTTTCTCCACTTTTTCTCCACTTTTTCTCCTCTTATGCTCCACTTTTTCTCCACTTTTTCTCCACTTTTTCTCCTCTTATGCTCCACTTTTTCTCCACTTTTTTCTCCACTTTTTCTCCTCTTATGCTCCACTTTTTCTCCACTTTTTCTCCACTTTTTCTCCACTTTTTCTCCACTATTTCTCCACTTTTTTCTCCACTTTTTCTCCACTTTTTCTCCTCTTATGCTCCACTTTTTCTCCACTTTTTCTCCACTTTTTCTCCACTTTTTCTCCTCTTATGCTCCACTTTTTCTCCACTTTTTCTCCACTTTTTCTCCTCTTATGCTCCACTTTTTCTCCACTTTTTCTCCACTTTTTTCTCCACTTTTTCTCCTCTTATGCTCCACTTTTTCTCCACTTTTTCTCCACTTTTTCTCCACTTTTTCTCCTCTTATGCTCCACTTTTTCTCCACTTTTCCACTTATTCTCCACTTTTTCTCCACTTATTCTCCACTTTTTCTCCACTTTTTCTCCACTTTTTCTCCTCTTATTCTCCACTTTTTCTCCACTTTTTCTCCACTTTTTCTCTATTTTTTTCTCCACTTTCTCCACTTTTTCTCCACTTTTTTCTCCACTTTTTCTCCTCTTATGCTCCACTTTTTCTCCTCTTAATCTCCACTTTTTCTCCACTTTTTCTCCACTTTTTTCTCCACTTTTTCTCCACTTTTTCTCCACTTTTTCTCCTCTTAATCTCCACTTTTTCTCCTCTTATGCTCCACTTTTTCTCCACTTTTTCTCCACTTTTTCTCCACTTTTTCTCCACTTTTTCTCCTCTTATGCTCCACTTTTTCTCCACTTTTTCTCCACTTTTTCTCCTCTTAATCTCCACTTTTTCTCCACTTTTTCTCCACTTTTTCTCCACTTTTTCTCCACTTTTTTCTCCACTTTTTCTCCACTTTTTCTCCTCTTATGCTCCACTTTTTCTCCACTTTTTCTCCACTTTTTCTCCACGTTTTCTCCACGTTTTCTCCACTTTTTTCTCCACTTTTTCTCCTCTTATGCTCCACTTTTTCTCCACTTTTTCTCCACTTTTTCTCCTCTTAATCTCCACTTTTTCTCCACTTTTTCTCCACTTTTTCTCCACTTTTTTCTCCACTTTTTCTCCACTTTTTCTCCACTTTTTCTCCACTTTTTCTCCTCTTATGCTCCACTTTTTCTCCACTTTTTCTCCACTTTTTTCTCCACTTTTTCTCCTCTTATGCTCCACTTTTTCTCCACTTTTTCTCCACTTTTTCTCCTCTTATTCTCCACTTTTTCTCCACTTTTTCTCCACTTTTTCTCCACTTTTTCTCCATTTTTTTCTCCACTTTCTCCACTTTTTCTCCACTTTTTTCTCCACTTTTTCTCCTCTTATGCTCCACTTTTTCTCCTCTTAATCTCCACTTTTTCTCCACTTTTTCTCCACTTTTTCTCCACTTTTTCTCCACTTTTTTCTCCACTTTTTTCTCCACTTTTTCTCCACTTTTTCTCCTCTTATGCTCCACTTTTTCTCCACTTTTTCTCCACTTTTTCTCCTCTTATGCTCCACTTTTTCTCCACTTTTTCTCCACTTTTTCTCCTCTTATGCTCCACTTTTTCTCCACTTTTTCTCCACTTTTTTCTCCACTTTTTCTCCTCTTATGCTCCACTTTTTCTCCACTTTTTCTCCACTTTTTCTCCACTTTTTCTCTTCTTATGCTCCACTTTTTCTCCACTTTTTCTCCACTTTTTCTCCATTTTTTTCTCCACTTATTCTCCACTTTTTCTCCTCTTATTCTCCACTTTTTCTCCACTTTTTCTCCACTTTTTCTCCTCTTATTCTCCACTTTTTCTCCACTTTTTCTCCACTTTTTCTCCATTTTTTTCTCCACTTTCTCCACTTTTTCTCCACTTTTTTCTCCACTTTTTCTCCTCTTAATCTCCACTTTTTCTCCTCTTATGCTCCACTTTTTCTCCACTTTTTCTCCACTTTTTCTCCACTTTTTCTCCTCTTATGCTCCACTTTTTCTCCACTTTTTCTCCTCTTAATCTCCACTTTTTCTCCTCTTATGCTCCACTTTTTCTCCACTTTTTCTCCTCTTATGCTCCACTTTTTCTCCACTTTTTTCTCCACTTTTTCTCCTCTTAATCTCCACTTTTTCTCCACTTTTTCTCCACTTTTTCTCCACTTTTTTCTCCACTTTTTTCTCCACTTTTTTCTCCACTTTTTCTCCACTTTTTCTATGGTCGGTCTACCCATTAGCTCTGCCATGCATAGTGTAGCTCTACACCTACTGCACATGTTACTTTATGATTGACATCTCTTTCGTACCAGAGCTGTCTAAGTCTACTCTGACCCCATATTTGTCATTACTATATTGTCCTTGTACTGTATTATGACATTTGTATCATGTGTTTCATTTCTTGCTGTGTTGCAATTTTTTTGCTGCATCCCAATTGTACCTCTACATTGTTCGAGTTTATGTTATTGTTCTCTCACTCTTATGTGATACTGATTATTGTCATTTTTCATGATTACATGCAGATAAGTCCAATCTGACGAAGGCTCAGGCCGAAACGTCATTTGTAACTTGTTTTGGACAAAAACATATATGCTTATGAAAAAAAATTTTTCTTAATACGGACCAATAAAGAGTGATTTTGCATTACTATCCGTTGTGACTTACTGACTGTAATACTACTGTATGTTCTGAGGATTTCGATAGCGTTAGGGCAATGACAGAGACGAGTTCTTGGTACAAGATGTTATATAATATGTAACCACGTAGATACACAACGGGAATAAACACAGTAAAACAACACACAAAACACTTTCACGAAACGGAGCGAAGGGGATTCCCGGGGCCACGCACCGGACTCCCCCAGGGAGACCACCAGAGCGAACCCCTATACAGGGACTGTCCGGCAATCAACCCCGGAAGGCCTAAATGCGCAGCAGCCGGTACACAAGGGGCAAGTGGTATAGTCCAGGAGTGTCCGTACGGGATGATTGTCCAGAGTGGTTACGAACCGGGCAGAGTGCTGATCAAAGACGGCAGACGGAGTCCGGGCACAGCTTGAAGAAAACCAGGTATGGTCCAGAGTCGGTCGGTAGAGTTTCAGGAAAATCCAAGGCAATCAGGAAGTAGAAACAGCAAAGCAGGAGCACACAGCAAGCAGTATACTCAGGCACTGGACTAGGCTTAGAGGCGGCCTTTTAAGCAGCTGGACAGGAAGTAGGGCAACAGAACAGTAAACTCCATGTTAACCGAGGGCAAGCTTCTTCAACAGAGAACTGGAAAACCCGGAAACCTGACATTACTCCCCCCCCCAGAAACGGCCTCAGGACGGATCAGGGCCTGGCTTGTCCGGGTACCGTCGATGAAACTGAGCGATCTTCCGGGGTGCCCGAATGTTACCCACTGGTTCCCAGGAATCGTCCTCGGGGGCGTACCCCTGCCAACGTACCAGATACTGAAGCCTACGACGATGGAGCCGGGAGTCAATAATGTCCTCAACCACGAACTGCTCCTCGCCGTCGACCATCACAGGCGGAGGAGGAGGCACGACACGACCAGGAAACGTATTAGGAGAGACGGGTTTGAGGAGAGAAACATGAAAGACCGGGTGTACCTTCAGATGGTGCGGTAACCGCAGCCGACAGGCCACAGGGCTCACGATCCCGGTGATCTTAAACGGACCGATGAATTTTTGTCCCAGCTTCTGCGAAGGGACACCCAATCTCAGGTTTTTGGTGGACAACCATACAGAGTCCCCTACCTTATACATGGGTGCCGGTTTCCGGTGAGTGTCCGCCGACCTCTTGTAACGCTCCTGAGCCGCAGCCACAGTGTCCGTTAGAACCTCCAGATTTTGTCGTAGCTCTGTCACTCTGTCCTCCACGGCAGGCACTGAAACCGCAACCGGTGACCTAGGCAAAATAGCCGGATGGTAACCCAAGTTAGCAAAAAAGGGCGTTACCTTAGTGGAGCTGCTCTGAGTGTTGTTATACGAGAACTCCGCCAACGGAAGCATCTTCAACCAATCGTCCTGCAGATGGCTGACATAACATCGAAGGTATTGTTCCAGGGTTTGATTGGTCCGTTCGGTTTGCCCATTTGTCTGAGGATGGTATGCAGAAGACAAACAGACATCAATCTGGAGTGCCGTACAAAACCCCTTCCAGAACCTAGACGTGAACTGCACGCCCCGGTCAGATATGATCTCGTCTGGTATCCCATGCAATCGGAATACGTTCTGGATAACCAAATCCACTGTCTCTGCGGCTGAGGGAAGACCGGTACACGGAATAAAGTGAGCAGCTTTAGTCAACCGATCCACCACCACTAAAACGGTATTGTGACCACCTGAGACTGGCAACTCCACAATAAAATCCATTGAGATGGACCCCCAAGGGCGAGATGGAACGGGTAACGGTTGGAGGAGTCCCGTAGGAGCCACACGAGGAACCTTGCACCGGGCACAAACCACACATGAGTGGACATAGTCCTTCACATCCTTTAAACAGGTAGGCCACCAGAAAAAACGGCTCAGAAATTCCTGCGTCTTCAGTACCCCCCTATGACCAGCCAACACGGAGTCATGGACAAACTTGAGAACCCGAAGTCTTACGGCCTCCGGGACATAAATGCGTCGTTCTCTTAACCACACACCATTCCGAAGAACAAGAGTTACATCATTCGGGGGGGCAGCAAGAAATACGTCACCATCATAGGCCAGCTTGATGTCCTTCCACAAGTCCTGGTCCTGGATTACTCCAACGAAATTGGCATCCGATAACACGGTCTGAGACGGGGTTCCAGGCACGGAGTCCACGGCGTGGATTCGGGACAAGGCATCGGCTTTCCCATTACGTGAACCTGGACGGTATGTAACGACAAAATTGAACTGGTTAAGGAATAGGCTCCAACGGGCTTGCCGTGGAGACAGGCACCTGGCAGACTTAAGAAATTCCAAGTTACGATGATCTGTGAGTACTATCACTTGCTGCGCGGCTCCCTGTAAGTGGTGTCTCCATTCCTTGAAAGCTGAAATAATCGCTAACAATTCCTTGTCCGCAATGTCATAGTTCCTTTCTGCAGGGGACAACCGGCGGGAAAAGAAAGCACACGGATGTAAGAGACTCTTGTCCCCAGTCCTTTGAGAAAGGATGGCCCCTAATGCGTAGTCGGAAGCGTCGACTTCCACGATAAAGGGAAGTGCGGGATTCGGATGTACCAATATAGGCGCTGAGGTAAAACAAACCTTGAGACGATGGAAGGCTTCCTGGGCCTGGGCGGACCACACAAACTTCTGTCCTTTCTTGGTTAACAGAGTGATGGGACGAACGATCTCTGAAAAATTACGGATAAAACGTCGGTAAAAGTTGGCAAAACCGACAAAGCGTTGTACCTCTTTGACGTTACCCGGTTCCGGCCAGTCCAGAATTGCTTGTATCTTGCCAGACTCCATGTTCAGTCCCTGAGGAGAGATGACATACCCTAAGAATTGTATCTGTGAGCAATGGAATTCGCATTTCTCCAGTTTAATGTACAGGTGATTTTCCCTCAGCCGGGTAAGTACGGTCTTGACGTGCTCCTGGTGTTCCTGTAGGGAATCAGAAAAGATTAGGATATCGTCCAGATAAATCACCATGAATTGGTCCATGATATCCCTAAAAATATCGTTAACTAGATGTTGGAAAGCCGCGGGAGCGTTACAAAGTCCAAAAGGCATCACTAGGTACTCAAAATGTCCATACCGACATCGGAACGCGGTCTTCCACTCGTCTCCGGGACGTATGCGAAGTAGATTAAATGCCCCACGGAGATCCAATTTGGTGAATATTTTTGCCTGTTGGACCCTCTCCAATAGCTCAGGAATCAACGGTAACGGATACCGGTTCCGGATGGTTATTTTATTCAGTTCCCGGTAGTCAATACAGGGTCTCAGAGTCCCCTCTTTCTTTTTCACGAAAAAGATGGGTGCCCCTGCTGGTGAGGTAGACGGGCGAATAAATCCCTTAGCTAGGCTCTCATCAATGTATTCTTTTAGTGCTTCTAGCTCAGGTGCCGCCAACGGGTAGACATGGCCAAACGGAATCTCCGCCCCTGGGAGTAAGTCTATGGGGCAATCATACGGTCTATGCGGGGGAAGCCGATCGGCTTTTCTTTTGTCGCATATGTCAGCAAAGTCATCATAAACCGGGGGTAGAACAGGTACCTGTACAGTGCCCTCCGCATTCGGTGTTACTGGAACCGGAACAGTTGGACTAATGGTCGGACCACTCTGCGGTGGGAAGGATATTTCCTTAGTTTCCCAATCGATGACCGGATTCGTAGACCGTAGCCACGGAATACCTAAAATAATCGGAAAATGAGGAGAAGAAATTATCATGAAAACAAGGGTCTCCTGCTGACCTGGCTTCATCACGCATTCTAGCGGTACTGTTTCCCGATCCACTGGTCCAGAGCTTAACGGAGATCCGTCTACCGTCTCCATGGTAACCGGTGAGGATCTTTGCTGAGTCCGGATACCGTGTTTCCTGGCAAAAGAGGAGTCCATGAAATTTCCCCCTGCCCCAGAATCTATCATTGCAGAGGTAGGTATTAGATGCCCCTCCCACCGGATCTGAATGGGGAGCGAGCAATGGGTATATTTCCCTTCTGAGTCCTTCGGTGAGGTTGACATTACAGTCAAGGGAAATACCGCATCCAAGTGCCCACTTGCCTCAGAGATATCGGACTCTGCGTCCGTGTTGTCACACTCTGCCATGGCTGCCAATACCTTATTTGGGCGATTCGGACGTTTCGGGCAGTCGATCAAGAAATGATCCGATTGACCGCAATAGAAACACAAACGCTCACGGAGCCGGTGTTCGCGACGTTCGTTGGTCTCTCGCTTTTGCAGAGAGTCCACTTGCATAGGAACGTCCTCGGCCTCCCGTGGTGTCCTGAGAGCGGGTTCTCTAGAAGGAAACGCAAAGTTGTTTACACGGTTTACAGCTGCCCATTTTTCCTGTCTACGCTCCGTCAAGCGGGTATCAATACGCACACAGTGCTGAAGAAACAGTTCAAAATCCCCTGGAGATTCGGAGCGAGCTAACTCGTCCTTGATGGTACCGGACAAACCTTTTCTGAAAACAGACAATAATGCATTGTTTCCCCAGTCGGTGTCTACCACTAACCTCTGGAACTCAGTGGCGTATTCAACGACAGAACGCTTTCCCTGACGTAAGGAAAGGAGAGCCGATTCAGCGGTAGCACGGCGATTCGGATCATCAAACATTTGCGCCATTGCGTTCAGAAAGTCATCCAGGTGATTTAAACGGATGTCCCGATTCTCTATCATAGGATTAGCCCAAGCCAGTGCTCGTGAGGTTAATAACATGATTATACATAACACTTTGGACCGGTCAGAACGGTAATAATCAGCATGTACATCAAAAAACAGTATACATTGGTTCACAAATCCACAAAACTGACTACGATCACCATTGAAACGGAATGGGGGTAACCTAGGCATACCGGCAGCTGATACGGACGTAGTGGGGACGGCTTCCTGAGCCTCCACTCTGACTTGCAAATCCTGAATAGCCGGACCCAGTACCTGGTGATCATGGCCCAGCTGTGCCTCCACATCTCTGAGTTTAGTTTGCACCGCCTCCATCTCCTGCTGCAAGGAGTTGATCATGGAAAAGAGCTGATCTACTCGTGTCTCAGTCATTGCCCCAGCGAAATCCTCTTATGGCCTGAGTATAATGTAATACTACTGTATGTTCTGAGGATTTCGATAGCGTTAGGGCAATGACAGAGACGAGTTCTTGGTACAAGATGTTATATAATATGTAACCACGTAGATACACAACGGGAATAAACACAGTAAAACAACACACAAAACACTTTCACGAAACGGAGCGAAGGGGATTCCCGGGGCCACGCACCGGACTCCCCCAGGGAGACCACCAGAGCGAACCCCTATACAGGGACTGTCCGGCAATCAACCCCGGAAGGCCTAAATGCGCAGCAGCCGGTACACAAGGGGCAAGTGGTATAGTCCAGGAGTGTCCGTACGGGATGATTGTCCAGAGTGGTTACGAACCGGGCAGAGTGCTGATCAAAGACGGCAGACGGAGTCCGGGCACAGCTTGAAGAAAACCGGGTATGGTCCAGAGTCGGTCGGTAGAGTTTCAGGAAAATCCAAGGCAATCAGGAAGTAGAAACAGCAAAGCAGGAGCACACAGCAAGCAGTATACTCAGGCACTGGACTAGGCTTAGAGGCGGCCTTTTAAGCAGCTGGACAGGAAGTAGGGCAACAGAACAGTAAACTCCATGTTAACCGAGGGCAAGCTTCTTCAACAGAGAACTGGAAAACCCGGAAACCTGACACTGACTTAGTCTGGGAGATATAGAGTGCCGAGGTTACTCACTAATTTTATCTATTATTACCTCTGAGCACCTATATACCAGTGAGCAGAGCTTCCTCTACAGTAGTTCTCCTGATTAGGCATGCCCTTACCTCATGAGCAGGGCATTGCAGCTTTGGTAGCAACCATTACGACATGGACTCTGCTGCTGTGGACCCGGGGAGAGTGAGTGCAGATTCATTGCACCCACACTCCTCACATGAAGGGTCCGCACTCCTAGAAAATGGGGGATACGTTCCCTGAGTGTCTCCCCCCCATATTCTAGACGGTCCAGAGTCGTCGTGGGACCCCTTTATTTTTTTTCTTACAATAAATTGGTGAAAGAGGAAATGTTTTGGGGACTGTTTTTTCAAATAAATTTCTTTTGTCGATTTTTTGTTTTTGTTAGTACTGACAGTTTATGATGTTGGGTATCTAATAGACGCCATGACATCACAAACTGCTGGGCTTGATCTCAGGTGACTTTACAGCTAGTATCAACCCGATTTATTACCCCGTTTGCCACTGCACCAGGGCACGGGATGAGCTGGGGTGAAGCGCCAGGATTGGCGCATCTAGTGGATGCGCCACGTCTGGGGTGCCTGCGGCCTGCTATTTTTAGGCTGTGAAGGCCCAATAACTATGGACCTTCCCACCCTGAGAATACCAGACCACAGCTGTCCGCTTTACCTTGGCTGGTGATCCAATTTGGGGGTCCCCTACTTTTATTGTGTAATTATTAATATTTATAAAATAATTATAAAAAAGAGCCTGAGGGGACCTCCACATTGGATCCCCAACCACGGTAAAGCTGCCAGCTGTGGTTTTCAGGCTACAGCCGTCTGCTTTACCCTAGCTGGCTATCAAAAATGGGGGGACCCAACGTCATTTTTTTTTTTTAACTATTTTTTAAATAGAAAAAATTAATGGGCTTCCCTGTATTTTGATTGCCAACCAAGGTAACGGCAGGCAGATGGGGGTGGCAACCCATAGCTGTCTGCTTTATCTGCGCTGAGAATCAAAAATACCGCGGAGCGCTACGTCATTTTTTTAAAGATTTATTTTTACAGCACTGTGATGTCCAGCAATCAAAATACACAGGGAAACCCATTTTATTTTTAGTTATTTAAATAAATAATTAAAAAAAATATATGTTAGCTCCCACTGCATTTTTTGTATTGCTAGCTAAGGGTAATCCAAGCAGCTACTGGCTGCTAACCCCCACTGCTTGGTGTTACCTTCACTGGCAATGGAAAATCCAGGGAAGCATTTTTTTTTTTTTTTGCCAAAAAGCTACAAAAAAAGGACGTGAGCTTCGCCATATTTTTGTATGCTAGCCAGGTATAGCAGGCAGGTGCTGGAAGAGTTGGATACAGCGCCAGAAGATGGCGCTTCTATGAAAATGCCATTTTCTGAGGTGGCTGCAGACTGCAATTCGCAGCAGTGGGGCCCAGAAAGCTCAGGCCAACCGGTGGTGCGGATTCCAATCCCAGCTGCCTAGTTGTACCTGGCTGGACACAAAAATGGGGCAAAGCCTACGTCATTTGTTTTCTAATTATTTCATGAAATTCATGAAATAATAAAAAAAGGGCTTCCCTTTATTTTTGGTTCCCAGCCGGGTACAAATAGGCAACTGGGGGTTGGGGGCAGCCGTACCTGCCTGCTGTACCTGGCTAGCATACAAAAATATGGCGAAGCCACATAATTTTTTCAGGGGGCAAAAAACTTCTGCATACAGTCCTGGATGGAGTATGCTGAGCCTTGTAGTTCTGCAGCTGCTGTCTGTCTGTATGGAGAAGAGCAGACAGCAGCTGCAGAACTACAAGGCTCAGCATACTCCATCCAGGACTGTATGCAGAAGTTTTTTGCCCACCAAAAAAATGACGTGGGCTTCGCCATATTTTTGTATGCTAGCCAGGTACAGCTGGCAGCCACGGGCTGCCTCCAACCCCCAGTTGCCTATTTGTACCCGGCTGGGAACCAAAAATATAGGGAAGCCCGTTTTTTTTAATTATTTCACTTATTTCATGAAATAATTAAAAAACAAATGACGTGGGCTTCGCCCTATTTTTGTGTCCAGCCGGGTACAACTAGGCAGCTGGGGATTGGAATCCGCAGCACAGGTTAGCCCGAGGTTTGTGGGCGCCTCTGCTGCGGATTTCAGTCCGCAGCCGTCCCAGAAAATGGCGCTCTCATAGAAGCGCCATCATCTGGCGCTGTATCCAACTCTTCCAACAGCCCTGGAGCCGGGTGGCTTGTTGGGTAATCATGAGTTAATACTGGCTTTGTTTTACCAGCCAGTATTAAGCCAGAGATTCTTAATGTCAGGCACGTTTGACCCGGCCATTAAGAATCTCCAATAAAGGGTTAAAAAAAGACACCACACAGAGAAAAAATACTTTAATAGAAATAAATACACAGACACATTAGAGACTCCATCTTTATTACCCCTGTCAGCCCTCCACGATCCTGCTCTTCTGTCTTCTTTCTTTCTAGTGTAGTAGTAGTGACGATTGTAGTGAGGGGCATCACTTGGGGCTGGGGAACCTCCATCCTAACTACAATGCTCACTACAATCGGGAAGCAGCGTGCAGCCTTCACTCCGTGAGTGATCACTGCTGGCTGCTAGCGGTAACGCTGACAGACGCGTTACCATAGCAACGGTGCTCCCGGAGCCGCGGTTAGCGGTGACGTCACCGCTAACTGCGTTGCTATGGCAACGGTGATCTCCGTTAATGACCGGCTGTGTCAGCCGGTCCCTAACGGAACGGGGAGTCGACCGTGTGCTAGAGCATGTCGCCGGTACACGGCGATACACATATGTGCACCGTGTACCGGAGAGATGCACTCGCAGGTCCTACATGACGTGTCATAGTCATGTGACCAGTCTGTAGCCAATGAGATAATAGCCACGTGACTGGTCACATGGCTATTTTGACGTCACGATAGGTCCTGCTTCTCTGCTGGCAGTGCAGGTCACCGGGAGGATTCAGCGATCATCGGATGGAATAGCGGCAGGAGACAGAGTGCAGAAGGGATCGCGAGGACCGGTAAGTGTTATGGCAATGTTTATTAACTGTTTGTGTACATTTATAATGCATTTTTATGTGTTTGTGATTGCCTCCCATTATAGCCTATACGTTCGAGTTCGGTTCGTCGAACGTTCGACGAACCGAACTCGAACAGGACCCCCGTTCGGCGAACCGGCCTCGAGCCGAACCGGGACCGGTTCGCTCATCTCTAGTAAGGAGACAGTGAAGGAAAGTGGAGCAATAACTGTAGGGAATCAGCACTTTGGCAGTCGGCAGCGTTCATACAGTCACACAGTTTCTTGTGCAAACAAGAAGGTTTATTCAGTCCATAAACTTCCAACAGAACGTAAAACAATTTTTTCTCCAGCAGAAAAGGTATGACACAACAATAAATGGTTTCATAGACAGGGCCGCCACCAGGAATTTAAGGACCCCATACTGTCAAAATTTTTGGGCCCTCTTGAGACTCTGTCCAGGCTCCACCCCAGCCCCGCCTTTGCTCAGCTCTGCCTCCAGTCCTCAAGCCTTCCACAATCCCACTTTTCACTCTGAATAAACTCCACATCTGCACTCCACTCCCTCCCCCCATCTGCGGTCTGAGTAGTCGTCGTGTGCCCAATCGTTCATATGCGATTTTCATACTTAGAGTCATGTGATGAAGAGCTGCCCTTTCTAATTCTTTTAATGTTCATTAAAAAAGAGCGGTATGAAGAAAAGCTAATTGCTAGATGACCGTAAGTAGGAAAATCACATAAGAGTGGAATGGCCATGTGATGACTGCTGGAACCAGCAAGCAGAGCCAAATCCTGACAGTGAGTATATTACATGCTGTTAGAATTGGGCATGCTACATGGCTTAATTTTATAATTAAAGGACTTGTCCAGATAAATTTGAGATAAACGTCTGCAGTCACTTTAAGTGACTACAGGCTTCTGAATTCTCACAGCACTTGCATTACACACTTTTAGGAGTCTCTAGTGCCAATGGTGAGATTGGACAGTCATGTGAGAACAAATAGGTGTGATTTGTATACTTCTGATCACATTCTGACTAGACGTGTCTAGCCTCATGCAATTCATTTTCATTGATGAAGGCCACGTATGTCTAGTTGGCACATTACCACATGTATGTAAATATCATACTTGTGGTTTTGTGACCTCCCACTCTCACCGTCGGTACCAGAGAATACAAGTGTTCCAATAGGAGTTTACCTCATCCTCACTACAATCCTGAAGTGCAGTTCCTTCAAATTCATTTAAAGGCACTTGGAACGTTGAAATTGCTGCCTGAACTTGACTGCAGGTAAACTCCTATTGGAACACTTGATGAGCTGGGGCACCTATCCTCACTACAATCCTGAAGTGCAGTTTCTTCAAATTCATTTAAAGGCACTTGGAATGCTGAAATTGCTGCCTGAACTTGACTGCAGGTAAACTCCTATTGGAACACTTGATGAGCTGGGGCACCTCATCCTCACTACAATCCTGAAGTGCAGTTTCTTCAAATTCATTTAAAGGCACTTGGAACGCTGAAATTGCTGCTTATAATTTAAGCCTCTATTAAAAACCTTTTTGCTTATGGATTGAAAAAAACTCTCCAGGTATCTGAAAAATCATATTGCAGTGATAGTTTCAATTGGCATTAAATATCATATGCCTTGAAGCATCACTTAATATACTATACTAGATTTAATAATTGCTCTACTACCGGCCGGGGTACTGCAACCAGACACCTGGTATTTGTTTGCTGCACTATCAATTACTTATTCTTTATTTTTACTTTTATTTCTACCATATGTGGTTTATTCTTCTTTTTTTTTCCTTGTTCTATTGTGTGAATTGTTTTGAATAAATTTGTGTCTAAAACAAGGATAGCAATAAAAAGTATAAAATATTAATAAACAAACATCTTATCAGCGCTGGTTTATTGGGGATTTTTTATTTTAAAAAATCTCAATTAAAATTCATTTCTGATTCCAGGCAAATTAAAGGGGATTTTTTGCCTACAAACCTAGCTGCAGATTTAATGGTTATTGGGGTCAAGCGCTAACAATTGTCTGTAGACTACTTGGTATATCCATCCAGGACTGTATGCAGAAGTTTTTTGCCCACCAAAAAAATGACGTGGGCTTCGCCATATTTTTGTATGCTAGCCAGGTACAGCAGGCAGCCACGGGCTGCCTCCAACCCCCAGTTGCCTATTTGTACCCGGCTGGGAACCAAAAATATAGGGAAGCCCATTTTTTGTAATTATTTCACTTATTTCATGAAATAATTAAAAAACAAATGACGTGGGCTTCACCCCATTTTTGTGTCCAGCCAGGTACAACTAGGCAGCTGGGGATTGGAATCCGCGGCACAGGTTAGCCCGATGTTTCTGGGCGCCTCTGCTGCGAATTGCATCTGCAGCCGCCCCAGAAAATGGCGCTCTCATAGAAGCGCCATCATCTGGCGCTGTATCCAACTCTTCCAACAGCCCTGGAGCCGGGTGGCTTGTTGGGTAATCATGAGTTAATACTGGTTTTGTTTTACTAGCCAGTATTAAGCCAGAGATTCTTAATGTCAGGCACGTTTGACCCGGCCATTAAGAATCTCCAATAAGGGTTAAAAAAAAACACCACACAGAGAAAAAATACTTTAATAGAAATAAATACACAGACACATTAGAGACTCTATCTTTATTACCCCCTGTCAGCCCTCCACGATCCATGGTCTTATGTCTTTCTCGTTCAACAAATGCAGCTCTGCTCCATCACTGCTGCATGGGGGAAGACGCTGAATCCCGTGCAGCCTTCACTCCGTGAAGGCTGCACGGGAAGCAGCGTGCAGCCTTAACTCTGTGAGAGATCAGTGCTGCTGGCTGTCAGCGGTAACAACGGTAACGCTGACAGACGCGTTACCATAGCAACAGTGCTCCCGGCACCGCGGTTAGCGGTGACGTCACCGCTAACTGCGTTGCTATGGCAACGGTGATCTCCGTTAATGACCGGCTGTGTCAGCCGGTCCCTAACGGAACGGGGAGTCGACCGTGTGCTAGAGCATGTCGCCGGTACACGGCGATACACAAATGTGCACCGTGTACCGGAGAGTGCAATGACAGGTCCTACATGACGCGTCATAGTCATGTGACCAGTCTGTAGCCAATGAGATAATAGCCACGTGACTGGTCACATGGCTATTTTGACGTCACGATAGGTCCTGCATCACTGCTTGCAGTGCTGGTTACCGGGAGGATTCAGCGATCATCGGATGGAATAGCGGCAGGAGACAGAGTGCAGGAGGGATCGCGGGGACCGGTAAGTGTTATGGCAATGTTTATTAACTGTATGTGTACATTTATAATGCGTTTTTATGTGTTTGTGATTGCCTCCCATTATTTCCTATTGGTTCGAGTTCGGCTCGTCGAACGTTCGACGAACCGAACTCGAACGGGACCCCCGTTCGACGAACCGAACTCGAGCCGAACCACGGCCGGTTCGCTCATCTCTACTTATAACAGCACAGGAATACATTAACCAAAAGTCACCAGAGGTACAGAAATATATCACACCCTCATCAGTACAGAAATACATCGCAAGAACCACCATAGATACAGAAACAAAGAATCAAAATGCCCATTAGTAGAGAAATTCATCACCAGAACCACCAGCAGTACAGAAATACATCCATATAACCCTTATCAATACAGAAACAGCATTAAATCCTTCATCAGTACAGGAATACATCACAAGAATCGGTACACGGTTCATCAATTGTAATGTCAGGTCAGCCCTGTATATATATTTATAGCATGAAGCTAGAACTTCCAGTATGTCCTTATTTATGGTAAGAAGATACTGGGAGTTGTAGTTATAAGTCCTTATCAGACCATATAGGAACCTCAATTTCCCTGATTCTGATTCTACGACTCCCGACTCCTTCATACAGTTGAAACCAGAATTTTCAATCCACTCCCTATAAAGACACATATGCATGTTTTTCTCACTATCTGACATGAAATCAGAATAAATCTTTCCCATTTTAGGTCAATTAGGAACCAAAATTATTTATACTTGTCTAATGCCTGAAAAATAAGAGAAACATTTTTATTACTTTCTGCAAACTCAAAACTTTCCATCTATTTCATTAGTATTTGGTACCATTGCCCTTACACTGTATGGCTTGGGGGAAACGTCTTGGCTCTCCATCCACAAGCTTCTCACAATAGTTGGTAGGTATTTGGGCCCATTCCTCCTGACAGAATTGGTGTAACTGAGTCATGTTTGTTGGTCACCTTGCTCGCACCTGCCTTTTCAGCTTTGCCCATAAATTTTCAATAGGATTGAGATCAGGGTTTTGTGATGGACACTCCAAAAAATTGACCTAATTATCCTTAAGACACTATTATACTGTCCTTAGAGAGGATGGAAACTTCTGGTTTCAACTGTACATCACTCATGTTTGTTCCCTGTAGTAAGATGGTGACATCACTACTTATATCATGTAGCTGAAGTGCAGCACAGATTCATCAGGAATAGAACAGACATTTATAGGACAATTCATAACTTTCACAAATTCTAATGAAAAATTATTCATCACATACTGCACTGAACCGCTGTACCCAATTAATTATATACTGTATTTTATGAGTCGGTCCATTTTAAACTGACTCCAACTCCGACTCCACAGCCCTGCCTCACACCCCACCCCACAAAAATCAACAAAAACAACTGGAATATTAATCCATTAAAACGTTATATGCCCAGCAAAATGGTATCAATAGGAACTACAGCTCATCTTACACAAAGTCCTCAAAAAGTTCCATTGAAGAAAAAATGAAAACATTTTTGGATCTAAAGGGGGCTTTACACACTACGATATTTCTACCAATCTCGTTAGCGATCCTGAACGATAAGACACGCCCTTGTCGCTTTAGCGATATTGGTGTATCGTTGTTTGGTCGTGACGGAACTGTCACACTAAACTATCGCACGAACGTTGTATAATCGTTGAACGTTAATTTTATATCGCTCTTGGTTGTTTTCTTGGCGTCACACAGCATGTGTTTGCGCGATGGCATCATCGATAGAGGCGTATAAACCTTGCGTTGAGTTAGCCCTTTTTTTTTTTAAACGCCCCCTCAACACCCACACGTTTGTAATGAAAGTCCCTTAACAACTAGCTATTTGCGTGATTGGTTAGCAATCATATAAATGCTTACAGATGCGTTATAGAATTGTGCTTTCGTGGGATTTGGAGAAGGTAGGTGTTTCGCATGTGTGAATATCATGGTTTGTTTTTTTTTTTGTTTTTTTTTAAATTGTTTAAAATTTGGTATTTGTGTTTTGTTTACTACTACGAACCTATGTTTTTTGTGTAAAAATTGTTATTTTATATGTGGTGATTTTTAATGGCTTTGGTAATTATGTTAAAGTGTTTTTTCCAAATATAATTATTTTTTTCTGTTTTTCAATGTTTGTTTGTAAGTCTGTTAAACACTTAAAATTTGTCATGGTTCGCCTCCCTGTCCACATGGCTAGGGGGCGGAGCCTTCTATTGAGCCTCACTTCCAGACCCTGGATGCCTTAAAAGCTGGCATTTCCAGTGAACCAGTGCCGGCTATAAGCTTAGCACTGCTTTGCCTGTGATTGCTGGTCCTGTGAGTGATATCCTGATCTGTCTGTTCCTGTGCCCCCGTGCCCTTGTCTGTGTTCCATCCCCTGGTCGTCCCTCCTATCCTGTGTCCCCCCTCCTATTTCCCCACTCGGTTGCTTCCTTTGGTACTGACCTTGGCCTGACTTTGACTCCGCTTTTGCTCGTCCCTCCGGTCCTGCTTCTGCCCGTACGGTGTTTGACCCAGCCTGTGTGACTATTCTTTGCATGCTCTGCAGCTCTGCTTCTCAGCTGTGCTTTGAGGTAATGCATGAGAACGCTGTGAATTCACTTCCTGTTTCTCATTGCTCTGTGTAGTGTCGTCTGCTACAGAGCTCTGGCTTCCCCTGGTGGCAGAATTACAGTATAGCCGGCCTCTATAGGCTTTATCTCCCATAGGGGAAAAAAAAAAAAAGACATTTATTTCTTTGTAGTGGGATCCAACTTTACAGCATAAAAGACTGTAATGGATCCACTCAGTACCTTGTGCGAACAAGTAGCCAACCTTTCGCAGCTGGTGCAGGATTTGGCTGCAGAGCATCGCACCCTGGTAGCTTCACACAACATTCTGCAGAGTGAGGTTTCTGCTTTTGCAAGGGGCACCTCGGTGGCAGTTACCTCACAAACCTTAGGACAGCATAGTCCCACTGATGTCCAACTGACCTCCCCCAAACCCATGATGATGCTCCCCGATAAATTCTCAGGGGAGAAAAACCTATTTCGGACATTTAGGGAGAGTTGCAGGCTTCTTTTCACTCTCCGGCCTCGGTCCTCAGGGAATGAGACCCAGCGAGTGGGGATCATCATGTCGTTACTTAGAGGGGGTCCCCAGACCTGGGCATTTTCCCTACCCCCTTCGGCCCCAGAACGGCATTCGGTTGACCTCTTCTTTGACTCCCTCGGGGTGATATATGACGAACCAGACCGTGTACGGGTGGCTGAGGACAGGATCATGTGTCTCACTCAGGGAAACCACACTGCTGAGCTATATTGTTCTGAGTTTCGGCAGTGGTCCACTCAGGTACGGTGGAATGATTCTGCACTCAGGTGCCAATTCCGGAGAGGTCTTTCGGACTCCCTGAAAGATGCTTTGGCTCTGCACCCTCCTCCCAGCACCTTGGATGATGCGATGACGGAGGCAGTTCGTATGGACCGCAGATTACGGGAAAGAAGGGGAACCATGTGTGAGATTCCGCCCCCTCTACCTAGGGCACCTTCTTTGCCGGCTATGGAACAGATGGAAGTTGGAGCCATCAGTCCGGATGAGAAGGAGAGGAGAAGACGCTGGGATCTCAAGCTGTGCTTCTATTGTGGACACTATGGACACTGCCCGGCTTGCCCCTCCGCTAAACAGTTGTTGGGAAACTTCTAAGTCTGGGTAACGGTCGAGAAGGTTGCCCAGACTATCAGGTACCTTTCCTCTCCTCCAATAAGATACTTCTGAATGTCGACCTCCGGGTCAAGGAGTCGGTCTGGTTTGCTACTGCCTTTGTTGACTGTGGGTCCGCTATGAACTTCATTGACTCTGAGTTGGTCCAAAGACTAGAGTTAGGGACAGTGAGGTTAGAAGGACCCATTCAACTCCTGGCAATTGATAAAACACCGCTGCCTCAAAACCTCATTCGGTTTGCTACAGAAAAATTTACTCTGGTGATCGGGTCTCTGCATTCTGAAACGATTTCTTGTTTTGTAATGGCCAATCTCCCTGCTGGGTTAGTGTTGGGGTATCCATGGTTAAGGTTACATAATCCCGTTATTGATTGGGAGTGTCGTACCATAGTCAAATGGAGTCCTGCTTGTCATAAAAGGTGTTCACAATCTGTACCTGTGTTCTCCGTAAGTCCTGAGGGTCTTCCGGAATACCTGAGGGACTACGGAGACGTATTCTCGGAAACAGAGGCCGAGGTTTTGCCGCCTCATCGCCCATATGACTGTGCCCTCGATTTACTTCCCAATACCAAATTGCCCATGGCCCGTTTATATCACCTCTCGGGTCCAGAAAGGGCTGCTATGAAATCATACAGTTAGGTCCAGAAATATTTGGACAGTGACACAATTTTCGCGAGTTGGGCTCTGCATGCCACCACATTGGATTTGAAATGAAATCTCTACAACAGAATTCAAGTGCAGATTGTAACGTTTAATTTGAAGGTTTGAACAAAAATATCTGATAGAAATTTTAGGAATTGTACAGATTTCTTTACAAACACTCCACATTTTAGGAGGTCAAAAGTAATTGGACAAATAAACCAAACCCAAACAAAATATTTTTATTTTCAATATTTTGTTGCGAATCCTTTGGAGGCAATCACTGTCTTAAGTCTGGAACCCATGGACATCACCAAACGCTGCGTTTCCTCCTTCTTAATGCTTTGCCAGGCCTTCACAGCCGCAGCCTTCAGGTCTTGCTTGTTTATGGGTCTTTCCGTCTTAAGTCTGGATTTGAGCAAGTGAAATGCATGCTCAATTGGGTTAAGATCTGGTGATTGACTTGGCCATTGCAGAATGTTCCACTTTTTTATAGTTTCATAGTTTCATAGTTTTTAAGGTTGAAGGGAGACTCTAAGTCCATCTAGTTCAACCTGTAGCCTAACATGTTGATCCAGAGGAAGGCAAAAAAACCCCAATGTGTCAAATAAGCTCCAATGGGGAAAAAATTCCTTCCTGACTCCACATACGGCAATCAGACTAGTTCCCTGGATCAACACCCTGTCATAAAATCCAATATACATAACTGGTAATATTATATTTTTCAATTAATGCGATCAGGCTCTGCTTAAATTTTACTTGTGAATCCCTCAATACAACATCATACGGCAGAGAGCTCCATAGTCTCACTGCTCGTACAGTAAAGAGTCCTCATCTGTGATTATGATTAAACATTCTTTCCTCAAGACGTAGCGGATGCCCCCGTGTTCCAGTCGCAGGCCTAGGTGTAAAGAGATCTTTGGAAAGGTCTCTGTACTGTCCCCTCATATGTTTATACATTGTGATTAGATCCCCCTAAGCCTTTGTTTTTCCTAACTAACTAACCCCAAGTTTAATAACCTGTCTTGGCATTGCAGCCCACCCATTCCTCTAATAATCTTGGTCGCTCTTCTATCTACCTGTAAGATTATGCTATTTATAACCTTCTATACTTTTGCTAACAAGAAATGCATCCATTCCTCTCTTAAATTCATTCAGTGAGTTGGCCATCACCACTTCCTCAGGAAGAGAGTTCCAGAGCCTCACTGCTCTTACCGTGAAGAACCCTCTTCTATGCTGATGTAGGAATTTTCTTTCCTCCAATCGAAAAGAATGCCCCCTTGTTCTTGTCATAGTCCTTGGTACAAACAGATCATGGGAGAGATCTCTATATGGCCCTCTGATATATTTGTACATATTTATTAGGTCTCCCCTAAGTCTTCTCTTTTCTAGAGTAAATAGACCTAATTTTGATAACCTTTCCGTGTATTGTAATGCACCCATTCCATTTATTATTTTAGTAGCCCGCCTCTGAACCCTTTCAAGTTCAGTAATGTCTTTCTTCAGCACCGGCGCCCAAAATTGCACACAATACTCCAAGTGTGGTCTGACTAGTGATTTGTACAGAGGGAGAATGATGTTTTCATCTCGTGCCCCCAGACCTCTTCTAATGCATCCCATCACCCTATTTGCTTTGGTGGCTGCTGCCTGACACTGGGCACTCCAATTTTTTTTGCACTCATGAACTCCTGGGTAGCTTTGGCTGTATGCTTGGGGTCATTGTCCATCTGTACTATGAAGCGCCGTCCGATCAACTTTGCGGCAATTGGCTGAATCTGGGCTGAAAGTATATCCCGGTACACTTCAGAATTCATCCGGCTACTCTTGTCTGCTGTTATGTCATCAATAAACACAAGTGACCCAGTGCCATTGAAAGCCATGTATGCCCATGCCATCACGTTGCCTCCACCATGTTTTACAGAGGATGTGGTGTGCCTTGGATCATGTGCCGTTCCCTTTCTTCTCCAAACTTTTTTCTTCCCATCATTCTGGTACAGGTTGATCTTTGTCTCATCTGTCCATAGAATACTTTTCCAGAACTGAGCTGGCTTCATGAGGTGTTTTTCAGCAAATTTAACTCTGGCCTGTCTATTTTTGGAATTGATGAATGGTTTGCATCTAGATGTGAACCCTTTGTATTTACTTTCATGGAGTCTTCTCTTTACTGTTGACTTAGAGACAGATACACCTACTTCACTGAGAGTGTTCTGGACTTCAGTTGATGTTGTGAACGGTTCTTCTTCACCAAAGAAAGTATGCGGCGATCATCCACCACTGTTGTCATCCGTGGACGCCCAGGCCTTTTTGAGTTCCCAAGCTCACCAGTCAATTCCTTTTTTCTCAGAATGTACCCGACTGTTGATTTTGCTACTCCAAGCATGTCTGCTATCTCTCTGATGGATTTTTTGTAATTTGTTTTTTTCATTTTTTTTTAACATAGAAAAAATGTTATTAAAAAAAAAAAAATTAAACTATTGTAAAATTTTTTACCTGCTTGGGAATATATACCATCATCTGCCAGACTTGACTGTAAGGAATCATTAAAATACTCCGCAGCCACACTTTCACATATATTTGGTGTTGCATTATTAACTGTAGCCGCATTTGTCTAAGGTGTTGTTGACTGTGTGCAGGGTGGAGTAATATCACTATGATTATTTTCAATATCCAGAGATGAGTTAGTTTGGGTTGGGCTTGCAACGGCGTCTTCAGATGTATCGGGTTGCGGGTCTGATACATGCAAACAAGGAGAAGTTATCGCCAAATGATTATACTCAGAATCTAAAATTGGTGCAAACAAGAAAGTTTACGTTTTTTCAATGTCTAATTTAACCAACTTTCTAACAACATTCTAATGTTATGTCATGCAACAACATAAACAATGTTGTTTTATATTAACCCCTTAGTGACGGAGCTAATTTTCACCTTAATGACCAGACCAAATTTTGCAATACTGACCAGTGTCACTTCATGAGGTTATAACTCTGGAACGCTTCAACGGATCCCGGTGATTCTGAGACTGTTTTTTCGTCACATATTGGACTTCATGTTAGTACCAAATTTAGGACAATATTTTTTGTGTTTATTTATGAAAAAAATTGAATTTTGGCAAAAAGTTTGAAAATTTAGCAATTTTCAACTTTTGAATTTTTATACCGTTAAACCAGAGATTTCTGTGACACAAAATAGTTATTAAATAACATTTCCCACATGTCTACTTTACGTAAGCACAATTTTGGAAACAAAATTTTTTTTTGTTAGGAAGTTAGAATAGTTCAACGTTTATCAGCGATTTCTCATTTTTACATCAAAATTTACAAAACCATTTTTTTAGGGACCACATCACATTTGAAGTGACTTCGATAGGCCTAGATGACAGAAAATACCCAAAAGTGACACCATTCTAAAAACTGCACCCCGCAAAGTACTCAAAACCACATTCAAGAAGTTTATTAACCCTTCAGGTGCTTCACATGAACAAAAGCAATGTGGAATGAAAAAAAGCAAAAATTAAATTTTACCTAAAAATGTTGCTCTAACCCATATTTATTCACTTTTAGAAGATATAACACAACAAAATGGACCCCTAAACTTGTTCCCCACTTTGTTATGAACGCACTGATACCCCAAATGTGGTCAGAAACCTCTGTTGGGACAAATGGGAGGGCTCGGAACAGAAGGAGCAATATTTGAATTTTGGAAAGCAAATTTGGCTGAAATAGATTGCGGGCACCATGTTGCATTTACAGGTCCGCTAAGGTACCTAAACAGAAGAAACCCCTCACAAGTGATGCCATTTTGGAAACTAGACCCCTCAAGGCTTCTATCTAGGGGTATAGTGAGCATTTTGGATCCACAGGTACTTCACAGATTTTGTTAACGTTACGTTGTCATATTGAAAATTTTAATAATTTTCTCAAAAATGTTGCTTTAGCATCAATTTTCTCACTTTTTCAAGAGGTAATTCCAAAAATATGACCTCAAGGTTTGTTACCCACTTTTTTATGAGCGCGGTGATACCTCACATGTGGTCTGAAACCTTTGTTTGGACAAATGGGAGGGCTTGGAACGGAAGGAACAATATTTGAATATTGGAAAGGAAATTTGGCTGAAAAAGATTGCGGGCACCATGTCGCATTTGGAGGTCCCCTAAGGTACCTAAACAGCAGAAACCCCGCACAAGTGACCCCATTTTGGAAACTAGGCCCCTCAAGGAATTTATCTAGATGTTTGGTGAGTACCTTGAACCCCCAGGTGCTTCACAGAATTTTATAACGTTGAGCCATGAAAATAAAAAAATAAAATTTTACCACAAAATTGTTATTTCAACCAGGTAGCTTTTTTTCACAAGGGTAACAGGAAAAAAATCACCATGACATTTATTGTGCAATTTCTCCTGAGTTTGGCGATACCTTATATGTGGTGGAAATCAACTGTTTGGGCACACGGCGGGGCTCGGAAAGGAATGAGTGCCATTTGACTGCAAAATCGTCTGGAATCAATAGCGGACGCCATGTTGCATTAGGAGAGCCCCTGAGGTGCCTAAACAGTGGAGGTCCCCCACAAGTGGCCCCACTTTGGAAAATAGATCCCCTGAAGGAATTTATCTAGATGTTTGGTGAGTACCCTGAACCCTCAGGTGTTTCACAGAAGTTTATAATGTTGAGCTGTGAAAATAAAAAAATACATTTTTACCACAAAATTGTTACTTCAACCAGGTAGCTTTTTTTTTTACAAGTGTAAAAGGAAAAAATTCAGCATAAGATTTATTGTGCAATTTCTCCTGAGTATGCTGATACCTTATGTGTGGTGGAAATCAACTGTTTGGGTGCACAGCAGGGTTCGGAAGGGAAGGAGCGCCATTTGACTGCACAATTGGCTGGAATCATTAGCGGACGCTATGTTGCATTTGGAAAGCCCATAAGGTGCCTGAACAGTGGAGGTCCCCAACAAGTGACCCCATTCTGGAAACAAGACACTTCAAGGCTTTTATCTAGGTGTATAGTGAGCAGTTTGAATCCAAGAGTACTTTACAGAATTTGATAAGCTTAGGTTGCCATATTGAAAATTTTCATTTTTTTCACAAAAATGTTGCTTTAGCATCATATTTCTTACTTTTTCAAGAGGCAACAACAAACCGTGGACCCAAGAGGTTGTTATCCAATGTCTTATGAGCACAGGGATACCCCACATGTGGCCAAAAACCTCTGTTTGGATAAATGGGAGGGCTTGGAATGGAAGGAGCACCATTTGAATTCTGGAAAAGTTGAAATAAATTGCGGGCACCATGTCACATTAGCAGGGCCTCTTGGGTACCTATACAGCAGAAACCCCCCACAAGTGACCCCATTTTGGAAACTGGATTTTATTCAGGAGTATAGTAAGCATTTTGAATCCACAGGTATTTCACAAAAATGTAGCAACAAATTTCTCACTTTTAGGCTACGTGGCCATGATCCAGCGACACGGCGTCTAGTACACAGTGTCAGCCTTCCTGCAGAGATATGAGTGTTGTCCACGGGAGAACGCAGCTGCCCATGCCCACGATTTGGGTTCAGACTGCTGTGGACTTTAGCTCTATGCTACCTGCAGAGAACACTCTTGTCTTCGCAGCATAAACTGACATGCTGAGGCTCGGGAAGCTGCGCCACAGGTCGGTTTATGCTGTGGAGAAAAGAAGCACACTGGGCATGGGATTTCTAAAAATCCTTCCACTGTGCTTCTACTGCACAACGCAGCGCTATGGATGCAGGGAAAACACTCTGCGCCTAAAACGCTGCAAACCCTGATCGTGGACGCACAGCGTAAAATGCTACAATGGATGAATGGATAGATGTCAAACAAATATAATGTCCCATTCCCCTGCATATTCTAAGCTGGCGCCCTTTAGTGCCTTTCATGTGGCACTAAATGGTGCCTAGCCTTGTATTTAGCCCCCCCAAATAATTAATAATTAAAATAAACGACGTGGGGTCCCCCCTATTTTTGATAGCCAGCTAGGGTAAAGCAGACAGCTGTAGCCTGCAAACCACAGCTGACAGCTTCACCTTGGCTGGTGATCAATTTGGAGGGCTCCCCAGGCGTTTTTTTAAAAAAACAAACAAACAAACGTGGGGTCCCCCCCAAATTAGATTACCAGCCAAGGTGAAGCGGACAGCTGGGGTCTGGTATTCTCAGGGTGGGAAGAGCCATGGTTATTGGACTCGTCCCAGCCTAAAAATAGCAGGCCGCAGCTGCCCCAGAAGTGGCGCACCCATTAGATGCGCCAATCCTGGCGCTTCACCCCAGCTCATCCCACGCCCTGGTGCGGTGGCAAACGGGGTAATATATGGGGTTGATACCAGCTGTAATGTCACCTGGCATCAAGCCCTGGGGTTAGTGATGTCACGGCATCTAAACAGATACCCGACATCACTAACCCAGTCAGTAATAGAAAAAAAATAAAGACAAAAAAAAAATTTATTTGAAAAAACAGTCCCCGAAACATTCCCTCTTTCACCAATTTATTGAAAATAAACAAATTCCGGTCGCTGTAATCCATTTTGGAGGTCATACGATGACTCTGGACCTTCTAGAATATGGGGGGCATGTTCAGGGAACGTATCCCCCATTTTCTGGAAGAGCAAGCTCTCCATGAGCAGTGTGGGTGCAGTAATCTGAGAATACTGCACTCACACTGCCCCGGTCCAACCTAGGACAGTGTGACCTGCAGTAACCTCATTCCAGAATATGAGGGGCATGCTCACAGAACGTACCCCCCATTTTCTAGAACAGCAGGCTCTCCATGTGAGGAGTGTGGCTGCAGATTACTGCACTCACTCTCCCCCAGTCCACAGTACAGCAGCATGTGCAAGCAGCGCGGTCAGCGTCCCTGCTTGCAAGGATCCAGCTGACAGCCGCTGTCTGCAGGTGCGCCGCCAGCTTTCCAGAGGGAGGCGGAGTGATCGCGGGGACGGAGCAGCAGCCAGGTAACAGAAGACCGGGGGCTGAGGGGGGGTGACGGCGGGAGACCTGGCGGGACCTGTGGACAACTTTTCTGTCGCATGTGATGTGTCACATGTGGCAGAAAGAGCAGGATGAATGCGGCCGCGCGCTACTGTGCGCTGCGCGCCACCATCTTGAACGCTCCAGAGGAGGGAAGGAGGAGCGCTCTGGAGAACCAGAGGGAGCTGCGGGGGACCAGACAGCTCCGGTGTACCGGAGGAGGGGTCAGGGGGAGGACATTTCCCTCTGATCTGAAATGTTTGATCATTTCAGATCGGAGGGAAATGAATGCAGAGACGGCGGCAGTTTTCGGTGCGCGTCGGCGCTATTTTGGATGTCTGGTGGGGGTGGTGGGAGTTGATTTCTCTGGTACCGGGGGCTTTGGGGGCACTATAGGATTATATTTCTTTATCATCTGACATGTTTGATCATGTCAAATGAGAAGAAAATCAGTATTATTTGCCATTTTTTTTTTATGTGTACGTCGGTATACAGTGTATACCGGCGATCACATTATCAGGGTCCAAAAAAACCACCCCGATTCATAATCTTGGGGGTCTCAGCTACCTCCGGTAGCTGAAACCCCTGAGATTTTTCGTCACTGGGGGGCGCTGCAAGCTTTTTCCGACCTGACGTCTCAAGACGTCGGAACAGAATAAGTACCCTGTTCTTCCGACGTCTTGAGACGTTAGGCCGTCGCTATGGGGTTAAAAAGGTAAGTATTTTGTAAAATTTTAACAAAGTTCTCAAAAAATAAACAATGAAAAAAAAAACAAACTTACCATGTGTTCTTTGTAATCTTCTACGAATATTGACCACTCTACTCCAAGACCGGTATTTTAAATCGCACCATTTCTTCCGAATTTGACAAAGTCTTCTTTTGATGCCAAACGTGGGTTTAAGGCCTTTATGGATACGCCGTAGCATAGACCTTTTATGGGCCATAGGTCGATCAAAAGCCCGTACACACTCATAGTCCCATAAGTCCATATGGGTTACAAGATATTCTATTTCCGACTCACCCCAAACTCATCCTCTGTGTCTGGTAGCCATTTTGCAATAAGATTGAAAATGGCAATCTATCACTCTAGTCTGAAATTCAGACATAAACAATATGATGTTCGAAATTTAAAGGAAAATAACTTTTCTAGTTCCTCTTTTATGACTGCGTTACATTGGAAATGCACATGCGTATTAATCCAATAACATACATTTAATTTAAAACAAATAATCAAATGTTAAACAAATTGTAAGGACAAAAATATTACCTCAAATAGTTTATTTTTTGTCTTTTAAAAAAAATTGATTGAAAACTTATACAACATTTGTGACATAATAATGATGCAAACATATTAAAGAAACCATTCTTTGGATTGTAAAAATTTTAGCACATAATTGATCACATGTGGGGTTTTTATCACATGTTCATTTTTTTCCAAAATTTTCAAAATAAAAAATTTATAAATTATTTTGCCATTCAACTGCCCCTTTACCAATAAAATACTTCTTGTATTTTTCCCGATTAATATGAATGTCATGGCGTGATCTTCCAGTGATGGGTATATGATTTAAAGATTCAAAATGTGTTTCTGCAGAACTCCACTCTCCAGGCTGGATCTCACCTGTGCGTTGGTTGACCGTATCATCAAAGCCTGCTGGGGTGTATTGTATAGCATCTTTTTTCCGAAGAAAATTATGCAACACACAGCAGGCTAGGATGACACGGTCTATAGAGTCCAATTTTAATTTAATAGATGTTTGAAATACCCTAAACCTACTGGACAAGATGCCAAAGGCGTTCTCCACTACACGCCTGGCCCGGGATAGGCGGTAATTGAAAATTCTTTTGTCATCTGTTAAGTTCATCTGTGGATATGGCCGTAATAAATTAGTTTTGAGTGGGAATGCCTCATCTGCATGAAATAAAAATTTTAATTTTCTATAGTTTGCACATTAGAAGGCAAAACCAATTGATTTCTTTCCAAACGTCTACAAAACTCAGTACAGTCAAGTGCCCCACCGTCTGATACCCGGCCTTTAATGCCAACATCAACATAAATAAACTCATATCGTGCATTCACAACAGCCAACAAAATTAAACTAAAGAAACCTTTATAGTTAAAAAAAATGACCCACTATTGGGGGTTGGTTGATGTGGACATGCTTCCCATCAATTGCGCCACCACAATTGGGGAATTGCCATTGGGATTCAAAATCAGCGGCTATGTCAAGCCATTCTGCCTTAGTTGTTGGAAAAGGCATAAAATCACGGAGACAATCAATGATGGCCTGGCATGTCTCTGGGATGAGACTACTTAACAATGATCTAGAGATAGCAGCAGAATATTGTAAGTCAGTAAGTGATCTACCGGTGGCAAGATATCTTAAAGTGACGCCCAGTCTTTCATCCACTGGCACCGCTCGACGCATCACTGTGTCAGTTTGCTGGATATAGAGTGTAATACGGGTGAGGAGAAAGCGGAATGTAGATTCTGACATTCTCAAGTAGTTGCGGAAATCTTGTGGGTTGTGATCCTGCAAATCCTGCAATAGCTGAATGTGGCTGTATTGCTCCCTCTGCAGCAACCACTGTCTTGCCCACATGCGGAAGCGTCTTGGTTGTTTGCGTGTGTCATCATCCAGCTCTTCAGCAGCAATGGCTGAAGCGGCTACTAATGTCGCACATAAGATCTTATGCTGTTTATTGTTAAGCATGATGTTACTGAAAATTATAAAAAAAAAATATATATATATATATAAAATAATTTCAAAACAAAGTATAATACGCTTTAAGAAAAAACCCCCCAACAAAACTTACCACTATATATGCTCCGATAGAAACCCAAAATAATGGCTTACAAAAGGTCCATTTTGCGTCACACACAAAAAATAATGTGTCCAAATTCGCCACACAAGCTGCCTGCAACAGCGGACAAATGCAAACAACACAAACTTCTTTTTATTCATAGACAGACCAATAGAAAACAAGATACGCTGCCCTATTAGAGCGCATGAGGCGTGGATGTGTTTAAGCTTTTACGGCCGCCCATGTCATGGATGACGCATGCATGTGCGATATTGGTGATCATTTAAAGAGCATCACACGTATCAATGAAGGTTGAGAAATGGACGATAAGTAAGGGAAGTTGACGACATATAATGATATTTGGTTTTAAAACGGCCTCTCCACGGCAAACGATTTTGAGCACTTTTGCTATAGTTTTTTATTGCATATACAAGTCACATTCAGCGATATTGTTCATGACGCGGGTGTGCGTCACTAACGACGTGACCCCGACGATAAAACAATAACGATTTCATAGCATGTGTCACGCTCCCCGGGTCCCCTGCGCTGCCCCCCGGCTCACCTGTCACGCTCCCCGGCTCCCCTGCCTCGCTTCCCGGGTCCTCGGTCCGGTCACCGTCGCTCCCCGCTCTCCAGCAGCCATTGCCGGCGCGTCCCCGGCGTTCTGGTCCCTGCTCCCGGCGCCCGTCGGCTTCCCAGCCCCAGCCCGGCCCTGCTGCTTGCTCCTCGCAGCTTCCTGCTCTGGCTTCTGGCACTCGGGCCGCGCGCATGCGCATTAGGCGCGCGCGGTCATTGACCCTTTCTTAAAGGGCCAGCGTCCATTAACAGGAAATGATGCAAACAGGTACAGGGTATAAAGGGGTTTAATGTCCAAGGGGGCGGGGCCTGATCTTCGTGTTTCTTAAGCTAGGAGTCAGGTCTCCTGGTGTCTTTGTGATATACTCACCTATCTCTCTTGTAGAGCCGTGCCTGCCTCGCCATCCGGTCCTGCCGAATCCCGAACCCCGAACGCTGTCCATCTGCCATCCTGACAGTCCGTACCATCTCGGATCCCTGCGGTGACCCGTCATCTCGCTCCAAAGGTTCCGGACCCCGCCTGACATCTTCTCGGCTTCCGAACCTGAGCTGCGTCACCCGGACTACCATCAGTGACTCCGTGGTCCCAGGGACTTCTCCGTTATACTCGTGTGCACGGACTGTTCTGCTGCCTATAGTGCTCCAGCTACCGGACCCCTTACCACCATCTAGGAGTTCGGCCCAGTGGATCCACCTCCTGGGTCTGCCCGTCCACCTGGCCCTGACAGTAAGATCAGGCCATGGATCCCGCTGCAGCACTAGCAGCCGTACAGGAGGAACTCCAACGCCAGCGTGAAGTCCAGACCCGCATGCTGCAATTCATGTCTTCTGTGGACGCCCGCCTGAACACGCTACAAGCGGCAGTTACGTCTTCACCATCCCGGGCTTCCACTAGTCAATCCACGGCTCCAGCTCCCGTGGCGACTTCTTCAGATACTTCCAGACTTCGTTTGGCCTCACCACCCCGGTACGCCGGAGACCCCAAGACCTGCAGGGGATTCTTAAACCAATGCTCCCTCCATTTCACGCAGCTGCCGCATTTGTTTGCCTCCGACCAAGCCAAGGTCGCCTTCATCATGTCCCATCTAGAGGGGGAGGCACTGGCGTGGATGAACCCCTTGTGGGAGAAGGGGGATCCTGTGACCACGAACATCCAGGAGTTCCTGCAGGCATTCCGTGGCACCTTTGATGAGCCCGGACGCGCCTCCGCATCTGCTTCGTCTCTTCTCTGGTTACGTCAGGGGACTCTGACGGTGGGTCAATACGCGATCCGGTTTCGCACCCTGGCCTCGGAACTCGGGTGGAACAACGAGGCCCTAACCGCCGCCTTCTGGGAAGGACTCTCGGGGCGAATTAAAGATGAGCTGGCGGGTCGTGACGTACCGACCACCCTGGATGCCCTGATTGCCCTAGCGACTCAAGTGGACATTCGCTTTCAGGAGCGATCCAAGGAAGTGTCCCGTGAGAGACGTCCGGTATGGCATTCCTCTCCTCCGCAGAAGCCCTCTGTACTTCAGTCATCGACAGCTGGGGCCCCCGTCCACGAGCCCATGCAGATCGACCGAGTGCGGCAGTCTGAAGAACGTCGAGCAGAGCGGCTCGCCAAGGGTCTCTGCGTTTACTGCGGAGAGGGCACACACCTGCTACGCTCCTGTCCAGAGAGGCCGGGAAACTCCAAAGCCTAGGGTTGGTAGGAGAGGCCACCCTAGGTGCTGGGACTCTCTCAGACCCGGTTACGTGGACTGTGCAAGTGACAACGGGAGAGATGCGGTTCACGGCTGAGGCCTACCTCGATTCCGGGACAGCAGGCAATTTCATCCAGCAGGCCACGGTGGACAAGTACCAGGTGCCTGTTATTCCACTCGACAAGCCCCTAGTGATTGCCTCTGTGGATGGGAGACCCCTCTCTGACACCATCTCCTGGATCACCAGGCCGGTCGAACTGCGTATCGGTGCCCTTCACACCGAGAACATCGCTCTCTACGTCCTCCCACACATGTCCCATCAAATCCTGCTGGGACTTCCCTGGTTGCGGACACACGAACCATCAGTCAGCTGGGGCACTGGCGAAATCACCCGATGGGGCTCTTCGTGCCAGGAGAAGTGTCTAAAGACCATACAACCCATCCAACGACCTCCGGTTCCAGAGAACCTACCAGGACTGCCCTCGGCCTATTGGTCCTTCGCAGACGTCTTTGATAAAAAGGAATCTGAGGTACTTCCGCCACATCGTCCTTACGATTGTGCCATCGACCTGCTCCCAGGAACAACACCACCTCGAGGACGGATATATCCATTGTCTCCAGCCGAAACAAGGGCCATGTCTACTTACATCACAGAGAGCCTGGCAAGGGGATTCATTCGGAGATCCTCCTCTCCTGCTGGAGCAGGCTTCTTCTTCGTCAAGAAGAAAGAGGGCCACTTACGCCCATGCATAGACTACCGGGGATTGAATCAAATCACCGTAAAAAACAAGTACCCTCTGCCGCTCATCCCCGAATTGTTTGACCGGCTTAAAGGAGCTCGTGTGTTCACCAAGCTGGATCTTCGGGGTGCTTACAATCTGGTACGCATCCGCTCTGGGGACGAATGGAAGACCGCGTTCAATACTCGCGATGGGCACTATGAATACTGCGTGATGCCCTTCGGCCTGTGTAACGCCCCAGCCGTCTTTCAAGAACTGGTGAACGACGTTTTCCGGGACCTTCTCTACGTCTGTGTGGTAGTGTATCTGGATGACATCCTTGTCTTCTCTCCGGACCTCCAGACCCACAGAGAGAACGTACAGCTGGTTCTACAGAGACTGAGAGAGAATCGTCTGTACGCCAAGTACGAGAAGTGTGTCTTTGAGCAGTCTTCTCTCCCCTTCCTGGGGTACATCATCTCTGATACCGGACTGCAGATGGATCCACAGAAGGTCTCCTCCATTCTCAACTGGCCTCCTCCTTCTGGACTGAAGGCAATCCAACGCTTCCTGGGATTCGCCAACTACTACCGCCAGTTCATCCCTCACTTCTCTGCTCTGACTGCTTCTCTCTCCGCTTTGACCAAGAAGGAGGCTAATCCAAAGGACTGGTCCCCTGCGGCCGACGCCGCATTTGGCTCTCTGAAGCGGGCATTTGCCTCCTCTCCTGTACTCCACCGTCCGGAGTTAAACCGCCAGTTCACCTTGGAGGTGGATGCCTCCTCCTCGGGAGCCGGAGCAGTGCTCATGCAGAAGTCCTCCTCTGGGAAGATGGTGACTTGCGGATTCTTCTCCAAGAGCTTCTCAGCGCCTGAACGCAACTACACCATCGGTGACCGAGAGCTTTTGGCAGTCAAACTGGCTCTGGAGGAATGGCGCTACCTTCTGGAAGGAGCAGTGTACCCTGTGATTATTTACACGGACCACAAGAACCTGGAATACCTGCGGTCCGCTCAGCGACTGAACCCACGGCAAGCCAGGTGGTCCTTATTCTTTGCCAGGTTTGATTTCCAGCTCCATTTCCGACCCGCGGACAAGAATGTACGCGCTGATGCCTTGTCCAGGTCTTTCATGCCCATGGAACAGGAGGAGGAGACTACCCAACCCATCATCTGTCCTAGCAAAATCATTCCGGTGGCCCCTGTCACCCTGGCCCAGATACCGCCCGGGAAGACCTACGTCTCTGAGACTGACAGGCAAAAAGTGTTACACTGGGGTCATGCCTCGAAAACAGCCGGTCATGCTGGTCAGAAAAGAACATGGGGTGCGATTGTACGTCATTACTGGTGGCCATCCCTTCGCACGGATGTCGCTGCTTTTGTCTCTGCCTGCTCCTCTTGTGCCAGGAACAAGACGCCCAAACACCTGCCATATGGCCGTCTTCTGCCTCTGCCGATACCCTCAGTTCCGTGGCAACACATAGCGATGGACTTTATTACGGACTTGCCATTGTCCTCTGGACACACAGTCATATGGGTCGTGGTGGATCGGTTCTCTAAAATGGCTCATTTCGTCCCTATGGCTGGACTGCCCTCTGCTCAGGAACTCGCGGACGCCTATATCCATCACATCTTCCGCTTGCATGGCTTTCCATCACACATCGTATCCGACAGAGGAACTCAGTTCACCTCCCGCTTCTGGAGGGCTCTCTGCAAACATCTGGGAGTGACTCTGGACTTTTCGTCTGCCTACCATCCTCAGTCTAATGGCCAAGTGGAGAGGGTCAATCAAATCTTGACCTCCTTCTTACGTCACTATGTCAACGCCCATCACGACGACTGGTCCACGCTTCTTCCTTGGGCTGAATTCTCCCATAACCATCACGTCAGTGAGTCGTCCTCCAGCTCTCCCTTCCATGTCGTTTACGGACTTCAGCCTTCCGTCCCATTGCCTGTATCCCCTTCTTCGGATGTCCCTGCTGCTGATACTGTAGCCCGTGACTTTGCAACCATTTGGGACTCTGTCAAGGCGTCCCTTGGGCGTGCTTCCCTGCGGATGAAGAGACACGCAGACAAGAGACGTCTGGACCCTCCGTGTTTCTCTCCTGGAGATATAGTCTGGCTTGCTTCCAAGTACGTTCGATTGAAGATACCATCCTACAAGCTGGGTCCTCGCTACATCGGGCCGTTTAAAGTCCTCAACAAGATCAATGAGGTCTCCTACAAGCTACAGCTCCCGGCCACGATGAGGATACCCAACTCTTTCCACGTCTCCCTGCTCAAGCCGGTTGTCCTTGGTCCCTTCTCCGCTGCTGCCAGTTCGTCTCCTCCTCCTATTGCCGATGACGACATCTATGCGGTAAGGGATATCGTGGCCATGAAGACCGTACGGGGTCGACAGTTCTTCCTGGTGGACTGGGCAGGGTGTGGTCCTGAGGATAGGTCCTGGGAGCCCCGGGAGAATGTGGGTACTCCGCTGATCCGTGCCTTCCTGTCCCGGGTTGCGGGGAGGGGGTCGTGGGGGGGGGTACTGTCACGCTCCCCGGGTCCCCTGCGCTGCCCCCCGGCTCACCTGTCACGCTCCCCGGCTCCCCTGCCTCGCTTCCCGGGTCCTCGGTCCGGTCACCGTCGCTCCCCGCTCTCCAGCAGCCATTGCCGGCGCGTCCCCGGCGTTCTGGTCCCCGCTCCCGGCGCCCGTCGGCTTCCCAGCCCCAGCCCGGCCCTGCTGCTTCCTCCTCGCAGCTTCCTGCTCTGGCTTCTGGCACTCGGGCCGCGCGCATGCGCATTAGGGCGCGCGGTCATTGACCCTTTCTTAAAGGGCCAGCGTCCATTAACAGGAAATGATGCAAACAGGTACAGGGTATAAAGGGGTTTAATGTCCAAGGGGGCGGGGCCTGATCTTCGTGTTTCTTAAGCTAGGAGTCAGGTCTCCTGGTGTCTTTGTGATATACTCACCTATCTCTCTTGTAGAGCCGTGCCTGCCTCGCCATCCGGTCCTGCCGAATCCCGAACCCCGAACGCTGTCCATCTGCCATCCTGACAGTCCGTACCATCTCGGATCCCTGCGGTGACCCGTCATCTCGCTCCAAAGGTTCTGGACCCCGCCTGACATCTTCTCGGCTTCCGAACCTGAGCTGCGTCACCCGGACTACCATCAGTGACTCCGTGGTCCCAGGGACTTCTCCGTTATACTCGTGTGCACGGACTGTTCTGCTGCCTATAGTGCTCCAGCTACCGGACCCCTTACCACCATCTAGGAGTTCGGCCCAGTGGATCCACCTCCTGGGTCTGCCCGTCCACCTGGCCCTGACAGCATGTAAAGCCCCCTTTAGAATATGGCAACCTAAAACAAAACTTTTTTTCACTAAAGGTTTTTGACTTTGTTTTAATAGTACAATCTAAAAAATAATTTGGTATTTCTGTACTCATAATTATACACAGAATTAAGTTGTGTTATTTCTCACTTTTCCTAATACACTATATTGTAGTTTTTAGGCTGGGGTCACATGAGAGTATAAACAAATCAGTCCCAATCTCATCCAGAAAAGTGGAGTAATTTTTTTTTTCTTGTCATCCATGTGCAGCTATTAATCATTTACAGGATAATTGACAATTTCCCATCTTACAGTATTGTAATGTATGCATAAACATTGGATGCCGTATTGATACTCCGCAGTGGCGTAACTAGAATTTGATGGACACTGGTGCAAACTTCGTACCTGGGCCCCCGCTCTCCACGTACACCAACACTTGGGGAAGGGGATAATGACACTGACACTTGGGCTACAGGAAAATGACGCTGACACTTGGCTCTTACCCTCAGCACCCAGGTTTCCCATGATCTGAAATCCCTCTATCAGCACCCAGCTTTCGTATGTTATGATATCCATCTTGTCCTTGGCACCCAGGTTCCCCATACTCTGCTATACATCTTTCCCTCGGCACCCAGCTTTCCCATATCAGAGCATAGGAAAGCTGGGTGCTGAGAGAAGATGTATAGCAGAGCATGCTGAGGGAAAGAGCCTTTTTCCCTCAGCACAAAACTTTCCCATCCCTTGCTTGTATCTTTGTCCTCCCTTGTGTATAGTTCTTCAAATACTATAATGGCCCCCACATAGCCTTCCATATAGTATAAAGGGTCCCATATAACCCTTCATATATTAGAATGCACCTCCATAGTCCTCCATGTATTATAATGCATTTCCCATAGTTCTCCATGTATTATGGTTCAGCCCATAGTGCTCCAAATATAATACTGCACCAAATAGTTCTCCATATATTATAATGCACCCCCAGAGTCTTCCATGTATAAAGTAGCCCTCATAGCCCTCTACTTATTATAATCAATTTCTCATATTTCTCCATGTATTATAATTCATCACATAGTTCTCCATATATTATAATTTGCCCCATAATTTTCCATATATTATACTGCACCACATAGTCCTCCATCTTTTATAATGCATCCCCTTAGTCCATGTATAAGATAGCCTCCATAGTCCTCCATATACTATAATGTAGCCCCCATAGTCCTATATGTATTATAACGCAACACCATAAAACTTCATATTGTATTATGCAGACCCATACGCCTCCATGTATACTGCACCCCTATGATAGAAGGTGTCCTTCATTTTGTATTGTGCAGCACCATACTCCTCAATGTATAATGCACCCCATGTCCATGTGTGGTGCCCTGGACAAGCCAGGGGCCACAGAGCACAACACCTACACACCCCCCACTCCCAGCAGGCACACCGAAGTCAGACACAAAACCCTTGTTGCCTTCCTCCAGGGGCTGATGATCACACCAGGGGGTGGGCCAGGCGGTTGGTCCCGCCCACTGAGGAGTTCACAGTCCTGGAGGCGGGAAAAAGTTGAGTTTAGGAGGTGAAAGTGGAAGGAGGAAATAATAATAATAATAATAATTTTATTCATTTATATAGCGCTATTAATTCCACAGCGCTTTACATACATTGGCAACACTGTCCCCATTGGGGCTCACAAACTAGAGTCCCTATCTGTATGTCTTTGGAGTGTGTAGTAGTGGAGCAACTGACTGACAGCGTCTGGGTGTGTGGCCCGGGCGAGACAGCAAGGTTGGCAGACGGTGGTGACCGTCTGCAGGAGTGGCCTATCAGAGTTACCATGAGGACCGTGGACGGGCGGTGGCCCGGCGGTACCGGACCGGTACACGAAGAGAAGCCAGCACCATCTGGCAGGGCTTACAGACCCCGGCAAGGCTAGGAGTTGCCGTGAATTTGCTGAATCCGTTAGTGAAGGGGAACTCCTGGGTTTCCAAACAGCCAAGTCCCGACAGAAGGCAACAGTCCAACCAGAAGAGGGAGACACCGCCACCGCCAAGGCAACCGTTTCCCAGGGCAAGAGCCTGCGGGCAAAAAGGGGCTCCTCCAGCCCATATCCAAGCTGGGGAGCGGGTTACCGGTGGGAACCCATCGGAACCATCAACTGTACATAGGTGCAGGGAAAGGTAGTCACCATCAACCTGCCGGGAGAATCAACACCGCAGCCGTCTGTGGGACCCGTTCATCCAGCCGAGTGTTTTACCGAGAACTGTGTCCTCATCATTGGGCTGAGTACCACCGTGCCGTGCGGCACAGCGCTGCCCCCGCGATCCTGCACCTCACCAGGCCCCGTAACCCGCCTGCCATCCATCCCTACCCCATCACTGGGACCCGGGACAACCAACCCCCTACCCACGGAGGGGAGAACTAACAACAAAGCTGCTCCCTGTCACCGCTCCCGGGATCCCCGTCCAGAGCAGCGGTGGTGTCACTATTATCACCACAACCGTGGGTGGCGTCACGGACAATAACAATAAATCCCCACAATCAACCCCCTTTTCACTCACGGGCGAGGAGCGCTGCTCGAGTCCCCAGGATCCGGCCCACTGCTCGAGCCACCACCGAGCAGAGGCAGCAGCAGCAGCGGCCAGACCCGAGCAGTGGGAGAGCACAGCGTCCCCTCCTCCGCCCGCATACACATGTATAAGGTGTCCTTCATGTTGTATAATGCATCCCCATAGACCTCCATTTATAAAGCAGCCCCTTAGACCTCCATGTATAATACACCCATATAGTTCATATATAAAGTGTCCTTCATGTTTATTATGCAGCCACATAGACCTCCATATACAACGCAGCCCCCTAGACCTCCATGTATAATGCAGCCAGCCTCCCCAGGCCTATATGTATAATAATGCAGCCAGCCTCCCCAGGCCTCCATGTATAATAATGCAGCCAGCCTCCCCAGGCCCCCATGTATAATAATGCAGCCAACCTCCCTAGGCCTCCATGTATAATAATGCAGCCAGCCTCCCCAGGCCTCCATGTATAATAATGCAGCCAGCCTCCCCAGGACTAAATGTATAATAAGGCAGCCAGCCTACCCAGGCCTCCATTTATAATGCAGCCACCCCAGGCCTCTGGCCACCGTGTACGCACTAATTGATATAAAAATAAAAACAAGTACTCACCTCTCTACTTGTTCCCCTCGGTGCTCTGTCCTCACCTCTCCTCGTTCCACCGCTGCTGTCCTCACCTCTCTCCTCTGTTCCCCCACTGCTCTGGTCAGCGTCCTCCCACCCTGCGCTGTGCAGGGACCGGTTCAAGACTTTACCTTCTCTTCCCCCTTATGAAGCCCTAGCGAGACACGTAGGGGAGCGTTCATTCACTTCTATCAAGTACCTGATGGGTGAGTATCACTCTGTGTGGTTTTAGTGCTCTCCAATTTTTTATAGTTATTTTTATCCCTGATCTAAGCACTTGTGCACTTTATATAATGACCTTTGCCTTATGGGATGCACTTCCACACTCTCATAGGTGAACTCATTCAGGTCTATTACATCAGTACTAATATATATTTTTACCAACTTGAAAGGGAATTCTTTGTGCCTTTTCTTTCTCCTCATTACCTTTCTCTGATCCCATGATATTTACAGATATTTTTACGTATCACCCTATGACCGCTGTGTTTTTCTTGTCTCTAATAAAACTTTTTTTATATGCATGAAATATGATTTGGGCTCCATTTATTATGGTATTTGGCACTCTAAGGGCGGCTTTGCACACTACGACATCGCAGGTGCGATGTCGGTGGGGTCAAATCGAAAGTAACGCACATCCGGCGTCACTTGCGATGTCATAGTGTGTAAATCCTAGATGGGGCCCGGGGCCAGGTGTCAGCGGCGGCAGCGGGTCATATAGTGGCCGCGTGGTCTGGGACAGATCAGCGCAGCTCCTCTCTCACAGAAAGGAGCTGGCTGCTGTTCTGCAAGGCAGCCGCGGGCCCCTATCCTCTTGGGCCTGGTCGCAATGGCGACCTCTGCAACTGCGGTAGTTACGCTCCTGATCACATCTACCCAAAAATGGTATCAGTTTAAATGTTAGCTCGGAGCTAAAAAATTAAGTCCTCACACAGGCACATATGTCGAAATTTTTTTTTCCCAAATTTACAATTTTTTTTTCACCACCCAAGTTAAAAAAAAAATGTATGTTTGGTATCTATGTAATCAAAATGACATGGAGAATCATACTACCATGTTGGTTTTACGTTATAGTGAACATGGTAAATGAAAATTCCCCAAAAGAATTTTTTTTGGATCTTTAACTCACTTAAAAAAGTTATGTCTCTTGGGAAAAGGAGATCAAAAAATCAAGAAGGGGTTAAAACAGAAAAGCCCCCGAGAAAGTGGAAGTCGGGTGTAACCCCGACAATTCTGGAGTGGTTTGGCAGAAATGGATCACATTTGCAGGATGGAGAAACTATCCTCCCACTCTGAGCTCCAGGTGAGCAAGTTTTTCAGCTCTTGGACGCCGTGGTTTCTATTTAGAGAATCCGCTGATTTCGAGGTAATCCTTTCCTCTTAGAAACCAATTGCTTAATTTTTGCTCGGTTCATGCTGAGAGGTGGAGTGTAGACCTCCTTAAACCAGTTGTGTTCCAAGGGAGACCCCAAGTCCCTCCTTCCCCTCCCCCCCCTTCTGCCCCCCCTTCTCTTCTCTTTCTTTTTCTGATCTGTCTTTCCTCTCATTTGAATTCTCCTTTGCTTCTTCTTAACATTCCTTTCTCTTTCCAGTTTTTATTAATCTAAATTTAGTGCTTCAAAAATCAATGTTCTTATTTTCATTGACTCATTACCTAAGTCCACATGGAGAATTGTGTGTACTCGATCTCTTATTGAGATTGTCTTTATTTCCTCGATATGTGGAAGTATTCATGCACAAACTGAAAATATGCCACTATGTTATAGAGTTACTTATACTTGATTTTGTATGATATTTTTTCCTTTTTAAATAAACATTTTTGAAAAAAAAACAGAAAAGCCCAACATACCATATATAAATAATTAAGATCTACTTTATGCTGAAATAATGTTTTAACCATCATTCTTTTTGGATGGCTAATAAATTAAGTGATACATTTTTAAAATAACCCTTGTCCGACATATAACTTACCTCATACGTAGTGGTCTCCAAGGGGTTCCCAATTAATGACATAAGGGGTACGTCATGGCGATCCCATGGGCACAGGAGCTTTGGCTGTTGGATTGCTGCCAGGACTTAAACTTACCTGACAGTCAAGACCCAGCTGTTTAACCCCTAAATGCTGCGATCAATATTGATCAATAGCTAGTGCATTGCAATACATTGTACCAGAAATCAATGTAAATATCTTAGAGAGGAACCAAGTAAAAAAAGTAGTAAAAATATATTTTTAAAAAACTAATAAAATAAAGAGCAAATAAAAAGTATATGATACCAATAAATATGTATATTTATGTAAAAAAACAAAAACAAAAAAAAAGTACATATATTTGGTATTGTGTTGTTTGGAACAACCCGATTGGAAGGATTGGAGCACCAGGAAGCCTCATCTGTATATTTCCAGTGGTGCATTCTGGGAAGAAAGGAGAAGTCTCCTTAATCTGAATGATTAGCCAGGTCTCGCCGCTTTGAGGACATTAGAAAACCAATCTCAGGGATTGGTTCTTGTTTTCCAATCTCAGGGATTCAAGAACGGCGTATCACACTGGCATCGTTACATCGACGATATCTTTTTCGTCTGGGAGGGCACGGAGGAAGACTGTCGTACGTTCATTTCCGGCTTAAATAATAACGATCTTAATATCTTTTTATCCCATGACATTTCATCTACAGTCGTCTCCTTCCTGGACCTGGAAATCTCCATCAAAGATGGCGGACTCTCGACAAACCTATATAGAAAGGCTACAGCAACTAACGCCCTCCTGCACTTCTCGAGTTTCCATCCTCGGCATATTCGAGTAGGTATACCCACCGGGCAATTCCTGCGGGTGCGGCGTAATTGTAGTGGCGATACCGATTTTGGCCAACAAGCCTCTAACCTTACTTCCAGATTTGTGAATCGTGGGTATCCTAGGAAAATTATATCAAAGGCCTTCCAGAGGGCTAGAGACGAAACACAAGAATCTCTTATTCAACCCAAGTCAAGATGCAAAGACAATCATATCAGATTTATCACGACTTTCAACAACGAATGGCAGCAGGTGAGGAGTATCCTACAAAAACATTGGCCCATCCTAACCACGGACGTGCAAACCTCCTCAGTGGTCTCCCCTCAGCCGATGCTCACTGCCCGACGCGCCCCCAATTTGAGAGATCTGTTGACCCGCAGCCATTTTGTGAGACCTACAATTAAGTTACAGCGCGGTGTCAACCTGAGGGGCTCCTTTCCATGCGGCGATTGTAACATCTGTGGCTATATGCAAGTGACTTACAACACCTTCTTTAATCCTCAGGACTCTACAAATCACCCTATCAAGTCGTACATTAACTGTAAGACGAAGAACGTGGTATACTGTATGATCTGCCCATGCGACAAAGTCTACGTTGGCCAGACAACTCAAGAATTAAGAAAAAGGATACAGAAACACTTTTCGACAATCAACCTGGCATCTTCTGATACCTTAAAAGGTAAAACAATTACATCTGTGGCGGCCCATTTTCTAGCCTTTCATCAGGGCAGCCCACGTGGCACCCGGGTCTTTGGATTACAGAGGTGCCACATCAGTGCCAGGGGAGGCTCATGTACCAGATGGCTCCTCCAGAACGAATCTAGATGGATTTTACAACTACATTCTCTAACTCCATCAGGTTTAAATGAGGAACTATTGTTCACGGGGTTCCTCGGTTGATATTACTCTGTGTCTCTCTCCCCTGTTTTCTATGCGAGTACATCTGACTCATTCTCTTGTTTATGCCACACTAACTGGCTTGCGCATTTTCTCTTTGTTGCAGGTGAGCCTTTGTCCTATAACATCTCCTGCACACATGGACATGCCCAATGGCGGGGCTCCACGATCAAGCACTAGATGAGATTACGGCTATGCATGAAAGATATCACTCGGGCCCCCCCCCCTTGGCATACTTTTCCATCGGCCTTGCACTTTGGACGGCTTTCCTGTGTTCACCTCACAGGCGTACAGTAAATCTCTCCTCTGATCCAACTACTTGTTGGAGATACATGTTTCAAAATCTCTCTTTGGACTGGCTACTAGCGATTTCTATTTTTGACAAATTTGTTGTAACTTGGTGCCTCTCTGTAAGGCTTTTTGTATAAAGGTCCATATCATCTATACACTCTTTCTCTATAACTTTACCATCAGTATTTGCAAGCTTTGACGCTATACTGGTCACCTGTATAATAGTCCCTCAATGGATGGTCTCTCATGCTGACCGGTTATGCTGTATTCAAACTAGCTGGCAGAGGGGTGTGAAATTTAACAGTCCACTAGGGTATTTTATGAGGGATATATGTGTTCAGATGTATATATATCGCCTTTGATAAAACATCATGCCCCTATGTATCCATCATCATCTGGAAATGCAACATAAATACATGAATGCATTCCTATAACGTGCCTCACTAGTAACCTCGAACAAACTATATATAAGATTCGGCAATAATCCGGTGATACATACAGTAATATGTGCTCATATACGGAGGTATGGCAAAATACCATGCCCCAATTGACCCACTACTGTTCGGGGTTAAATTATGAACACACATCTGCATTCTCTGGCAAGAATGCTCGTGTTGGTTTGGCGACCTTGAGCAAAGGGTGTAAATCATCTGATATGGATCTGCCTAACGGAGAGCATGTATGCCTCCCAGGTACGCACGATCCCTTTAAGGTTACATTCATATGTGTGTATGCTTTGCATCTTTGCAGGTTGAGGGCTCTAGTTCTTGTATGGCCGCACGTTTATTATCTGGATACGATTTAGATAAAGGATCTCCTTATACCTGTATCCCCCTCTGTGATATCCTACGAGCCACTTGGGGCATATGTGGCCATAGGACTATGACAAGCGTCTCCTTTCCACTAATACTTGCGACCGATCCATTTTGTGACTAATGCCCCCGTGACGCTGCATTAACGACTACTCTATGTGAGTCTTACATTACTCTGTCTGCTTGCAGTGGCGGCTATTTGGCTTCTTAGTCCGCCCGATCTTGCGCATATGCAGTGCGATGATTCAGCTACATACCAGATACTACTTTGCTTGTTGCAGTATTTTGGCCACTTGGCCCTTCCGTCCGTTCGACATCACGCATGCGCAGTGGGTTGCTTTCACTTGGTTATCGGCCACCGCCGATTCACCATAACGCGCATGCGCAATATGGCGCCATAGCACACGGCTTCAGACGATTCTACAGCTCTACAGGTGTGTGTATACTTCTCATTAACTAAATTCTGATAGGTATATATACCGCGCCTTTTTTGCACTCCAGTCACCCGCCCTGATGAAGCCGCTGGTGCGGCGACACGCGTCGGCCTCTAACCCTGAGCACCCGGCCTGACCGCCCCCATGACATGACTGACTAACCCCGGATCCATGACCGGCGACCGTATGGCATCTACCCCACCCTGTCTTATATGACATGATTCCGGCCTTCAGGTCTTAGGCAGTTGGCTATTCTGAATTGCACCTCTTTTGGTATTTCCGTCTCACATGCAGCCGCTATATGTGTGAGTACTGGCAGTTACTCTCCCGCCTAAAACTTGGCCTAAAGATCCTTTATTTATCTATTCATATACAATCTCAGGGTGGGATGGTCACCGGCCGCAACTATACCCCTGTGACCAGCTTATTATAGCTGGGTATTGGGCAGGACTGGGATATTGTGGGTTGGAATACAGCCGTATAATCATTGCTCAGTACCTCTAACCACAAGATTGCCTATCAATACTGATATTCCCTTGTGGAAATCATCTTGAGGTATAACTGACTGCTATTCATGTGTTACTACACCCCCTACCGTCCACACGGGGTTCAGTCCATTGGATCTACTGGGTGATTTTTGTCGGCCGAATTATAGCTGTATTTCTATATCGGCTACCAACGTACATGTACTCTATATAATCCTTGGTTGCAGAAACTATTCTAGGGTATATGGATCGCTAATGATTTGTTATTGTATTCCTTATTATCTACATAGGGTTTGATCTATGGTGTGGTCATTTAAACCACATGGTTTATGCTATGTGTCCATCACACAAACCACCATTAAGTGATTGACATTTGTCCATATATTGCCCAATACATGTCCTCTTGATATAGGGCATGATACTGTAAGGTTTGGTTTACATTGCGATATGTGTGTATACTCAAATATACTGTGATCAACAATTGCCACACCCCTTTAGTATTCCATTTCCACCCTATGGATTGATCTAATCAGGAATACTTGATATCTAATATTTGCATTATCCAGGGTCTCGGTCTTTTCACTATTGTTCCCTTTTGATATTGTATTGTACCTTATGATTGTATTGTCATTTGTGATACATGATATTGGGGACATTTGGTCTCGCCTAAGTGGTGTTCTCCTGTCTTGTTGTATGTTTTTTAATTGATTTTAAGATGTGTTTCCTCGTGCAATAAATAAAGGTGTGTTTTATACATTATACCATTGGTGTGCCCCTGCTTGCATGTGCGGAATCTTTCCTCCTTCTTTTTCCATGCGATTTCTCTTCCGCACCAGTGTGCACCCAAATAAGAAAAATTGTTCCAGTATGAGTGGTGCGCTCCGACATTTACCTCTCTAGTTGTTCCCCCCTGTTCCCCTTTTGGGGTAACTTTTCTGGAGCTGCACACCGTTTCGTATTAGAAACGACTGGTTGCGCAATATACATCCTATTGTGCATATACATGTCCGTTGTATACACATAGCATTTCATATACGTGTTCTGGACTGTAAGCCTTTGTGTCTGCGCCTATTAGCTTTTCCATTAGGATGGATTGGGATTCACGGGAGGCCGCCTGGCAACAGCACTCTGACAATGTATTCTCCTCGGCACCTCCAACTAGGGTCTCGGACGAATTCTCCATTCTCACATCCGACCTGACCTCTGCCCACAAAACAGGTATACGCCTCTGGTGGAACATACGCAGCCTTGAGGAATACCTCAGGGCCGGCATTGTTCCACGGGTCAACATCTTCCCCGCCTGGGAACCCTCCGCTGCCTTCCAGGATACCTGGGAGCAGGGCCTACTTCGGTGCTCGAGCATACTTATAAATATGTTGCTCGAGCACGATCGAACGTTGTTGGCAACAACCAAAACCAACATCAAAGACTTAGAGGCCAAAATAGCCAGACTGGAGGATCGCTCACAGGTCGGACCCTTCCAGACTAAACTGAAGGAGCAGATGGATAAGTACGAGAAGGAGATTATAGACAGGAAGTGCGGGAAATTTCAGAGGGACAGGTCTGACTTCGAGAATAAAACGGCATTCAGATGGAGATATAGAGGGAACAGCAGAGGCCAGGGTACTAACAGACCCTTTGTTAACACCAGCAACGTTTCCTCTTTACCATATGAAAACAGCTCGAGCGATTTTTTATCGACGAGCAGCGACCCCGATGTAGGATTAGAAGGGGGGGCCGCAAGAGGAAAAACTCGAAAAAAGCAGGGATACGGTCGCCGCCAAATGCCATTCAGACAAACGAGGCACCGATTCTAGACCTGGCCATTGAAGGCACCAGCACGAATACCGAGGTTGAGGTAGGTGATTCCTTGCAGATTATTAATCTCTCTACGCATACGCTTTCTCCACAAGAGACCTCGGTGCTGGAACGAGGATTGACCTTTTCACCGACCTATGCCGCTGACAAATTCTCATTAACCAAAGACCTGTACCTTTTTTGCCGGAATCTCGTCTTTCAGGTGATTTACAAGAGACCACAAATCATGGATAATATGACGCCGGACGAACGACAGACTTTTCAAGATCTACTGGAATTGCTGGAGGAGAACACGGATGGACCAGGTAGGAGACATTTCCCCCTGAGAAATAAATCTGTGGTGGTTCCGTCCTTTGCCCTGGTACCAGCAGTAAAAATATTCTTCGAACTGGCTAGAGCAGATATCGCCAAATTGACATCTGGCTCACCCAGGGCTCCTAATTTGTCTATGCAGGAAAGGCAAGCCATCTCCAAACTCAGGGCGAATAACAATTTTGTCATCAAAGAAGCAGATAAGGGTGGGAACGTGGTGATCTGGCCCACCAACATGTACTTGGAGGAAGCATATAGACAGCTGAATAATACGGATTTCTACACCAAGCTACCATCTAATCCGATAGAGGTGTTTAAGTCAAAATTCCAAAAGCTTCTATGCTCTGCACAACGCCACGGTATTATTACCGATAAAGAGTTCAAGTACATGTGGGTTCCAGATCCCATTGTTCCCACCTTTTACTTACTCCCTAAGGTTCATAAATCCGTTACCAAACCCCCGGGTAGACCCATTGTAGCCAGTATAGGCAGTCTTTGCGAGAAAGCTGGCACCTATGTGGATTTCTTCCTCCAGCCATTGGTGAACCGGCTTCCGTCTTTTGTCCAAGATACCGTCAATTTTATTAAGATCTGCAAGGATGTCATTATCCCTCCTGGTGCATTCTTGGTAACATGTGACGTCGAGTCACTGTACACCAATATTCGGCATCCAGACGGAATGCATGCGGTTACCTACTTTTTGGACTTACAACATCGTTCAGACCGTATGCATGACTCCTTCCTGGTGGACCTCCTGGATTTTGTCCTACGTCATAATTTTTTCCTCTTTGACAGGACATACTATCGGCAGATCTCGGGAGTGGCCATGGGTGTACGGTGTGCCCCCTCTTTCGCCAACCTTTTTTTAGGTTGGTGGGAATCCACTATTGTTTTCCAATCTCAGGGATTCAAGAAGGGGGTATCACACTGGCATCGTTACATCGACGATATCTTTTTCGTCTGGGAGGGCACGGAGGAAGACTGTCGTACGTTCATTTTCGGCTTAAATAATAACGATCTTAATATCTTTTTATCCCATGACATTTCATCTACAGTCGTCTCCTTCCTGGACCTGGAAATCTCCATCAAAGATGGCGGACTCTCGACAAACCTATATAGAAAGGCTACAGCAACTAACGCCCTCCTGCACTTCTCGAGTTTCCATCCTCGACATATTCGAGTAGGTATACCCACCGGGCAATTCCTGCGGGTGCGGCGTAATTGTAGTGGCGATACCGATTTTGGCCAACAAGCCTCTAACCTTACTTCCAGATTTGTGAATCGTGGGTATCCTAGGAAAATTATATCAAAGGCCTTCCAGAGGGCTAGAGACGAAACACAAGAATCTCTTATTCAACCCAAGTCAAGATGCAAAGACAATCATATCAGATTTATCACGACTTTCAACAACGAATGGCAGCAGGTGAGGAGTATCCTACAAAAACATTGGCCCATCCTAACCACGGACGTGCAAACCTCCTCAGTGGTCTCCCCTCAGCCGATGCTCACTGCCCGACGCGCCCCCAATTTGAGAGATCTGTTGACCCGCAGCCATTTTGTGAGACCTACAATTAAGTTACAGCGCGGTGTCAACCTGAGGGGCTCCTTTCCATGCGGCGATTGTAACATCTGTGGCTATATGCAAGTGACTTACAACACCTTCTTTAATCCTCAGGACTCTACAAATCACCCTATCAAGTCGTACATTAACTGTAAGACGAAGAACGTGGTATACTGTATGATCTGCCCATGCGACAAAGTCTACGTTGGCCAGACAACTCAAGAATTAAGAAAAAGGATACAGAAACACTTTTCGACAATCAACCTGGCATCTTCTGATACCTTAAAAGGTAAAACAATTACATCTGTGGCGGCCCATTTTCTAGCCTTTCATCAGGGCAGCCCACGTGGCACCCGGGTCTTTGGATTACAGAGGTGCCACATCAGTGCCAGGGGAGGCTCATGTACCAGATGGCTCCTCCAGAACGAATCTAGATGGATTTTCCAACTACATTCTCTAACTCCATCAGGTTTAAATGAGGAACTATTGTTCACGGGGTTCCTCGGTTGATATTACTCTGTGTCTCTCTCCCCTGTTTTCTATGCGAGTACATCTGACTCATTCTCTTGTTTATGCCACACTAACTGGCTTGCGCATTTTCTCTTTGTTGCAGGTGAGCCTTTGTCCTATAACATCTCCTGCACACATGGACATGCCCAATGGCGGGGCTCCACGATCAAGCACTAGATGAGATTACGGCTATGCATGAAAGATATCACTCGGGCCCCCCCCCTTGGCATACTTTTCCATCGGCCTTGCACTTTGGACGGCTTTCCTGTGTTCACCTCACAGGCGTACAGTAAATCTCTCCTCTGATCCAACTACTTGTTGGAGATACATGTTTCAAAATCTCTCTTTGGACTGGCTACTAGCGATTTCTATTTTTGACAAATTTGTTGTAACTTGGTGCCTCTCTGTAAGGCTTTTTGTATAAAGGTCCATATCATCTATACACTCTTTCTCTATAACTTTACCATCAGTATTTGCAAGCTTTGACGCTATACTGGTCACCTGTATAATAGTCCCTCAATGGATGGTCTCTCATGCTGACCGGTTATGCTGTATTCAAACTAGCTGGCAGAGGGGTGTGAAATTTAACAGTCCACTAGGGTATTTTATGAGGGATATATGTGTTCAGATGTATATATATCGCCTTTGATAAAACATCATGCCCCTATGTATCCATCATCATCTGGAAATGCAACATAAATACATGAATGCATTCCTATAACGTGCCTCACTAGTAACCTCGAACAAACTATATATAAGATTCGGCAATAATCCGGTGATACATACAGTAATATGTGCTCATATACGGAGGTATGGCAAAATACCATGCCCCAATTGACCCACTACTGTTCGGGGTTAAATTATGAACACACATCTGCATTCTCTGGCACGAATGCTCGTGTTGGTTTGGCGACCTTGAGCAAAGGGTGTAAATCATCTGATATGGATCTGCCTAACGGAGAGCATGTATGCCTCCCAGGTACGCACGATCCCTTTAAGGTTACATTCATATGTGTGTATGCTTTGCATCTTTGCAGGTTGAGGGCTCTAGTTCTTGTATGGCCGCACGTTTATTATCTGGATACGATTTAGATAAAGGATCTCCTTATACCTGTATCCCCCTCTGTGATATCCTACGAGCCACTTGGGGCATATGTGGCCATAGGACTATGACAAGCGTCTCCTTTCCACTAATACTTGCGACCGATCCATTTTGTGACTAATGCCCCCGTGACGCTGCATTAACGACTACTCTATGTGAGTCTTACATTACTCTGTCTGCTTGCAGTGGCGGCTATTTGGCTTCTTAGTCCGCCCGATCTTGCGCATATGCAGTGCGATGATTCAGCTACATACCAGATACTACTTTGCTTGTTGCAGTATTTTGGCCACTTGGCCCTTCCGTCCGTTCGACATCACGCATGCGCAGTGGGTTGCTTTCACTTGGTTATCGGCCACCGCCGATTCACCATAACGCGCATGCGCAATATGGCGCCATAGCACACGGCTTCAGACGATTCTACAGCTCTACAGGTGTGTGTATACTTCTCATTAACTAAATTCTGATAGGTATATATACCGCGCCTTTTTTGCACTCCAGTCACCCGCCCTGATGAAGCCGCTGGTGCGGCGACACGCGTCGGCCTCTAACCCTGAGCACCCGGCCTGACCGCCCCCATGACATGACTGACTAACCCCGGATCCATGACCGGCGACCGTATGGCATCTACCCCACCCTGTCTTATATGACATGATTCCGGCCTTCAGGTCTTAGGCAGTTGGCTATTCTGAATTGCACCTCTTTTGGTATTTCCGTCTCACATGCAGCCGCTATATGTGTGAGTACTGGCAGTTACTCTCCCGCCTAAAACTTGGCCTAAAGATCCTTTATTTATCTATTCATATACAATCTCAGGGTGGGATGGTCACCGGCCGCAACTATACCCCTGTGACCAGCTTATTATAGCTGGGTATTGGGCAGGACTGGGATATTGTGGGTTGGAATACAGCCGTATAATCATTGCTCAGTACCTCTAACCACAAGATTGCCTATCAATACTGATATTCCCTTGTGGAAATCATCTTGAGGTATAACTGACTGCTATTCATGTGTTACTACACCCCCTACCGTCCACACGGGGTTCAGTCCATTGGATCTACTGGGTGATTTTTGTCGGCCGAATTATAGCTGTATTTCTATATCGGCTACCAACGTACATGTACTCTATATAATCCTTGGTTGCAGAAACTATTCTAGGGTATATGGATCGCTAATGATTTGTTATTGTATTCCTTATTATCTACATAGGGTTTGATCTATGGTGTGGTCATTTAAACCACATGGTTTATGCTATGTGTCCATCACACAAACCACCATTAAGTGATTGACATTTGTCCATATATTGCCCAATACATGTCCTCTTGATATAGGGCATGATACTGTAAGGTTTGGTTTACATTGCGATATGTGTGTATACTCAAATATACTGTGATCAACAATTGCCACACCCCTTTAGTATTCCATTTCCACCCTATGGATTGATCTAATCAGGAATACTTGATATCTAATATTTGCATTATCCAGGGTCTCGGTCTTTTCACTATTGTTCCCTTTTGATATTGTATTGTACCTTATGATTGTATTGTCATTTGTGATACATGATATTGGGGACATTTGGTCTCGCCTAAGTGGTGTTCTCCTGTCTTGTTGTATGTTTTTTAATTGATTTTAAGATGTGTTTCCTCGTGCAATAAATAAAGGTGTGTTTTATACATTATACCATTGGTGTGCCCCTGCTTGCATGTGCGGAATCTTTCCTCCTTCTTTTTCCATGGCGATCCCATGGGCACAGGAGCTTTGGCTGTTGGATTGCTGCCAGGACTTAAACTTACCTGACAGTCAAGACCCAGCTGTTTAACCCCTAAATGCTGCGATCAATATTGATCAATAGCTAGTGCATTGCAATACATTGTACCAGAAATCAATGTAAATATCTTAGAGAGGAACCAAGTAAAAAAAGTAGTAAAAATATATTTTTAAAAAACTAATAAAATAAAGAGCAAATAAAAAGTATATGATACCAATAAATATGTATATTTATGTAAAAAAACAAAAACAAAAAAAAGTACATATATTTGGTATTGTGTTGTTTGGAACAACCCGATTGGAAGGATTGGAGCACCAGGAAGCCTCATCTGTATATTTCCAGTGGTGCATTCTGGGAAGAAAGGAGAAGTCTCCTTAATCTGAATGATTAGCCAGGTCTCGCCGCTTTGAGGACATTAGAAAACCAGGGATTGGAGAATCGGGCAGCCTCATCTGCATATTTCCAGTGCATTCTGGGAAGAAGGAAGGGTCTCCTTAAGCTGATTGATTGCTGGGATTAGCCAGGTCCCACTGCTTTGATGACATCACAAAATTTGTCTGCCTCGTACACTGGGACAGCGAATACACAGGTTAAGTTAAAAAAAACCCCACACATGATTATTCATTTGATTTTAACAGAAATATGGAAGAGGTCAAAACCCACATTGTGAGCTGCAACACATGCTACATGTTCACGGATCTGCTGGACAAAAAGGACAACTTCACCTGCCACAAATGCAAACTAGTGGCCCTTTTAGAAGAGAAGGTGCATTGGTTGGAAGAAAATATAGCGACAGTGAAGCTCATTCATTAAAAAAGGTGCGGATTTCTTGGAGAAAGCAGAAGCAACCCTTCAGGACACAGAAAGGGAAAAAAGCTTTAGGGCACCTACAGAGGCTGAAAAATGGATACACGTGATTAAAAGGAGCCAGCGGATCACAAAGCCGTCACCAGCTACATATCTTAGAAACTGTTATCAAACCCTCATGCAGAATGATGAAAATGGCACAATTCAAGAAGCGACCATTCCAACAAACCTATAAACACTCAAAAAATAGTGTGCCTGGGAAGAAAAGAAGATTGGTAGTTGTGGGCGACTCACTGCTAAGAGGCACAGAGACAGCTGTCTGCATGCCGGACTTATCCACAAGAGAAGTATCCTGCCTCCCAGGAGCAAAAATCAATGATGTAACTGACAGAATACCGAGGTCGTTCCAAGGACGACTACCCATTCCTATTGATACATGTAGGCACAAATGACAATGCAAAAAAATGACCTACCAACTATCTGCAAAGACTTTGAAAATATGGGGAAGAAAGTGAAGGAACTTAGTGCCAGGAGTAAGGTCACAGATCACCAGGCAACACCATCGGGGACGGGACCCAAACTAGCTCCCCTCAGCGGCAGCGGTGTCCAGAACTTGGTTTATCCAGTTGTCGGTGTCAGCTCTGTGGACTGAGTGAGTACGCAAGTGACCCCCTTCACTCCCCACGGCACTCCCCAAACACCATCATCGAGTTCCCGGGGCATTCCCCCCTCTCCGTGGAGGGTTCTAACACCTGGCTGTCCCTTTCCATCTCCCCTGGGACTCCCGAATGCAGCGGTGGTAATCCTAGTTACCACACACCACGGGTGGTGTCACAAACTTTAACACAATCCTCCTGAATCCGGAGACCCATCGAGCCACCGCGAATCCGGATCCGAGCAGCCCAGCTGCTGACACGGGGGCTGCAGAAAAGAACTAGGAATGTTTAGTTTGCAAAAGAGAAGGCTGAGAGGAGACTTAATAGCAGTCTACAAATATCTAAAAGGTAGCCACGGTGCAGAGGGAAATACCCTATTATCATTAGACAAGGAAGTACAAGAAGCAATGGGATGAAACTAAAATAAAGGAGATTCAAATTCAACAGTAGGAAAATCTTTCTGACAGTGAGGGCAGTCAGAGAGTGGAACAGGCTACCACAGGAAGTGGTGAGCTCTCCATCAATGGAAATCGTCAAGTGGAAGCTGGGTAAACATGTGGCTCGGATTACTTAAGAAAACTTTCACTTGCAGAGAATTGGATCCGATGGCCCTTGAGGTCCCTTCCAACCATACCATTCTATGATTCTATGATCTCTAAAACTGTAACACTAGTTAATCCCTTCAGTGAACATCATAATAAATGAAACATGGCAAAAAGACTATGCTTTTCATTATAACTAATGATGGGCGGGCCTGGATCAGCGCAGTTTCAAAAGTATCCAGGTTCCAGGCCCGGAGTTCTCAGGGAACTCTGGCTAATGATCCAGATCTGACAACTCAGGAAATAAAAAATAAATAAATAAAAAATAAAACAAGCTCGCCATAATTACCGAGTCGCCCGCTAGGCTGTAACTGCTTCAGGGCCGCTCACTCTTCTTCCAGGGCCGCTCATTAGCCTCATACATATTTACTGCTTTCTCCACCTACCGACAGTCCTGGCATCTGTGATTGGTTGCAGTCAGACAGCGCCCCCAGCCTCTGTGACAGAGTGTCTAACTGTTTGCAATGACCGACCCTGTCTGCGGGTCACTGTAGATTGGAGTAAAAATAAATAAAGAAGAAAATGGTGTAGGTTCCCCCGTATTATGATACCCAGCACAGATAGACCATATGGCTACAGGCTGCAGCCCTCAGCTGTGCGCCTATCTTGGCTTTGTATCAAAATAAAAGGAACCACATGCGACTTTTTTCTTTTAATTTAATTCATTAAATATATAATAATAAACAAAGGCATGTGGTCCCCCCCCGCCAATTTTGATAGCCAGCCATGATAAAGACCAACAGCTGAGGGCTGGTATTTTCAGACTGGGGAGACCCATGCTTATTGGGCTCCCCCAGCATAAAAATAGCAGCCTGCAGCCACCCAGTATTGTTGCCTTAGACGCGAAAATCCTAGAACTTTACCCAGCTCATCTCGATTACCCTGGTGAGGTCGCAATCGAGGTAATAAGGGGTTAATAACAGCACACAGCTGCCACTAAGCCCTAGATAAGTAATGGGAGATGTCTTTGACTCCTTTGATTACTAATCTGTAAGTGAAAGAAAAAAAAATATCGGGAACAAAAATCCTTTATTTGAAATAAAATACACAAAAAACACCCTCTTTCACCAATTTATTAACCCCAAAACACCCAAGTTCGATGTAATCCACATGAAGTTCCATGACAATTGCAGGTCTGCTACATCTGAAGTGACAGCGGAGCGGCCATAGAACATGACCGCCCGTTGTGGACTTCAGGCAGAGAATGAGCCGGAGCAATGAGCGGTGACGTCACTCAGGTTATTTGCGGTTACAGCTGGAAGTTCCCACAGTACTCCACATGTGATCACATGTAACCTTACCTCAGGTGATCTCAGTAAACGCAGTGACCTCACCTCTGGTGACCTCACAGACCTGCATCTCCTGGCAGAAAACTGCGGTATGGACTCCGAACATTTCAATTTGAGTTCACCCATTACTACTGAAAACGCTTATTGACAGAACAGGAAGTATGAATCTACTGGGTGGGCCATAAGTTTCGATACACCCTGATAAAATGGCAGTGGTTGCTGATATCATCTTACCGTTTGTGCCATATTAGTACATGGGAGGGGCAAAACATTTCAGGCCGGGTAACGCCGATGGCGGCCATCTGTAAAGCCGGCATTTTGAATTCAACTTTACACTTTTTTATCAGGGTGTATCCACACTTATGGCTGACCCAGGATTTATCCATACTTATGGCCCACCCTGTAGAATAGCTACAGTGTGAAGATTGCAAGGTTTCTAAATATGTATGTTGCATGTACTAAAGCACTAATTTGTGCTTTTAAAGGAAGATGCTGGATATTGTGTGGGGCTTAGGTCCTGAGCGGTCCTGAGCGCTCTCCATAAACTGAAACCTGTTATAGAATGCACCAATATAATATTCTAAGTGGTTAAACAAGGCAAATAACTTAATGTTTCCTCATCTTTTGTGTCTGCGGCTCCAAAGCCGACTTTGTGAATTTGTTGTTACATACTACAAACCCTTTGTAATTATATTAATATGTATATCTGGACCTTGCTTCTTGCTAAGGCTAGTTTCACACTTGCGCTATTTTGACGCAAACGAAATCCGTCACTAATGTAGTACAGTTCATTTATTTACAGTGGAAACGCGTTACTATGGCGCGTGAGTGTGTCATGCAGTACCCGCTTGTGTCCACATGATGTCGCGCTTCCACTGTAAATAAATGAACTGTACTACATTAGTGACGGATACCGTTTGCGTCAAAATAGTGCAAGTGTGAAACTAGCCTAGCCTGCATTTAGTAGTTTAGCAACAACACTGGTGGACAAAGACAGAAAAGGGCCCCTGTGTATATATAATAATATATGGGTCCTTTGCCACCCACGAGTTCATTAAAATGCACAATTCCACTTGCTTTGGAGGTAGAAATGAGCCCCCTTATGCCTTAGGCCTCCTTGCACAGGTTTCACCTATGATATGTCTGTGCTGAGCAAAAAGTAAGGGACATATGGAAGGGAGTGTGATTGCAAGATGATATTACTCAGGGTTTGTTTGGACATGCATAGGTCTGGCCATATCATATGTGTTATATGCTAGATGCATTAGAGAAAAAACTATGACATTTATATAATGGTGGCTATACTCAGTGTACTGGGGGACGCAGACAGAAAAGGACCCCTGTGCAAAAACAGTATATGGGCTATTTGCAATACCTAATCAAAATGCACAATTCTTCCTGCTTTGAAGGTAGAAGATGGTCCCCTTCCCTCTTGGGCCCTCACCTCATTCAGTGCCCAGTTCTTATTTTACAGAGTTATTTTATTTTGCGGATCATGAATCCATTTCTGTAGAATGTTCTGTGTGAGCAAACAAGATAACATCTATATATATAATCGTCTAATTCTGTCTGTCTGTAACGGAAATCCTGTGTCGCTGATCTATCGCGCCACCCCAAAAGCCAAACCCTCTATATACACCCCAGCAGCATCTTTCAGCACGATTATACTCACCTTGCACTTTCTTCTCTTTCCAGGCTCTGTAGTACTTTCTCCCTCCCCTCGCTGGCCATGCAGGCTGGGAGATGCGGCTGCTTCCTATTTCCTCCTCGGCATGTCCCGCCCACCTCTCTGCTCAGCTGCCTCCGGATTGGATGTGGGTGTTGGTGAGGGAGTGGTGCAGGCTACATAAACTACATACATATTCTAGAATACCCGATGCGCTAGAATCGGGCCACCATTTAGTACTACAGAAATTGCCTTGGCAAGGTAATTACCATCAACATCTTTTAGTGCCTCCCTCTTTGAAAAATGGATTCTATGTTTTTAAGGCATGTAAAATAAAGGAATGTGTATACTGAGAAATTGATTCTTCACGTCAAGTAGTGATGACCTTGGAAATACTTTTTTTTTCCTGTGTTTAATACGCATTGTAATTCTTGTGCGCTGTCTTCCATTGCAGTGTGAAATGTGCACATTTCTTAATAGAGCAACAATTAGTAATAATCGAAGTTCCCATGCTGGCCTGTTTGCTGGGAGAGAGACACTGCAGCTGTTTCGGGCTCAAGAATACTTCTTCATTTGGATCTGCATCTCCAAGGTAACAACATGAAACAAATCAATAATAGTGAATGTTAGCTTCTAATTAGGCGGCTCCCAGGTTATTAGTAGGGTAAAAACATGGTCAGGCTAGCAATGCTTTCCTGATAGCCACAAATATTCTAAAGCTGCATATTTTATAATAGGGACCTGTTGTTAAAAATATAAATACATAATTACATTTTCACAAGGTATTTTGATCTAGCAAAATATTTAGTTTTACGGTTATACACTGTTCCTATCTGCATTGTGGCTTCACAGCAGTATTTTCCACATCAAGCATGATGGAATCTGTGACCGAGGCTCCGCATGAAGCCCCTTACCCACATGTGAACATAGCCTTAGCTTTTCAATAAATGTACTAAAAAATCTAGTGGTGATTATAAAGAACAAAAATGTGGTATACTTAAAAATGGATGTAACATTGGTGACCTATATTTACTTAATAGACACCTATTGTTAAAGTTATTGCCCAAGTAATAAGCCCCACATAGCAGGTTGAGATAAACTACTTTCATTTTAGTTAGATTGCAAGCTTTTCTGCATGTGTCGCACAGTTTGTCCCTTCTGTAATGTTTTCATTCTCATGACAGCTCTTCTTATCTCTGTTTTTCCTTTTTTATTTGCCTGAGGCCATGTAACATATGGGGATAGATGGCTGCCCCCCAGGCCCTAACAGTTTCTGTCGGAGCGATGCCTTGGCTAAATCAGTGGAACAATCATTTATTTCATGTGCCAGAATTCAAACAGCAAACAAGATGTTCCTCTATCCTGAGGAAAACACGCAGCAGAATGAGCCGTGAAGTCAGCACATTGCCCATTCAATGGAAATTCAATATGAAACATATATTCAGTTAAAGAGAGAAGCGGACCAATAATTATAATTATATAGTTGAAACCAGACGTTTACATACACTATCTAAAAAGACATATCTGCATGTTTTTCTCACTATCTGACATGAAATCAGAATAAACCTTTCCAATTTTAGGTTAATTAGGAACCAAAATTATTTATATTTGCCAAATAGCAGAATAATGAGAATGAGGGAGAGAGAATGTTTTAAGGCATTTTTATTACTTTCTGCAAATTCAAAAGTTTACATACATTTCATTACTATTTGGTACAGTTGCCCTTAAATTATATGACTTGGGTAAAACGTTTTGGAAATCCTTCCATAAGCTTCTCATGATAGTTATTAGGGATTTAGACAAAGTCCTCCAGACAGAAATGGTGTAACTGAGCCATGTTTGTAGGTCGCCTCGCTCGCACCTGCCTTTTCAGTTTTGCTCATAAATTTTCAATAGCATTGAGATCAGGGCTTTTTGATGGCCACTCCGAAACACTGACTTTGTTATCCTTAGGCCACTTTGTACCCAGTTTGACAGTATGCTTCAGGTCATTGTCCATTTGGAAGATCCATTTCCACCCAAACGTTAAGTTCCTGGCTGATGTCTTGAAATGTTGCTACAATATTGCCACATAATCTTCTTTTCTCATTTTCTCATGATGCCATCTATTTTGTGAAGTGCACCAGTCCCTCTTGCAGCAAAACAATCCCACAACATGATGCTGCCACCCACGTGTTTCACAGTTGGGATGGTATTCTTAGGCTTCAAAGCTTCTTCTTTTTTCCTCCAAACATAACAATGGTTATTATGGCCAACAGTTCAATTTAAGTTTCCAAAGACCACAGGGTATGTCTCCAAACATTAATGTCTTTGTTCCTGTGTGCATTTGCAAACATTATTCTGTCTTTTTGATGTTTCTTTTGGAGTAATGGCTTCTTCCTGGCAGAGTGGCCTTTCAACCCATGTTGATACAATACTTGATTCACTGGCAATGTGGATAGTGACACAATCTTACCAGTTTCTACCAGCATCTTCACAAGGTCTTTTGCTTTTGTTCTTGGGTTGATATGCACATGTCTGAGCAAAGCAATTCATCTCTGGTAACAGAACTTGTCTCCTTGCTGAGCGGTGTGATGGCTGGACATTCCCATATTGTTTGTACTTGTGTATAATTGTTTCTACAGATCAACATAGCACCTTCAAATATCTGGAAATTGCACCCATAGATGAACCAGACTTGTGCAAGTCCACAATTCTCTTCAAGAGATCTTGGCTGATTTCTTTTGACTTTCCCAAGATGCTACACGAAGATACAGTGTGTTTCAGGTGTGTATTAAAATACATCCACAGTTGTGTCTCTAATTAACTCATATGTTGCCAATAAACCTATCAGAAGCTTCCAAAGACATAACATCATGATATGGGTTGTCCCATATTGTTTAAAGGCATAGTACCCTTAGTATATGTAAACTTTTGACTTTGCAGAAAGTAATAAAATGCCTTAAAACATTATCTCTCTATCATTTTTCTGGCCTTTGGCAAATATAAATAATTTTGGTTCCTAATTGACCTAAAAAGGGATTTCATGTCAGATAGTGAGAAAAACATGCATATATGTCTTTTTAGATAGTGTATGTAAATTCTGGTTTCAATTGTATATACACCAAACAGGTAAGGCCAAGTTCATATGTCTGTTATTCATCCATTAGCACGGATCCAGCAACAATCCATTGGCAATAAAAGCTATGAAAATGAACTTTTTTTGCCCGTTTTTAAAGAACTGATTTCAGCTGGATCAGTTTTTTAACATTGGAGTTTATTGAAAACCAATCCGTTAACAAATTGCTATTTAGCCACCCGTCTTTCTTTAATTTGTAACGCAACCATTTTTTTCTTACTGGATCAGCTTCAAATATTCAGAGTCCAATGTTAAAAAAAGATCCAGCTGAAATCATTTATTTAAAAAGTGTAAAAATGTTATGCCTGGACAACTTTTTTTCCAGCGGATTGCTGCTGGATCCATTCTAACAGATGATTATTGGGACATTTGAAACTAATTCACAACTGATGAGTGCATATTTAATATTTGATGAAATGCTCATTTAGTTTTTTTTGTAATTTCTTCTTTAGTGGTATAAAAATTAGATGTTCTATTCATTTGGGGGACATATATTGAAGAACTTTGTATAGTTAATGTTTAATGACAAGTAACTAAAGAAGGATAATATAAACTAATAACTGTTTTTTGAAAGGAAAGCACAATATACGGAATATTTAGGCTATGATCACACAAAAAAGTTTTCGCAGTGTTTTATATCTAAAATCAAAACCTGCTCTCATGGCAGTAAAATCGATGTATTTAAGGGTATGACCGCACTTTGCGTTTCCACCTGGGTTTCAGCTGCTTTTTAGGTCCGTTTTGAAGTGCAGCGTTTTCATGCCAAAATGCATGCGTTTTGCTTTTCCATAATAGTCTATGGAAAATGTAGATTTCCTGTCCGCACTTTGCGTTTTAAAACGCTGCGTTTAATTTGCATAATTTGTGGCAAAAACCATGCGTTCAAAGAAGCAGCATGTCAATTGTTTTTACCATTTCTGCAACATTTTGCTAACATTGAAGTCAATGAGAAGTATCAAAAAGCAACAAACATCAAAATTCCTGTGTTTTACCTGCTTTTTAGGTGCAGAAACAATGCGTTTTTTACTTCAAAAACGCATGCTTGTCAGACATTAAAATAATGGAATAATATGTCCCTTTAACATACACATATAGTCCGACAATTAAATTATTGAAAATTATGACTTTATTGCTAATTTAGCAATAAATATTAAAAAAAACTCTATAATTTCATGAAATATAACCAGTTTCTTAAATAATTCAAAAATTATATATGTTTTGCTTTTTTTTCTCTTTTTTCATTCTGTTTGACTATTTAATCTTTATTTAGCAGTGTCTTGATGTTCAAAACGCATCTGTCAAAACGCAGGTGGAAAAGTATGCAAATAGCGCTGAAAACGCATCTAAAACGCGGTAAATACTCATGCGTTTTTAGCGCTAAATTTCTGGAAAAGGCAACTTTAGTCAAATCAATTAAGGCAAAAATGTGCATTTAGAACTGCAAGTAGGACGACGCAAAGTGCGGTCATAGCCTTAATACAGGTTTTGCTGCATTATTGGTGAACTCTTGACAGTGCTATAGCTGCATTTTTTTGGTGCATGTTTTTGGTTTTATTCACCCAAAATGCAACAAAAATATGCTTAAAAAATGCAGCAACTTCTGTTTGCTGCATTTTTGGAACTTTCTCATTGCTTTCTATTGGTGACAAAACTGCAAAAAAAAACGCTGCTAAATGCTGCAGATTTAGAACAATCTGCAGTTTGGCCTCAAACTTGGAAGTAAATATCAGCAGCATATACATGAGATTTCAGAAATCTCATTCACTTTGTTGAAACTATAAAAAGGTTCATTATTTCCGATGCAAAAATGTGCAGAATAAATGCGGCAAAAATGCAGCATGTGAATAAGCCCTTTTAGCATTGCTCATAGGATTTCATTACTAAAGCTGCATATTCATATCCTGTCCTTCTAGATTTGATAGGATTTTACAGTCCTATAGATATTGGCAGACTTGCTTTATATATACAAGATAATGTCAAGAATTACAGTCGCAACAAAAATAATTGTATTATTTTGATTTGAGACACCTAATACAAATGTTCCCCCAGTGTAATTGATTCCACATATTGATAATATGAAACAGCAAAGTACAGTCTATAGTATCAGTTTTAGCAGGCAATGGGTTAAGCCTAGAAGAATAAATGGATCACAGTTTATTTTGACCTCTGGTGTAATATGCTAGATATAAAACCTTTGAGAACAAAGGTAGAGAGGCAACAAATCAATTAGATCATTAAATCATGCAGAACAAGGCCAGAAATTCATCTGGTATCACACAGCGCGCCAGACATCGTATTGAGATGTATATACACAATGTTCAGTGGAAAAAAAAACAACAAATGAAAAATACAGAGGTAATAATATTCTGTTACTTCTAATTTTTAGGACTAAAATAACTTGAAAATCTCAGAACTGAGAATAACAATTGATATATCACCAATTTACAATAATACAATAGTTATATTACATTTTAAGCTGCCTTTATACATATTGTATTATTAGATATTGTACAGTTTTATTAAAAAAATGTTTTAGATTACATTTACAATTATATGTGTGTTTATTTTTAGAAAATTTGCTCAAATATAGGAAACAAAAACAAATATGAAATTCATCAGAACACAAATAACAATCTAGTCAATAGACTAAAGGTATTAGGCTAAGACCCCACTTTGCGTTTTCCTACTGGCAGTTCAGAACGCACGTTTTGGGCTTAATTGATTTGACCAAAGTTGCCTTTTTCAGAAATTTAGCGCTGAAAACGCATGCGTATTTACCGCGTTTTAGAATGCGTTTTCAGCGCTTTTTACATGCTTTTTCACCTGCGTATTGACAGATGCGTTTTGAACATCAAGACTCTGCTAAATAAAGTTTAAACAGTCACACAATGAAAAAAGAGAACAAAAAGGAACACCTATAGAATTTTAGAAATAATTAAGAAAATAGAAATAATGAATAAAATTATAGCGGTAATATACTATTTATTGGAAAAATAGCAATAAATTATTATTTTTCTTTAATTTAATTGTCGGATTATGTGTGTGTGTGTAAAGGGACATATGAAATCATTATTTTAATGTCCAAAAAGCATGCGTTTTGGTAGTCCAAAACGCATGTTTTCTGCACATAAAAAGCAAGTAAAACGCAGGAATTTGTAGGAATCTTGGTTTTTGCCATTTCTCATTGACTGCAATGTTAGCAAAACGCACCCAAAATGGCAAAAACAATTGACATGCTGCTTCTTTGCACTCATGGTTTTTGCCACAAAATATGCAAATTAAACGCAGTGTTTAGAAACGCAAAGTGTGGTCTAGAAATCACCATTTTCCATAGACTTTGCTGTAAAATTAAAACGCATGCCTTTTGGCATGAGAAAGGTGCTTCTCAAAACAGACCTAAAAAGCACCCAAAACGCAGGTGGAAACGTAAAGTGCGGCCCTAGCCTTAGACAAAATAGCAAGAATAAAAGATAGTGTGATCAGTTTGATCAGACTTCCAGTGACAACATTGCTTTCATCTATATTGGATCTGTTGTGATCTGTTTGGTGGATCTGTTATAATTCAATATACCGAAAATCATTATTTTCTGCTTTGACTTGTAATCAACCCTTCAGGCTTTTTTTTGTTTTGGGCAGAAAATCATAGAATTCTCAGATGATCTGTTTGTATAAAAATAAATAACAAAAATCTGTGGAGAGAACCTCTGAAAAATTCAATCGAGGAAAGCATTGTATTACAATAATCATTGGAGTACAGAACAAGGTATGTGATCAATGAATAATGCTGGACTATTTACCTGAAGGCAAGGGCTATAAGCAGTGAGAATATTGGGGATGCACGAGTGACCCTCCAAGAGAAAGGAAAATAGAAGGAAAAAAAATTGGGAATAAGTGGCAGATTTAGTACAAGTTCTGGAAAAAATCCAATGAAAGGGATTTATGGCTTGAGAATAGCACAAATACCTGTCCTACCCTGAAAGAGTACTGAATATATCACTGCATGTAAAATGTATTAGCTTCTAAACTGTTTTATTCATAGAGGAATTACTTAATTAGATACATTTGTAGCAAATGCCGAGCCGCAATAATAAAAGCAGCAAAATCAAAGCAGCAGCAGTGCCTTTAGCTTAGGGTGCAATGTGTCTTAGGCAATGTGCGCACGTTGCGTAATTTCATGCGTTTACGCTGCATATTGCACTGCAACGTAAACGCATGCGTCCTGCGTCCCCAGCACAATCTATGAAGATTGTGCATAATCCATCCGCACGTTGCGTATGAGAGCGCAGCGATTTGCATGCTGAAATTTTGATCCAAATCGCTGCGCTCAAAAAAGTAACATGTCACTTCTTTCGTACATTCTGGATGCAGCTCCTGCTCTGTCTATGGGAGAGGCAGCATCCAGAGCGCATGAAATCGGCATCTATTCTGCAGACACACTGCATCCATTACGCATTGTTTCTGCAGCAATTTGAAGCGCACATGCACTGCCAAATCGCTGCAGAATTTTCTTGTATGGTAAAAGGGTGAATGAAATTACATAGCTTCTATATTTTGCAATGTTAAAAACGCACAGCACTCTTACGGCACACGGATGGCACACGGACTACTACTGGGCACTAAAGGGCACGTGCCTTGGGCGCTGCATTTGGGGGGGTGGGGGCGGCGCCACCTAGTGGTGGGAAAACCACCACTTTTTTACCTGCCTCGTTTCTCCTGCCTCAGACTTGTAAGCAATTGTGGTGTTTTTCAGTAAGGTGGGGGTGTTTGCAGACTGAGCGAGCTGCAGAGGGAGGCATAAAAGAGCAGTGAGAAGAAGAAAGCTCAGCGCTGATTGGTAGAGCTGCAGTCAGCGAGGCAAATTTTGGCCACGCCCCTTGCCACATCCCAAATCACACCCATTTGGCAGTAATGGATGTTCAGCAGACACCCTAGACTGTTTATTCATTCATTCATTCATTCATTCATAGCAGCCAGACCTTTCTCATATTTATGTGTCACTATATGACATGTTACTTTTTTGTGTCTATAAGACCATTTTCACATGTTGCATAAATCCTATGGTTTTTTTTATTTCTGCAGGTGTCTGCACCAAATTATGGAATAACAATCTTCTGCCTTTTCCCCATTATTTCTTGCGTTTTTAATGCAGATGTGAATCTGCGTTTTAAAGTGTTTTTATACTACAGAAAAGCTTGGATTCTGCACTTATAAAAGTAACTGCAGTTTTTACCATGTGTTTTTTAAACTACACATAGAAACCGCTAGAGAATAAAAAAGCACCAAAACCGCAGAGTTCAGCGGCGTCTTTTCATGGAATCACATCCACTTTGCTTGGACAGTTACAGAGACCAAATGTTGAAAAAGGGTTTTCATATGCCGCGCCAAGTGATCACTGGTACAAGTCGTCCGATTAATGAAAATGATTTGATGTTTTCTTATGCCTGACGGTCCTGAGGAAGGGAGCTGAGCCTCCAGAAACGCATAGACCTGTGCAAAATAAAGATTCATTAATCGGACGACTCGTACCAGTGATCATTTGGCGCGGCATATGAAAACCCTTTTTCAACATTTGTTCTCTGTTATCTGCCACTCGGGTTGCTGCTGCCGTGATCTAATTTATCCATGCTTATACAGTAGTTGTGACTGTCACAACGATATCTGGTGAGTACTATTGCTCCCTGTCCTCCTTCCCATACATTATTGGGGTAAGACCCTATTGCGCTTGTTTCTCCACAGCTCTTCACTTATCTTGGACAGTTACACACAGCAGAATATATGTGCAAAAAAGCAGCAGAAAAAAACGGTATTTACACTACATTTAAACAGACTAAATCTCCGCCCTCAGTGCGTCTAAAGACTAGAGATGAGCGAACCGGTCCCGGTTCGGCTCGAGGCCGGTTCGCCGAACGGGGGTCCCGTTCGAGTTCGGTTCGTCGAACGTTCGACGAACCGAACTCGAACGTATAGGCTATAATGGGAGGCAATCACAAACACATAAAAATGCATTATAAATGTACACAAACAGTTAATAAACATTGCCATAACACTTACCGGTCCTCGCGATCCCTTCTGCACTCTGTCTCCTGCCGCTATTCCATCCGATGATCGCTGAATCCTCCCGGTGACCTGCACTGCCAGCAGAGAAGCAGGACCTATCGTGACGTCAAAATAGCCATGTGACCAGTCACGTGGCTATTATCTCATTGGCTACAGACTGGTCACATGACTATGACACGTCATGTAGGACCTGCGAGTGCATCTCTCCGGTACACGGTGCACATATGTGTATCGCCGTGTACCGGCGACATGCTCTAGCACACGGTCGACTCCCCGTTCCGTTAGGGACCGGCTGACACAGCCGGTCATTAACGGAGATCACCGTTGCCATAGCAACGCAGTTAGCGGTGACGTCACCGCTAACCGCGGCTCCGGGAGCACCGTTGCTATGGTAACGCGTCTGTCAGCGTTACCGCTAGCAGCCAGCAGTGATCACTCACGGAGTGAAGGCTGCACGCTGCTTCCCGATTGTAGTGAGCATTGTAGTTAGGATGGAGGTTCCCCAGCCCCAAGTGATGCCCCTCACTACAATCGTCACTACTACTACACTAGAAAGAAAGAAGACAGAAGAGCAGGATCGTGGAGGGCTGACAGGGGTAATAAAGATGGAGTCTCTAATGTGTCTGTGTATTTATTTCTATTAAAGTATTTTTTCTCTGTGTGGTGTCTTTTTTTAACCCTTTATTGGAGATTCTTAATGGCCGGGTCAAACGTGCCTGACATTAAGAATCTCTGGCTTAATACTGGCTGGTAAAACAAAGCCAGTATTAACTCATGATTACCCAACAAGCCACCCGGCTCCAGGGCTGTTGGAAGAGTTGGATACAGCGCCAGATGATGGCGCTTCTATGAGAGCGCCATTTTCTGGGACGGCTGCGGACTGAAATCCGCAGCAGAGGCGCCCACAAACCTCGGGCTAACCTGTGCTGCGGATTCCAATCCCCAGCTGCCTAGTTGTACCCGGCTGGACACAAAAATAGGGCGAAGCCCACGTCATTTGTTTTTTAATTATTTCATGAAATAAGTGAAATAATTAAAAAAAAACGGGCTTCCCTATATTTTTGGTTCCCAGCCGGGTACAAATAGGCAACTGGGGGTTGGAGGCAGCCCGTGGCTGCCAGCTGTACCTGGCTAGCATACAAAAATATGGCGAAACCCACGTCATTTTTTTGGTGGGCAAAAAACTTCTGCATACAGTCCTGGATGGAGTATGCTGAGCCTTGTAGTTCTGCAGCTGCTGTCTGCTTTTCTCCATACAGACAGACAGCAGCTGCAGAACTACAAGGCTCAGCATACTCCATCCAGGACTGTATGCAGAAGTTTTTTGCCCCCTGAAAAAATTATGTGGCTTCGCCATATTTTTGTATGCTAGCCAGGTACAGCAGGCAGGTACGGCTGCCCCCAACCCCCAGTTGCCTATTTGTACCCGGCTGGGAACCAAAAATAAAGGGAAGCCCTTTTTTTATTATTTCATGAATTTCATGAAATAATTAGAAAACAAATGACGTAGGCTTTGCCCCATTTTTGTGTCCAGCCAGGTACAACTAGGCAGCTGGGATTGGAATCCGCACCACCGGTTGGCCTGAGCTTTCTGGGCCCCACTGCTGCGAATTGCAGTCTGCAGCCACCTCAGAAAATGGCATTTTCATAGAAGCGCCATCTTCTGGCGCTGTATCCAACTCTTCCAGCACCTGCCTGCTATACCTGGCTAGCATACAAAAATATGGCGAAGCTCACGTCCTTTTTTTGTAGCTTTTTGGCAAAAAAAAAAAAAAATGCTTCCCTGGATTTTCCATTGCCAGTGAAGGTAACACCAAGCAGTGGGGGTTAGCAGCCAGTAGCTGCTTGGATTACCCTTAGCTAGCAATACAAAAAATGCAGTGGGAGCTAACATATATTTTTTTTAATTATTTATTTAAATAACTAAAAATAAAATGGGCTTCCCTGTATTTTGATTGCTGGACATCACAGTGCTGTAAAAATAAATCTTTACAAAAATGACGTAGCGCTCCGCGGTATTTTTGATTCTCAGCGCAGATAAAGCAGACAGCTATGGGTTGCCACCCCCATCTGCCTGCCGTTACCTTGGTTGGCAATCAAAATACAGGGAAGCCCATTAATTTTTTCTATTTAAAAAATAGTTAAAAAAAAAAATTACGTTGGGTCCCCCCATTTTTGATAGCCAGCTAGGGCAAAGCAGACGGCTGTAGCCTGAAAACCACAGCTGGCAGCTTTACCGTGGTTGGGGATCCAATGTGGAGGTCCCCTCAGGCTCTTTTTTATAATTATTTTATAAATATTAATAATTACACAATAAAAGTAGGGGACCCCCCAAATTGGATCACCAGCCAAGGTAAAGCGGACAGCTGTGGTCTGGTATTCTCAGGGTGGGAAGGTCCATAGTTATTGGGCCTTCACAGCCTAAAAATAGCAGGCCGCAGGCACCCCAGACGTGGCGCATCCACTAGATGCGCCAATCCTGGCGCTTCACCCCAGCTCATCCCGTGCCCTGGTGCAGTGGCAAACGGGGTAATAAATCGGGTTGATACTAGCTGTAAAGTCATCTGAGATCAAGCCCAGCAGTTTGTGATGTCATGGCGTCTATTAGATACCCAACATCATAAACTGTCAGTACTAACAAAAACAAAAAATCGACAAAAGAAATTTATTTGAAAAAACAGTCCCCAAAACATTTCCTCTTTCACCAATTTATTGTAAGAAAAAAAATAAAGGGGTCCCACGACGACTCTGGACCGTCTAGAATATGGGGGGGAGACACTCAGGGAACGTATCCCCCATTTTCTAGGAGTGCGGACCCTTCATGTGAGGAGTGTGGGTGCAATGAATCTGCACTCACTCTCCCCGGGTCCACAGCAGCAGAGTCCATGTCGTAATGGTTGCTACCAAAGCTGCAATGCCCTGCTCATGAGGTAAGGGCATGCCTAATCAGGAGAACTACTGTAGAGGAAGCTCTGCTCACTGGTATATAGGTGCTCAGAGGTAATAATAGATAAAATTAGTGAGTAACCTCGGCACTCTATATCTCCCAGACTAAGTCAGTAAGTCACAACGGATAGTAATGCAAAATCACTCTTTATTGGTCCGTATTAAGAAATTTTTTTTTTCATAAGCATATATGTTTTTGTCCAAAACAAGTTACAAATGACGTTTCGGCCTGAGCCTTCGTCAGATTGGACTTATCTGCATGTAATCATGAAAAATGACAATAATCAGTATCACATAAGAGTGAGAGAACAATAACATAAACTCGAACAATGTAGAGGTACAATTGGGATGCAGCAAAAAAATTGCAACACAGCAAAAAATGAAACACATGATACAAATGTCATAATACAGTACAAGGACAATATAGTAATGACAAATATGGGGTCAGAGTAGACTTAGACAGCTCTGGTACGAAAGAGATGTCAATCATAAAGTAACATGTGCAGTAGGTGTAGAGCTACACTATGCATGGCAGAGCTAATGGGTAGACCGACCATAGAAAAAGTAGAGAAAAAGTGGAGAAAAAGTGGAGAATAAGTGGAACATAAGAGGAGAAAAAGTGGAGAAAAAGTGGAGAAAAAAGTGGAGAAAAAGTGGAGAAAAAGTGGAGAAAAAGTGGAGAAAAAGTGGAGAAAAAGTGGAGATTAAGAGGAGAAAAAGTGGAGAAAAAAGTGGAGAAAAAGTGGAGAAAAAGTGGAGAATAAGAGGAGAAAAAGTGGAGAAAAAGTGGAGAATAAGAGGAGAAAAAGTGGAGAATAAGTGGAGAAAAAAATGGAGAAAAAGTGGAGAAAAAGTGGAGAAAAAGTGGAGCATAAGAGGAGAAAAAGTGGAGAAAAAGTGGAGAAAAAGTGGAGAAAAAGTGGAGCATAAGAGGAGAAAAAGTGGAGAAAAAAGTGGAGAAAAAGTGGAGAAAAAGTGGAGCATAAGAGGAGAAAAAGTGGAGAAAAAGTGGAGAAAAAGTGGAGCATAAGAGGAGAAAAAGTGGAGAAAAAGTGGAGAAAAAGTGGAGAAAAAGTGGAGCATAAGAGGAGAAAAAGTGGAGAAAAAAGTGGAGAAAACGTGGAGAAAAAGTGGAGAAAAAGTGGAGAAAAAGTGGAGCATAAGAGGAGAAAAAGTGGAGATTAAGAGGAGAAAAAGTGGAGAAAAAGTGGAGAAAAAGTGGAGAAAAAGTGGAGCATAAGAGGAGAAAAAGTGGAGAAAAAAGTGGAGAAAAAGTGGAGAAAAAGTGGAGAAAAAGTGGAGATTAAGAGGAGAAAAAGTGGAGCATAAGAGGAGAAAAAGTGGAGAAAAAAGTGGAGAAAAAGTGGAGAAAGTGGAGAAAAAAATGGAGAAAAAGTGGAGAAAAAGTGGAGAAAAAGTGGAGAATAAGAGGAGAAAAAGTGGAGAAAAAGTGGAGAAAAAGTGGAGAATAAGAGGAGAAAAAGTGGAGAATAAATGGAGAAAAAGTGGAGAAAAAGTGGAGAAAAAGTGGAGCATAAGAGGAGAAAAAGTGGAGAAAAAGTGGAGAAAAAGTGGAGAAAAAGTGGAGCATAAGAGGAGAAAAAGTGGAGAAAAAAGTGGAGAAAAAGTGGAGAAAAAGTGGAGCATAAGAGGAGAAAAAGTGGAGAAAAAGTGGAGCATAAGAGGAGAAAAAGTGGAGAAAAAGTGGAGAAAAAGTGGAGAAAAAGTGGAGCATAAGAGGAGAAAAAGTGGAGAAAAAGTGGAGAAAAAAGTGGAGAAAAAGTGGAGAAAAAGTGGAGAAAAAGTGGAGAAAAAGTGGAGAAAAAGTGGAGATTAAGAGGAGAAAAAGTGGAGAAAAAGTGGAGAAAAAGTGGAGCATAAGAGGAGAAAAAGTGGAGAAAAAAGTGGAGAAAACGTGGAGAAAACGTGGAGAAAAAGTGGAGAAAAAGTGGAGAAAAAGTGGAGAAAAAGTGGAGCATAAGTGGAGAAAAAGTGGAGCATAAGAGGAGAAAAAGTGGAGAAAAAAGTGGAGAAAACGTGGAGAAAAAGTGGAGAAAAAGTGGAGAAAAAGTGGAGCATAAGAGGAGAAAAAGTGGAGATTAAGAGGAGAAAAAGTGGAGAAAAAGTGGAGAAAAAGTGGAGAAAAAGTGGAGAAAAAGTGGAGCATAAGAGGAGAAAAAGTGGAGAAAAAAGTGGAGAAAAAGTGGAGAAAAAGTGGAGAAAAAGTGGAGATTAAGAGGAGAAAAAGTGGAGCATAAGAGGAGAAAAAGTGGAGAAAAAAGTGGAGAAAAAGTGGAGAAAGTGGAGAAAAAAATGGAGAAAAAGTGGAGAAAAAGTGGAGAAAAAGTGGAGAATAAGAGGAGAAAAAGTGGAGAAAAAGTGGAGAAAAAGTGGAGAATAAGAGGAGAAAAAGTGGAGAATAAGTGGAGAAAAAAATGGAGAAAAAGTGGAGAAAAAGTGGAGAGAAAGTGGAGAAAAAAATGGAGAAAAAGTGGAACACCCTTTGGTACCTTTCATGTGGCACTAAGGGGTGCTTAGCTTTGTATTTAGCCAAAAAAATGAAAAAAAAATGACATAGGGTTCCCCCTAGTTTTGTAGCCAGCTAGGGTAAAGCAGACGGCTGCAGCCTGCAGACCACAGATGGCAACCTCACCTTGGCTGGTAATCCAAAACTGAGGGCACCCCACGCTGTTATTTTAAATTAAATAAATAATTAAAAAAAAAAACACGTAGGGGTCCCCCAAAATTGGATCACCAGCCAAGGTAAAGCAGACAGCTGGGACCTGATATTCTCAGACTAGGGAGGTCCATGGTTATTGGAATCTCCCCAGCCTAAAAATAGCAGGCCGCAGCCGCCCCAGAAGTGGCGCATCCATTAGATGCGCCAATCCTGGTGCTTCGCCCCAGCTCATCCCGCGCCCTGGTGCGGTGGCAAACGGGGTAATATTTGGGGTTAATACCAGATGTGTAATGTCACCTGGCATCAAGCCCTGGGGTTGGTGAGGTCAGGCGTCTATCAGATACCCGACATCACCAACCCAGTCAGTAATAAAAAAAAAATAGACGACAAACACATTTTTATTTGAAAAAACACTCCCCAAAACATTCCCTCTTTAACCAATTTATTAGATTGAAAAACAAATCCAGGTCTGGTGTAATCCAAGGGGTTGCCATGACGATGCACACTGTCCCAGTCAATGAAGAGCAGGATGTTCCCCATTGGCTGGGAGAGCAGTGCAGTGACCTGAGCTAACATCAATGGGTCAGCCCAGGTCACTGCAGGGGGGTGACAAGTACTGCTGTCAGTGAGGTACATTACCTGCGCTGATCTCCAGCACACTGACAGCCCCTGTCACTGAGGTCAATGACCGGCGCCTTCACATCAAGTATCGCGAGAGGTCCGTGACGTCACCGCCAGTGTCAGTCTCGGGTCGGAAGCGATAGGTGATGTGACAAGCGGCGGCCATGGAGGACAGTGACAGCGCTGAGGTCGGGATGGCGGGACTTCATCACCGCAGGTAAGCCGAGCGAGCGAGCGGGCGGGCGGGCGGGGGGGGGGGGGTGTTTGTGTTTGTGTGTGTGTGTTTGTGTATGTGTATGTATGTGTACATGCCGCGGGCAGGAGGGGGTGGAGCGAGCTGAGCGGGAAAGTGTGGGCTTCCTGCACGTAACTAAGATAAACATCGGGTTACTAACCAAAGCGCTTTGCTTGGATACCCGATGTTTATCTTGGTTACCAGCTTGTGGCAGGCTGCCAGCGATGACTCCTGCTCACTGTAGCTGTAAAAAGCCCTGCTTTTTGCTGCTAGAACCGTTCTCGAACGTATCTAGAACTATCGAGCTTTTAGCAAAAAGCTCGAGTTCTAGTTCGATCTCGAACAGCCCAAAAATCACTCGAGCCTAGAACTGGAGAACCACGAACCACGAACCGCGCTCAACTCTACTAAAGACACCGCTGAACTGTGCAGTTTTGGTGAGTTTTTCTCTCTACTGGCTTGTATGTGTAGCCTGAAAAAAAGGTAAGCGGAAAAAAAGTGTCATTTCATTTTTAAACACTGAATCAAAGTTTTTTTGTAGTACTAAAATGCATTAAAACCCCGGACTCACATCTGACAGATTCTACAAACATATCAAATATCAGGGAAAACATAAACCACACACACACTAATCAGAGAAGAATGTTATTGCGTTGCGTGCTGCAGACCCCTGCAGAAAAAAAGAGCATTTACGCTACAAGTGAACACGGCCTCAGCGATACATTTTTATTACATTTTTTATGAGAAAAATAATCAATTGAGCTTTTTTTGCCATTTACCGATCCCCATAAATAATCTGATCGCTGTGTTGTTCGGGTTGTTATGATTACAGGTAAACCAAATATGTCGATGTTATTTGCTGATTTGTGACTTCTATTTTTTATTTATTTATTTTTTTTAATAAAAATTACAATATTCAATTTTTTTAATTTATTTTTAGTAATTTTATTATTTTTTCCTCTCTTTTACAGAACACAGAGATGTTCTGCGCTGTACAATAGAGCTCTGTGTCCTATGTAATCAGAGGCACCCTATGTACATATCTTTACTATCAAAGGGCAATTTAATACTTTGGTGCATTTTCTGTTTTTTTTTGTTTTTTTTTGTTTTCTTGTTTTTTTTCATGATCCTAAACATATTTCATCATACTTAGACTTGGGCTCTTGGGTAAACCACCATTTCTTATGTGAACACAAGGAGCATATGCAACAAGTACAAATATGCATACAATGCTGTGAAAAAGTATTTGCTTTCTTTACAATTTCTTTCTTTATTTCTATTAAATTGAAGCATAGTGAGAACCATTATTGATGGCGAAATGGAGAAAACTTGCAACGTTGATGAATATTTCTGGGAATAGCTGGCCTATTAAAATTTTACTAAGAGTGCATCAACAACTCATCCAAGAAGTCACGAATAACCCAAAACAACTGAAGACCTCACTTGTCCTGCCTTTTAAAGTCAATGTATCTGATTGCAGTAAAAGAAAGACACTGGATATCTATGGAAGATTCACAATGCACAAATCCCTGTAAAGTTATAATAACACAAAGACTTCTATTGCCCAAAAATACAAGACATTTGGGATAACATCTCTAGCGGTTGGACATTTGGAGTACTTCTTCAGAGCTCCCACATTAGAGCTAACTTCTAGAAAAAAAATAATTTTGAACCTTGTGCAACCCTTTGTTGATCTGGGATTTTGCTCCCCGAATAACATTTGGCGTAATTAGACTTACCAGTCTCCAGTACTCATTCTGGTCTATTAACCTCCTGGCCTTTCTGTAGTGACAAACTAACTTGCATACCAATTTGGATTTTTTGATGAAGACCAATGGCAAAACCATATTGGAAACTTTGTTAGATAGACCATTTAAGACCTGGAAGCAATACTACTCAGGTAAACTGATCCTAAAACATATAAAGTACCATCAGAACAGAGAAATTGTTAGCTAACCAGCTTTTGTATTACATTTATTTGTTAAAATGTTTGCCAGTTTATTCATAGGGGGCACTTGTGCAGATATTATCAAAGTGCCATATTTTTTTAAGTGCCAGGCAGTTGAACATCTAACAATCATCTCTTCTCTTCATGCAGGTATATATTTCATTCATCTGCTGTAATTAACCCTTTTATAGTCTGCCTCTTCAAACCCATCTTTGTAAGCCTCCATCAATGATACATATTTCATTAATCTCAATGAGTTTGTTCCCTGATGCTGTAAAATCACCTCACTTGTTCAAAGATTTTATGATCCATGTTGGCCTGCAAGCTTATTTGTCTTTGCATCTTATTGCCTCCTACTGTCTTAAGTTGGTTAATTGATTGTTAATGAGGTAAATTAGACCTAAGCCGAAACCTTCCTACTGCCAGATTGCCTTCATATTAATGCTTTGTCTCCTGGCGGGGAGCTTTCCTGGAGTTCCGCGGCTGGTAATATAGAACGGTAGAGGAGCTCCCATTGCCTTTTATGCGACATGTTGGTGCAATGATATCATCAACCAAGGAGTGCCAGCATGTACACTCCTGCTACAAGAAATTGTGGATCTCTAGGGAACAGAGAAGAGTGGCGGAGGTGAGTATGTGTTTTTTTTAGTATTTGTATAGGATGTGTAAGGGCTCCTCCTGTACATAAAGAGCTATGTGGGCACACATACTGTGTCTAAGAAGCTATGTCAAGGTTCTTTGAGGGCTCATACTGTATATATCAGACTATGTGAAGGCTCATCATGTATATAGAAGACTACGTGAGGGCTTATCCTGTATATAGGGGCTATGTGAGGGCTTATCTTGTATATAGGGGCTATGTGAGAGCTTATATGTTACATATAGGGCTGTTTGAGAACTCATACTGTATATATGAGACTGTTTGAAGGCTCATATTGTATATAGGGACAATGTGAGAGTTTATATAGTGTGTATATACAGTATAGGGCTGTTTGAGAACTCATACTGTATACAGTACAGACCAAAAGTTTGGGCACACCTTCTCATTCAAAGAGTTTTCTTTATTTTCATGACACTGAAAATTGTAGATTCATATTGAAGATATCAAAACTATGAATTAACACATATGGAATGAAATGCTTAACAAAAAAGTGTGAAACAACTGAAAATATGTCTTATATTCTAGGTTCTTCAAAGTAGCCACCTTTTGCTTTGATTACTGCTTTGCACACTCTTGGCATTTTCTTGATGAGCTCCAAGAGGTAGTCACCGGTTTTCCAACAGTCTTGAAGGAGTTCCCAGAGATGCTTAGTACTTGTTGGCCCTTTTGCCTTCACTCTGCAGTCAAGCTCATCCCAAACCATCTCGATTGGGTTCAGGTCTGGTGACTGTGGAGGCCAGGTCATCTGGCGTAGCACCCCATCACTCTCCTTCTTAGTCAAATAGCCCTTACACAGCCAGGAGGTGTGTTTGGGGTCATTGTCCTGTTGAAAAATAAATGATGGTCCAACTAAACGCAACCAGATGGAACAGCATGCCGCTACAAGATGCTATGGTAGCCATGCTGCTTCAGTATGTCTTCAATTTTGAATAAATCCCCAACAGTGTCACCAGCAAAGCACTCCCACACCATCACACCTTCTCCAGGCTTCACGGTGGGAACCAGGCATGTAGAGTTCATCCGTTCACCTTTTCTGCGTCGCACAAAGACACGGTGGTTGGATCCAAAGATCTCAAATTTGGACTGATCAGACCAAAGCACAGATTTCCACTGGTTTGATGTCCATTCCTTGTGTTCTTTAGCCCAAACAAGTCTCTTCTGCTTGTTGCCTGTCCTTAGCAGTGGTTTCTTAGCAGCTATTTTACCATGAAGGCCTGCTGCACAAAGTCTCCTCTTAACAGTTGTTCTAGAGATGTGCCTGCTGCTAGAACTCTGTGTGGCATTGACCTGGTCTCTAATCTGAGCTGCTGTTAACCTGCGATTTCTGAGGCTGGTGATTCGGATAAACTTATCCTCTGCAGCAGAGGTGACTCTTGGTCTTCCTTTCCTGCGGCGGTCCTCATGTGAGCCGGTTTCTTTGTAGTGTTTTATGGTTTATGCCACTGCACTATGGGACACTTTCAAAGTTTTCCCAATTTTTCAGACTCACAGACCTTCATTTCTAAAAGTAATGATGGCCACTCGTTTTTCTTTACTTAGCTGCTTTTTTTTTTGCCATAATACAAATTCTAACAGTCTATTTAGTAGGACTATCAGCTGTGTATCCACCAGACTTCTGCACAGCACAACTTATGGTCCCAACCCCATTTATAAGGCAAGAAATCCCACTTATTAAACTTGACAGAGCACATTTGTGAAGTGAAAACCATTTCCGGTGGCTACCTCTTGAAGCTCATCAAGAGAATGCCAAGAGTGTGCAAAGCAGTAAACAAAGCAAAAGGTGGCTACTTTGAAGAACCTAGAATATAAGACATATTTTCAGTTGTTTCACACTTTTTTGTTAAGCATTTCATTCCACATGTGTTAATTCATAGTTTTGATGCCTTCAATGTGAATCTACAATTTTCAGAGTCATGAAAATAAAGAAAACTCTTTGAATGAGAAGGTGTGTCCAAACTTTTGGTCTGTGCTGTATATCTATGGGACTGTTTGAAGGCTTATACTGTATATAGGGGCTATGTGAGGGCTCATCCTTTATATAGGGAGTTATGTGGGGGCTTATAGTATATAGGGGGATATGTGATGGCTAATACTGTACATAGGGGCAATAGTCATGTGGGGGCAATGTTTGTATATAGGGGGCTATGTGAGGGCTTATCCTGTATATAGAGGGCTGTGTGTGAGCTAATCTGTTATGGGTGTGTCACAGTTGACAGAGAGTCCTGTGCTATCCGGCTGTAGAAGGTTGTAGTGTTTGGCTTCACAAACTTCTCCCTGACATTCTATTCTTCCTGCTCTTGTGTAAATGATATCCTATGTATATTATTTGCTTGAGGTTAATCCCTTTCCTTTTAGGACCCTGTGAATTTCCTCACTCTTCTACTGTTAATCATCATCACTTCCCCTCGTATTCTAAAATACCCACATTTCCCCCTAATTATTTGCTGACATTAGTATTATATTCCTATACAGGCCTTGGATGCAAGCAGTTGGCTTGTATTCATCTGAAGAAACATTTGTTGCTGTCCCTCTCCCTGAGTCTTCTTGGAGTTAAGTTATTCGTTCACTTCCTATGAATCTCCTGTTTATTATATTGAAAGCTCTGCCATACAATACAAGCACTTTTTACCATTTACCTTTTGTGCCTCCCCTATTTTTTCATAGATTGTAAGCTTGTGAGGAGGGCCTTCAATCCTCTTGGTATCTGTTGCATTGTACTACACTGTAATGTCCAATTGTCTATACATGCCCCCTTTGAGTTGTAAAGTGCTGCGGAATATGTTGGCACTATAGAAATATACCGTATATTTTTTAAATTACGAATATAAATACAGTGGAACCTTGCTTTATGAGAACAATCCGTTCTGGGACTGTACTTGTTAATCAAGTTACTCGTTCAGCAGAGCAAGATTTCCCATAGGAAATCATTGCAATGCTGACAATTCGTTCCACATTGTGTTAAATGTCCCATCCTGGTCCCCTATTCTATCATTCCACACATGCACAAACGCACACAAACATGTACAAACACACACAAACTCACACAAACACACAAGCACGCACACACACGCACATATTATATGCTCACCTTACCTTCCGTTCCATCGCCGGTCTCCTGGGACTTGCTGTTCTGCGGTGCGGGCCGTGTATCAGGTAACCATAACGATGAGGGCGGAACTTCCTGCCAGAGCGCTGACATCAAAGGCAGAGCCGCTTGCCTCTGATTGGCCAGCACGCTGCCTTTCACAAGCGGTGACAGGAACCAGGAAGTTCCTGCTTCGTTGCTATTGATGCCGATGCCTGGAGCGGAACGGAGCAGAGCGGCGCGGCGCACTACAGGACCCAGGAGGCCGGCGATGAAACGGAAGGTACAGATATTATATGCTCACCTTACCTTCCGTTCCACCGCCGGCCTCATGGTACTTGTAGTTCGCCGCGATGTACCCAGGAACTACAAGAACCAGGAGACCGGCGGTGGAACGGAAGTTAAGGTGAGCATAATACCGTATGTGTGTGAGTGCGTGTTTGTTTGTGTGTGTGTTTGTGAGTACATGTGTGTGTTTGTGTGGACTGCAAGTGCGGGTTAGAGTGCGGTGGATGGACGGAACCGGAAGTGTCTGAGGTGAGGATTTCGCTCATACAGCAAAGCTTTCTCGTAAAGCGGGTTACAAATTTACAGAAAGCTTTGCTTGTTTTACGAAATTCTCGTTAAGTGGGTTACTCGTTAAGCGAGGTACCACTGAATATATATATTTAAAACAAAAATCTCATTTAACCCCATCATGACCTATGACATACTGGTACGTCATATGTCGTGTGTGTCCCTTAAATGTTTCCCGCATATGACAGCTGATCTGATCAACCGACACGTGCAGCTATCAGACATTGAAGATCCACCTGCACATGATAACTAGGTAAATCCCGAGATCAATTTCTGACAGCGGGATTAAACGCGGTGCTGACTGTATCAACTTTAAAGGGAACCTGTCATCAGAAATTTATCTTGAAACCTAAAAGTTTCCCCCTCTGCAGCTCCTGGGCTGCATTCTAGCAAGGTTCCTGTACTTTTTGTGGCCCCTTTTAAACCAAATTAAATACTTTATAAACTTGTACCTTTTGCTATGTAAATTTTGTAAATCGTCCATGGGGGCGGGCTCTCTGCTGACCGTTGCTGTTCCTCCAGCACATTGACGCCGTCCCCCCACGCTCCATTTCATCCATCAGGACGCCGCCCACTGCACCCGAGGTGCCGCCCACGCCAGGATCGCTGGTGACGTGTGTCACAAGCACGAGATTATGGGCGGCGCTGTGATTGCATCGCAAGTGCCCGCCCATAATCTCGTGGGTGCGCTTACCCCCACTGCCTCCAGCGTTCTGCGCAAGCGCTCGCCGGCCAAATGACCCGACGTCACCTCCTTCCCATCTTACCCTGCAGCAGGGCAAGATGCGAAAGAGGTGACGTCGGGTCATCTGGCCAGCAAGCACTTGCGCAGAACGCTGGAGGAAGAAGGGAAAGTGCGGTCACGAGGTTATGGGCGGCACTTGCTGATGACACTCACAGCGCCACCCATAACCTCGTGCCTGCGCAAAACGTCACCAGCGGTCACATGTGCATACAGTGCACAGTCCCGCTACAGTCGCACAGCGCATGCGCGGGACCACGGGCACCCAGGGGCGGCGTCCTGAGATATGAAATTCAGCGTTGGGGGGCGGCGTAAATCTGCTGGAGGAACAGCAACGGTCACCAGAGAGCCCGCCTCCATGGACGATTTACAAAATTTACTTAGCAAAAGGTATAAGTTTATAAAGTATTTAATTTGGTTTAAAAGGGGCAACAAAAAGTACAGGAACCTTACTAGAATGCAGCCCAGGAGCTGCAGAGGGGGAAACTTTTAGGTTTAAAGCAAAATTTCTGATGACAGGTTCCCTTTAAGTCCCCTAAGGGAAATAATAGAAACAAGAAAAAGTGTAAAAATAAAAGTTTTTAAAAATATGAAAAAATCGTGACATTGCACTTTTTTTATGCATTATCACCGCATTTGTAATTTTTCTTGTTGTCCAGTACAATATGTGGCAGAATGAATGGTGTCATTAAAAAGTACAACTCGTCCTGCAAAAAAAAGACCTAATAAGGCTATATTGATGGACAAATAAAAACATTATGGCTCTTGGAAGAAGGAGAGGAAAAAACTAAAACGAAAAACGGAAAAATCTCCGGTTGGTGAAGGGGTTAAACAGAAGGTAATTTTCTGATGACAAATTCCCTTTAAGTTGCCATATACTGTAGTTATTAGTGATGAGCGAGTATGCTTGTTACTACTCGGTACTCGCACGAGTATCACTGTACTCGGGCTACTCGGCGGGTACCGAGTAATTTTGCAATACTCGTGCTTTACTCGTGGTCTTCATTTCTGCATGTTGGCGCTCTTTTGAGAGCCAGCCCTCATGCAGGGATTGGCTGGCAGACCACTGCAATGCCACAGCCCTGTTAGTTGTGGAATTGCAGTGATTGGCCGGCCTGCACAGCGTGACCGAGCCTTTATACCGGCCGGCGCGCTGTGCTCTGTACACAGCCATCTCATATTCCCTGCTTTCCACGCCCACAGGCGCCTATGATTGGTTGCAGTGAGACACGCCCCCACGCTGAGTGACAGGTGTCACACTGCACCCAATCACAGCAGCCGGTGGGCGGGTCTATACTGTGCAGTAAAATAAATAAATAAATAATTAAAAAAACGGCGTGCGGTCCCCCCCAATTTTAATACCAGCCAGATAAAGCCATACAGCTGAAGGCTGGTATTCTCAGGATGGGGAGCTCCACGTTATGGGGAGCCCCCCACCCTAACAATATCAGTCAGCAGCTGCCCAGAATTGCCGCATACATTATATGCGACAGTTCTGGGGCTGTACCCGGCTCTTCCCGATTTACCCTAGTGCGTTGGCAAATCGGGGTAATAAGGAGTTAATGGCAGCCCATAGCTGCCACTAAATCCTAGATTAATCATGTCAGGCGTCTCCCCGAGATTCCTTCCATGATTAATCTGTAAATTACAGTTAAAAAACACACACACCCGAAAAATCCTTTATTAGAAATAAAAAAGACTAACAAAGTCCCTTATTACCAATTTATTAACCCCGACAAACCCTCCATGTCCGGCGTACTCCACGGACTCCAGCGTCGCGTCCAGCTCTGCTGCATGGAAGTGACAGGAGCTGCAGAAGACACCGCCGCTCCGGTCACCTCCACGCAGCTAATGAAGGGAATAGCGCGATCAGCTGCTGTCAGTCAGGTAACTCCCGGCCACCGCTGGATCCAGCGGTGGCCGCGATTAACCTCAGTGACAGCAGCTGATCACTATACTCACCTCAGTTGGTGCATGGAGCTGACTGGAGCGGCGGTGAGTAGCGCGATCAGCTGAGCTGTCACTGAGGTTACCCGCGGCCACCGCTGCATCCACCGCTGGATCCAGGTAACCTCAGTGACAGCTCAGCTGATCGCTATACTCATCTCATTAGCTGCGTGGAGGTGACCGGAGCGGCGGTGTATTCTGCAGCTCCTGTCACTTCCATGCAGCAGAGCTGGACGCGACGCTGGAGGACTGTGGAGTACGCCGGACATGGAGGGTTTGTCGGGGTTAATAAATTGGTAATGAGGGACTTTGTTAGTGTTTTTTATTTCTAATAAAGGATTTTTCGGGTGTGTGTGTTTTTTAACTGTAATTTACAGATTAATCATGGAAGGAATCTCGGGGAGACGCCTGACATGATTAATCTAGGATTTAGTGGCAGCTATGGGCTGCCATTAACTCCTTATTACCCCGATTTGCCAACGCACTAGGGTAAATCGGGAAGAGCCGGGTACAGCCCCAGAACTGTCGCATCTAATGTATGCGGCAATTCTGGGCGGCTGCTGACTGATATTGTTAGGGTGGGGGGCTCCCCATAACGTGGAGCTCCCCATCCTGAGAATACCAGCCTTCAGCCGTATGGCTTTATCTGGCTGGTATTAAAATTGGGGGGACCGCACGCCGTTTTTTTTAATTATTTAATTATTTATTTCACTGCACAGTATACACACACCGGCTGCTGTGATTGGGTGCAGTGAGACAGCTGTCACTCAGTGTGGGAGCGTGTCTCACTGCAACCAATCATAGGCGCCGAAAAGCAGGACAGCAGGGAATAGGAGATTGATTAATGAGCGGCCGGCTTTTTCAAAAGAGGAAAAGCCACCGGAGTTTGAACAGCTGTGCAGCGCCGCGGCAGTGATCGGGGAACGGTAAGTAAGAGAGAGGGGGGGGAACTGACCGACAGACTGTGAGAGGGGGACAGACAAGACAGAGAGAGACAGACCGACGGACTGAGGGAGATAGAATAAAAAAAAAAAAATGACCGACATCGCTAGTAAAAAGCACAAAACGTACGTTTTGGACATCGGAGTGCCACACAAGGTTTTCATGTAAAATCTTTCATGTAATAATCTCAAAAAGTAACATACACCAGCTCTATCTCACTATTGGGTATGTGCCCTTAACATTTCCGCCATGAAAATTCATTTTGGTGTCATTTTGGAAGGTTTTCTGGTGAGTCCGTAAAAATGGCGTAAAACTTGGACAAAATTGTTCACAGCTGTGACTTTTGAGTGATAAATGCGTCAAGGGGTCTTCCCCATGCTGATGCCATGTCATTTGAGCACTCTTCTGAGACTTTTGTGACATTTTTAGGGTTTCTACATGCTGCCGGGGGGTCATTTCACAAAAATACTCGGGTCTCCCATAGGATAACATTGGGCTCGGTGCTCGGGCCGAGTACACGAGTATCTTGGGAGGCTCGGCCCGAGCTTCGAGCACCCGAGCTTTTTAGTACTCGCTCATCACTAGTAGTTATGTGTCAAAGGAATGGCAGTGATATTACTATTAGTGATCGCATATTCAAAATGTTTTTCTCCACATCTTAGAGCCTTTACAAGCTAATAGGTCACTCTCAAATAAATGCATTAATGCATTTTTGGCAACATCAAGATTTATTTATTGCAAAATACATTAAACAGGAAAAATATATTGAGATGTGCATCCTCCTCTCCAAATATGTCCTGGGATTTTGTAGACTGTAAATACTGTGGAGCTGAGATGCACTTCTGTCTTTAAGAGCTTGGTAATTCATAAACTCAATTTTGTCTCTTAATTTCTAGAGCCTTTCCCTGTTGAAATATGTTTGAACCTTGCCAAGATTATTTTTTAACCCTTGTTGCTTTAGATTATGTTTATTTACTTTTTTTTAATTAAACAGAAAATGTATATCATCCTATAAAAGACTAGAAATCAGATATTCATTGATATACAGTCATGGCCAAAAGATTTGAGAATGACACCAAAATTATATTTTCACATGATCTGTTGCCCTCTGGTTTTTAATTGTGTTTGTCTGATGTTTACATCACATACAGAAATATAATTGCAATCATATTATGAGTACCAAAAGGTTATATTGACAGTTAGTTAGAGTTAATGCAGCAAGTCAATATTTGCAGTGTTGACCCTTCTTCTTCAGGACCTCTGCAATTCTCCCTGGCATGCTCTCAATCCACTTCTGGACCAAATCCTGACTGATAGCTGTCCATTCTTGCATAAGCAATGCTTGCATTTTGCCAGAATTTGTTGGATTTTGTTTGTCCACCCGTCTCTTGATGATTGCCCACAAGTTCTCTATGGGATTAAGATCTGGGGAGTTTCCAGGCCATGGATCCAAAATCACTATGTTTTGTTCCATAAGCCATTTAGTGATCACCTTTGCTTTATGGCAAGGTGCTCCATCATGCTGGAAAAAGCATTGTTGGGCGCCAAACTGCTCTTGGACAGTTGGGAGAAGTTGCTCTTGGAGGACATTCTGGTACCATTCTTTATTCATGGCTGTGTTTTTAGTCAAGACTGTGAGTGAGCCGAATCCCTTGGCTGAGAAGCAACCCCACACATGAATCGTTTCAGGATGCTTAACAGTTGGCATGAGACAAGACTGGTGGTAGTGCTCACCTCTTCTTCTCCTAATAAGCTGTTTTCCAGATGTCCAAAACAATCGAAGAGGAGAGTCATCTGAGAAAATGACTTTACCCCAGTCCTCAGCAGTCCACTCCCTGTACCTTTTGCAGAATATCAGTCGGTCCCTGATGTTTTTTCTGTAGAGAAGTGGCTTCTTTTCTGCCCTCCTTGAAACCAGGCCTTGCTCAAGCAGTCTCCGCCTCACAGTGCGTGCAGAAGCACTCACACCAGCCTGCTGCCATTGCTGACCTTGCTCGGCACTGCTGGTAGTCCGATCCCGCAGCTGAAACAGTTTTTAGATACGGTCCTGGCGTTTGCTGGTCCTTCTTGGGCGCCCTGGAGCCTTTTTGGCAACAATGGAAGCTCTCTCCTTGAAGTTCTTGATGATGCGATAGATTGTTGACTGAGGTGCAATCTTTGTAGCTGCGATACTCTTCCCTGTTAGGCCATTTTTGTGCAGAGCAATGATGGCTGCACGTGTTTCTTTAGAGATAACCATGGTTAACTGAAGAGAAACAATGATACCAAGCACCAGCCTCCTTTTAAAGTGTCCAGTGGTATCATTCTTACATAATCATGACTGATTGATCGCCAGCCCTGTCCTCATCTACACTCACACTTGTGTTAATGGAACAATCACTAAAACAATGTTAGCTGCTCCTTTTAAGGCAGGAATGCAATGATGTTGAAATGTGTTTTGGGGGTTAAAGTTCATTTTCTTAGCCAATATTGACTTTGCAAGTAATTGCTCTTTATGACATTCTGGAGTATATGCAAATTGCCATTAGAAAAACTTAAGCAGTAGACTTTGTAAAAATTAATATTTGTAGCATTCTCAAAACGTTTGGCCATGTATATACACAAATAATTGTATCAGGCATCTTGTTTGCCTCATCTCCTTTTTTATACTGAGGTGTGAGTGTGAGGCATGAAATTTATATACATTATATTAGTAATCACCAAAGAACGGTAAAGGACAAAAAGGAAAAAAAAGGACAGTGCAGCTGTAGTTTGCAAAATAAGTGACCCAGATCACAAGAGGGGAGATATTCATTCAGCATAACAAAGAACTGTCCATTCAGCATAGGTATATAAAGTATGGTAGACATTTACAGTAATGAAGCTGAGGGAAGCAAATTGAATACAAAATAGGTGGTACACATTTGTACTATACCTAATAAACTACTAAGGCTGCTAAAAACTGATTATGTTTTTCTTGTGTTTACTTGTTTTAATTAACCCCTTGGTGATGAAGCCAATTTTGATCTTTCTGATCAGACCAAATTTTTTAAAATCTGACAGTGTAATTTTATGTGGAAATAACTCTGGAACGCTTCTACTCATCCCAGTAATTGTGAGAATTTTTTTTTTCAATTTTCATTACACATTCTACTTTATGTTAGTGTTAAATTCGGACAATTTTTTTTGTGTTTATTTATAAAAATATCTGAATCTTTGGGAAAATTTTGCAATTTTCCAACTTTTCAATTTTTATATCCGTATACCAGCTGATTATGAAGTACAAAATAATAAATAAGTAACATTTCACATATGTATACTTTAAATTTGCATTATTTTTCAAATGTCATAGGCAATAGCATAGGGGAAAAGGATTTGGGCATAATAATAGATCCCAGATTCAACATGAGCCAACAATGTGGTGCTGCAGCTAAAAAGGCAAACAAAATTCTGGGAAGTATGAAGACAAGTATTGAATCTATATCAAGAGAGGTGTTTATTGTCCTATACTCTGCCCTGGAAAGACCACACCTGTAATATTGTGTACAGTTCTGGGAACCCCAATTCAAGAAAGACTTTGATATGTTAGAGCAAGTCCGGAGAAGAGCAACAAATATGGTAGAATATATCATAACCTAAAAAGCTTTCCAGAAACGGAAAGGTCCACAAGCAATGAAACCTAAAAGATGTAACTCCAGTAAAAAATAGAAAGTATAGAAAAAGAGGGGGTACAGAGAAAAGGACCACTAGAAATATCAATGTTGAATACAAAAGTATATTTATTAAATACAAAGTGATACAAGGTGCACAGTGGTAGCAGGCAGAGATGGAAGAACCTGCACAGAAAACAACCCACAACGATACCTGGACTGGCCACAAGATGGCAGTAACACCTGCTAACAAGCTACAAACATGAGATGTATCCTCAAAGATAAAGTAGCCCAAAAACCACCACAGAGGGAAAGATAATGAGAAATAAGTGGTAAGGAGATCTGTAAGATCTCATGAGTGATCCCTCAATGGAAGGCAGCATGTATAACCTAGGGTGTATTACCTTGCGTCATATCAAAGCAGGGAGAGTTGGGCAGTCCAGGCATGGGGGCGGGGCCTCGACGTGCGTTTCACCAGAAGGCTTCGTCAGGAGGTAGAAGGTCTGCAGACCATGTCATATGAAGAACTAAAATAACTAGGAATGTTTAGTTTGCAAAAGAGAAGGCTGAGATGAGACGTAATAGCGGCCTACCAATATCGGAAAGGCAGTCACCATGCAGAGGAAACTAGCCTATTCTCATTAGCACAAGGAAGTACAAGAAGCAATGGGATGAAAATAAAAGGAAGGAGATTCAGATTAGACATTAGGAAAAACTTTCTGACAAGGACAGCAGTCAGAGAGTAGAAAAGGCTACCATGGGAGGTGGTGAGCTCTCCATCAATTGAAATCTTCAAGCAGAGGCTGGATAAATATATAGCTGGGATGATTTAGGAAAACCTTCACTCTCAGAGTGTTGGACCTGATGGCCCTTGATGTCCCTTCCAACTCCACTATTCTATAATTCTTAATTTTGTTAAGATGTTAGAAAGGTTAAAATTTTTTCAGCACTTTCTCATTTTTGTCAAGAAATTTACAAGACCATTTTTTTAGGGATATATTCAGATTTAAATGGCCTTGAGGGACCCATATATTGGAAACTCCCCCAAAGTGATTCTGTTTTAAAAACGACACTCCTCACATACATCAAAACTGCTGTCAAGAACATTTTAACTGTTCAGGTGGTACACAGGAATTAATGCAAAGTGGAATGAAGAAAAAATAAATTATAATTTTTACTGTAAAATGTTGCCTTAGCCCCAATATTTTAATTTTTACAAGGGATAGCATAACAAATAGACCCAACAAAATTTATTACCCAGTTTCTTCTGAGCGTGCTGATACCCCACATGTGGTCAGAAACCTCTGTTTGGACACACGTTAGAACTCAGAGCAGAACGAGCACCATTTGAATTTTGAAACAAATAAAGCAACCATAAACTGCAGGCTCTGTCATATTTACAAAGCCCCAAAGGTACCTAAACAGAAGAAATCCCACACAAGTGACCCTATTTTAGAAACTAGACCCCTCATGGATTTTATTCAGGGGTATAGTGAGCATTTTGAAGACACAGATACTACACAGAATTTGATAATTTTTAGGTTGCTGTATTGAAACTTTTCAATTTTTCTTTTTCAAAAATTTTACTTTAGCCCCCAAATTTTCCTTTTTGCAAGAGGTAACACAAAAATGTGGATGGCTCGGTTTCTTACCCCCTTTCTTCTGAGTGCACTAATATCGCACTGGTAGTCAAAAAGTTATTTTGGACATATGGAAGGCTCAGAATGGAAATAGCAGAATAGAAATTTGACTGAAATAGATTGTGGACACCATATCGCATTTGCAGGGCCTCAGAGGTACCAAAACATCAGAAACCCACAAAAATGACCCTGTGTTCAAAACTAGACCCATAAAGGAATTCATGTAGGGGTGTGTTGAGCAATTTGAACCCATACGTGCTTTACAGAACTTTTTAAAATGTGGATCTAAAAACGATAGTTGCATTTTTTTCCTCAAAAATATTATTTTAGGGTCAAATTTAACTCTTTAATAATAGATAAAAGTCCAAGGTGACTCCATCTGCCTCACTATAGTATATTCTATACTATACTCTGTATAGTATAGAGTATACTATACTCTGTCAGAGGTTTCATCTGAATCACATATTTCAGAGATTTACATGGAAACCCCAGTGTAAGTGCTCAGCGTAGCCCAGGATAAATGTGAGCTGAGTCTTACTGCAATTTTTGGAAGGAAGAATGAACAAATCAACAGCATGTCAAGAATTGCTTTTATTTATTTTTTACATCATTCTCCATATGGTGTAAGTGATCAGTTGACTTTTTTCTCTGGTTGATGTGATTACTGTTATACAAGATTTATATAGCTTTTTATGTTTGACTACTATGGCACACTAAAAACACTATTGTTTTACAAAAAATGTTTTTGCATCAACATATATTGAGAGCTATAATTTTTTGCAGGGCAAGTTGACAATTCTATTGGAACCATATTCATGCACAGAACACATTTTTTATTGCGATTTTTGAGAAGCAGAATGAACATGAAACAGCAATTCAGGTATAGTTTTTTGTTTTTTTTACACTGTACACTGTTTTTATTCCACTTTTTTTGGGGGTGGGAGGGTATAAGGTCAGGCCCCGACAGAAGACAGCGCCATGCTGCAGGCTCGACCCTGACTACTTTCAAGTCTACTGCGAGATAAGGTACAGCACAGGGTCCCCAGTCTTAGGGTCAGCCTAGGAGTCCCTGTACCATCTGTACTTTACCATCTGTACTTTACCGTAACAGTATCTCATTTTTTCAACAAAGTTTCAATATCACTGCGTATTGCAGTTTCGAATGCCTATATTCAATGTTTGCATGTTATAGCATTTCAGTGTGCAGCTTTTTTTTTTATTATATTGAATTCCAATCTTGCACCTGTTCACACTTGTCTTATTCTGTGTGGAGGTACTGGTCAGTTTTTTAACATTTGGTGAAAACAGATGAAGATGCTGGAAAGTATATAAAAGACAAAGGACATGCTATTTAGATTTAAAGCACCACTGCAGCGATGAGATAACAAAAACGAGCGGTGCTGTAAAAATAACAGCCATTACCAACACAAAATCAGATTACCTATACACTAGCAGGATGCAGCAGTTCATTAAATAAAAAAATGCGTGGGCTCCTGCAGTATTTTGATCATCAGTCAGGTAAAGCCAGGCAGCTGGAGGCTGGGATTCTCGGCAGCCTGCAGCCGCCTCTGGAAATATCGCATTGTTTCTTAGCGCCATATCCAGGCGCTTTACCTGGCTCATCCAGCAGGCCCTGATGGCGGGGGCACGCTGGGTAATAAAGGGGTTAATACTAGCTTTATATTCTCAGATGGTGCTATGCCCGAAATTCATGGTGTCACACCAAGTTAGACATGGCCACTATGAATTTCTAATAAACAGTAAAAAAAAACCCACAATGCATAGAAATTTGTTTTTTATTAAAAATAAAACAAAAAAAAATTTAAAGGCTCCATCTTTATTATAAAAAACTCCTTAGTCCGACATAATCCACAGGGACAGCAATGTCAGCTTCATCATGCTCTACAGACACAGTCTATACAAAGTGAGAAGCAGAAAGAGCATTGTCAGCTCTGCTACATCACTTTTTACAGAGCGAGAAGCAGGCTGACAGTGAAGGCCTTTGATGATGTCATAGTCATGTGACCAGTCTGTAAGCCAAAGTCTGTACAACATTTACACCAGACTGGTCACATGGCTAAGATGTCATGGGAGGTCCTTTAACCCGGGGGCACAGCAATGATTGGACTTGGAAGCAGAAGTGGCCAGGAGGATAAGTCTGCAGGATGCGTCGCGGGATCTGTAAGTATGATCATAATCTTTTTTAACATTGCGCTTTTTTTACAGCCCCTGGACCCGATCTGGACCCGATCTGTAACACGAGCTTCCCAGGAAAGCTCATGATCGGGATCATGTACACGATCACTATGTGATCGGTACGATCCTCATTCTTTACAGTTCGGGATCACCCATCACTACTTACAATCAATCAATTAATGTAGGAGGTCGCTGAAAGTATTATATGTGCTCACAGATAAGGCTTGCATAGAGTGACGGTCACACAGATAACTGTGATGCACAGTGTCTGGCTTACAGGCTATTGATGATGCCCATACTATAAGATGAGGTGAACTTCCCAACTCTATATACAGTTGAAACCAGAAGTTTACATACACTTTCTAAAAAGACAGATATGCATGTTTTTTCTCACTATCTGACATGAAATCAGAATAATCCTTTCCCGTTTTAGGTCAATTAGGATTACCAAAATTAGTTATATTTGCCAAATGCCAGAATAATGAGAGAAGGTTTTAAGGCATTTTTATTACTCTCTGCAAAGTCAAAAATTTACAGATATTTCATTAGTATTTGGTACTATTGCCCTTAAACTGTTTGACTTGGGCCAAATGTTTTGGATATCTTTTCACAAGTTTCTCCAAATAGTTGGTAGGAATTTTGTCCCATTCCTCCTGACAGAACTGATGTAACTGAGCTACGGTTGTAGGTTGCCTCGCTCACACCTGCCTTTTCAGTTTTGTCCATAAATGTTCAATAAGATTGAGATTAGTGCTTTGTGATGGCCACTCCAAAACATTGACTTTGCTATCCTTAAGCCACTTTGTAACAAGTTTGACATGCGTAGGGTTATTGTCCATTTGGAAGACCCATTTCCAACCAAGCTTTAAGTTCATGGCTGATGTCTTGAGATATTGCTTTAGTATTGCCACATAATCTTTTTTCCTCATTATACCATCTATTTTGTGAAGTGCACCAGTCCCTCCTGCAGCAGAAGCAAAACAATCCCACAACATGATACTGCCACACCTTTGTTTCACATTTGGGATGGTGTTCTTAGGCTTCAAAGCTTCTCCCTTTTTTCCTCCAAACATAATTATGGTCATTATGGCCAAACAGTTCAATTTTAGTTTTGTCAGACCACAGCACGTCTCCAAAAATTAAGCTCTTTGTTCTTATGTGCATTTGCAAACATTAATCTGTTAATCTGGCTTTTGTACATTTGTTTTGGAGTAATGACTTCTTCCTGGCAGAGTGACCTTTCAGCGCATGCTGATACAGTACTTGTTTCACAGTGGATAATGACACAATCTTAACATCTTCCACCAGCATCTTCACAAGGTCTATTGCTTTTGTTCTTGGGTTGATATGCACATGTCTGACCAAATCACATTTTTTTCAAGCTGGGAAAATACACCGAGATTCATTGCACATGCCTGGGGAGCTGATGGGCAGTGTGTAAGCCCTGGATTTACTAAGAGATTGCCATGACGTCAACTCAGTCACAGCAATCAATCAGACTGCAATAGGCATACATAATTTGAAGAGAACCGTGACTGAAACGCTACAAAGCGGCATCCTGATGATTGAAAGAAAAGGTCCGTGATACACTCACCTAATGATTAAAAGTGGATTTTTTTTGTAGACAAATACTGAGAACTTTTGTTTGAGAACACCATGCCTGTGTTACACAATGCATCTCTAACAAGACTTTGGGGGCAGTTTAATGTAGAAAAATTACATGACAGGTTCCCTTTAGGACCTGTGCTCAATGATGACATTGGGGGGAGCTTTCAGAATGTAGAGTCAGTATGGGTAAATGTACAAGGGAAGAGCTATAGTGAAAAGCTGCTAATTTGCTTTTGCTATTAGCAATATGGCTGAACAGGTACAGGATGAAATGCTGCAACAAATGGAAAAGGCAGCAAATAATTATAATTATTTTGGGGGATTTTAACTATCCAAGCATTCAATGGGACATAGAATCATCTGGTTCTGCTAAAAGCTGAAAGTTCTTATTTACAGTTCAAGACAATTACCTCTCTCCGTTGGTAGATGAACCAAACAGGGGATAATTTCCAGGATCTGGTACTGTTAAATAGGCCAAATACAATTTCAGAGCTACAGGTTGGCAGTATTTGGGCAGCAGCGACCATAATATGGTAAGTTTCAATTTAATATTCAAAGAAGAAATGCAAAAACCTTTAAAGACATACAGTAGTCCACTATATCACATAGTGGCCACAGCGGTATAAAGCTGAAACACAAGGCTTTTTCTAAATATTTTCTGTTGGCAATTGTGCCTGTGAGTGATGCTATCGCTGTCTGCTCATCCCCATCATGTGACCCCCGGCAGCAGTGACTTCTGATGTCCAGTGATGTCATGTCAACTTCTGGAATTGGAAGTTGTCACGGCATCACTGAAGTTGGATCCAGTCTCTGTGAGTGACTGGGCTGTGGGCAGAGTTTCGACGCACGTCACAGCCCTTTATCTGGCACATTCTCTCGTTCACCTCAGAGCGCTGCAAGCAAAAGCGATGCTGGGCTGTGATGTACGGTGAAACTCCGCCTACAGCTTAGTCACTCATGAAGACTGAGTCCCGCCTTCTAATTTCGGAAGTTGCCATCACATCACCAGACATCAAAGATCACTGCAGCCGGTGGTCACGTGATGGGGATGAGCGGCCAGCAATAGCAGTGCTCACAGGCACAATTGACAACAGAAGGTATTTAGAAAAAGCCTCTTGTTTCAGCTTTATACCGCTGTGGCCACTATGCTTTGTAGTGGACAATCTGTTTAACTTTAGGAAAGCTGATTTCAACAAATTAAGAGAAAAGCTTAATTGTGTAGATTGGATTATAGGTCCTGTCCCAACCAAAGTCCCAAAAGCAGACAACAGCCCACCGCGGGGGATAAAGGGCATCCGCCAGGGCCTAGTTGATACCACGGGACAGCATCAGCGGGCAGGCTCCCAACAAAAGGACCGGGAGCGGACTCCTGTGTTTCACAGTGAGTACAGAGGAAAGTGATACAGACCTCCAGCCCGGGTGTGGGACCAGATACACCCGACCGCGGCGGCCAGCTACCAGCACTTTGGACCATTGGACTTGTGTGATTAATTTAATCATCCCCCGGTCCGACTGGCGCACCGGCCCCTGCCGTCATCATCCTCTGCATAAGAGACACTGGGCCCCGGGGCATCCATCCCCACCCACAGAGGGGTTAACATCCAGCTGCCATCCCATCGTCCCCCGGGTACCCCACAACAGCAGCGGTGGTGCCACATCTCACCACACACCGTGGGTAGCGTCACAGACAGTTTACGGCAAATCCCGTACAAATACATCCCCTTTTATTTGAAGTGTCCGCGCGACCCCCGGGTCCGGTAGAATCCCTCGAGCCACACTACGGATTCGGGTCCGAGCAGCCCGGCTGCTGGCATGGGAGCGGCACATCATGGTAACTGGGGATACTTAACATAAATGGGGCAAGTTTAAGAATATACTACTAGAGTCCTGTAAAAAACTTATACCCTCTGGTAATAAAATGTCCAGGAATAAATATAAACCAATACTGTATGTCAATGACTGCATTAGTGATCCTTGTTAGCCACTTTTGAATTTACTATTCATCATCTGTGCAGTGGTGGTTTTCTTTTATTTCTCCTTTCTCTTTTTTTTTGTTTTTTTTTCCTGGATCCATTGAATTTTTAAGCAAACTTTTCTTCTTTGCATTTATACTCTTCTTTTCCAGTTATTATTATAACTAACCTTTATAAGTCTGACAACAGTCACGTGCAAAGTTTTTGGAGGAATTATAAGAGATGCAGAAATATATTGCAGAAAATAATATAATAACAGTCTACCAGCATGGATTCATGAAAGAAAAGTCATGTTTAACTAACCTGTTGGATTTCAATAAGGAGGTAAGTGCAAATCTGGATGTTTGGTAATGCAACTGATGTGATTTATCTGGACGTTGCAAAGGCACTTGATATTGTACTACATAAAAGTCTTAATCCTGCTTTACACCTTGCAATTAAGCATATGATATCGTATGCGATCGTAACCGGCCCCATCGTATGTGCGGCACGTTCGATTTGTTGAACGTGTCGCACAAACAAATAACCCCCCGTCACACGTACTTACCCTTCCATACAACTTCGATGTGGGCGGCGAACATCCACTTCCTGGAGTGGGAAGGACGTTCGGCGTCACATCGACGTCAAGCGGCAGCCGTCCAATAGAAGCGGAGGGGCGGAGATGAGCGGGACGTAAACATCCCACTCACCTCCTTCCTTCCGCATTGCCGGCAGGAGCCGCAGGACGTAGGTAAGATCTGTTCATCGTTTCCGGGGTATCACACACTGCCATGTGTGTTACCCCGGGTACGATGAACAACCTGATGTTCAATTTTTAGGAAATGAACGACGTGCATGCGATGAACGTTTTACCGTTCAATCGCAATCGCACGTAGCTGTTACATGCTACAATGTACCTTACGATGCCGGATGTGTGTCACTTACGACGTGACCCCGCCGACACATCGTAAGATATATTATAGCATGTAAAGTGCCCTTTACAGTGATGCTCCAGAAGCAGGGACTATGGGAAATTATATGCAGATGAGTAAGCAATTGGCTAAAAGATAGGAAACAAAAGAGTAGTCATAAATGGTACATTGTCTAAATGGGTTATAGTCAGCAGTGGGGTACCGCAGGGATCTGTGCTAGGACCGATTCTTTTTAATCTCTTTATTAATGACCTTGTGGATGGGATTGAGAGTAAAGTATCAGTCTTTGCTGACACCAAACTATGTAGGAACCTTAATGTTGCGCTTGTTGTAGTTTTGATGAACTAAGACTAGTAAACTTTTTCATATTCAAAAACTCTGTATAATCCTTTCCCACCACTGATTGATAGCTTTCTGCCCATGCACAGTGATGCACCCCAGGGCTTTGGGGTATTCAATCCCTGAGACGTATCACGGGTGGCCATTGCCCAGATCCGTGACCCTGGGGGTTGCTTGAAAAGGGATTTTGTCCAAGGGTAAAATAAAAATAAAGTGTTTTTCGTGAAGCGACTTGCTGTATTATTTATTATTATTATTATTATTTATTATTATAGTGCCATCAATTCCATGGCGCTTTACATGTGAAAGGGGTATACATAATAGGGACAAGTACAATAATCATAAACAATACAAGACACAGACTGGTACAGGAGGATAGAGGTCCCTGCCCGCGAGGGCTCACAGTCTACAAGGGATAGGTGAGGATACAGTAGGTGAGGGTAGAGCTGATTGTGCAGCGCTGCATCAGACTGAGGATTACGGCAGGTTGTAGGCTTGTCGGAAGAGGTGGGTCTTCAGGTTCCTTTTTTAGCTTGTCAAGGTAGGCGAGAGTCTGATGTGTTGTGGCAGAGCATTCCAGAGTATGGGGGAGGCACGGGAGAAATCTTGGATGCGATGGTGGGAAGAGGAGATGAGAGGGGAGTAGAGAAGGAGATCTTGTGAGGATCGAAGGTTACGTGCAGGTAAGTAACGGGAGACTAGGTTAGAGGTGTAGGGAGGAGACAGGTTGTCTATGGCTTTGTAGGTCATGGTTAGGGTTTTGAACTGGAGTCGTTGGGCAATGAGAAGCCAGTGAAGGGATTGGCAGAGAGGAGAGGTCGGGGAGTAGCGGGGGGATAGCTGGATTAGCCGGGCAGCATAGTTTAGAATAGATTGTAGGGGTGTGAGACTGTTAGAAGGGAGGCCACAGAGCAGGAGGTTGCAATAATCTAGGCCGGAGATAATAAGGGCATGTACTAAGGTTTTTGCATCTTCCTGCAAAAGTAATGTTCGGATCTGTGAAATATTTTTGAGTTGGAGGCGGCAGGAGGTGAAGAGGGCATGGATGTGTGGCTTGAAAGAGAGATCAGAGTCTAGGAATACTCCCATGCAGCGAGCACGTGGGACCGGGGAGAGTGGGCAGTCATTGACATTGATGGATATGTCAGGTGGGGGAGTTGAGTGATGGGGGGGAAAGACAATGAATTCTGTTTTGTCCATGTTCAATTTTAAGAATCGAGCACAGAAAAAGGGTGAAATAGCAGACAGACATTGTGGGATTCTGGTTAGTAGGGAGGTGATGCGGCTATATGGGGAAGAAGTCAGACAACACGGGGGTTGCGGTTTAACTTGTGCTTTACTCATTGGTTTGGAGTAGCTGCAACCTGGCTGGTGCTGGTTTCTACCAATCCGGTATTCCCTTTGTTCCCGTGCCGGTGTAGTGAACTGGTGAACTTTACCTTCATGCACCCGTTCATAGTTGGTGGGTCCCCGTGGCCTGGAGTGTTTTGGGGGTCCCCTCCTCCCCTCCCCTCCTGTTGTCTCTGTCCTGGCCCGTATAAAAGGCAGCTTGAACCTCTCTTGGGTCGGACCTCTGTCCCCGTTCCCAGGTTCTCTCTTTCCTGCTGTGCCATGGACACTAACGTCGGTAAGGTCCTTGTTGGTCCCTTCACCAGGCAGATTCTTATCAGGTGAGTCTGAAGCATCTTCCTGAACTAGGGCTCTGTACCCCGCCAGTGCTCGGTCCAGGGAGTTCTCACGCCGTACTCTCCCTGGCAACCGTACTCCCTTTTACTCAATCAGTCACTTTACACTTTCTGTCTGTGTACCTACTTCTAATAACTGAATAGGATAACTGAAGTGAGCACTAATATATATATTATGAGTGCAAGCCAAAAATTACATACTATATACAGATAAGGCTGCACATCAAACTTAGATAATAGTATAATGCCTCAAGCATATGGACAAATATTGGAATATACAATGAAAAATGCTACTTGCTAATTTGAACATGTGAATAATGAATTGCATACCTGCCATGAATATTAGGAAAAAGGAGGTATATATATATCTCCTTTTTCCTAATATTCATGGCAGGTATGCAATTCATTATTCACATGTTCAAATTAGCAAGTAGCATTTTTCATTGTATATTCCAATATTTGTCCATATGCTTGAGGCATTATACTGTGTACCTACTTCTGACTGAACGTCTTACTGACTTGATGTCTTACGATTTACTGTCTGGCAAGATGTCTGTCTCCCATCACTCCACTGACTAGCCCCTCCTCCTCCCAGGTTTCTAACTAGTGGATTGGATGAGTCCCACCAGTAGGTGGCCATCCATCAGTTCCATCTCTAGCATGTTACCCAGTCTGGGGAAAAGGGTGTGGATTTGTGTGTGTGTTGTGTTGTTTACCGGCACTGATCTTCCAGGAATCCGAGGCTAGATGTAGTACCCTGTGGCACCTGACACTCAGGGGCGCTACACACAGTGTACACAAAAATCTGACAATCAGTGCTGTGGGTGGGGTAACACAAAGCTCAGTAATTAGAGATCTTGTAAATCTGCAGCAGAAAAAACAGTGATTAAAAATTGCATCAAGCAGCACAGTAAGTGACACAGTGTTCAATCAGGGTCTCTGCCTCTGTTATGCTGCTTTCAGATTGGGTAGCAAAAATCTGCCGTCATATTCCCTTTAAGACCAATACTGTGTGTGTCTTTATAGGGTTAAAAGCCATTCAGATATGTATCAAATACTTCAGAATTGTTAGAAGGCAAGATAAGATGTTCGATTGTTGTGATGCATGAGAGACCATTTGAGACCATATAAAGTGCTTTCTGTATTTGATAAAAGATGAATGCTAAGGGAAAAAAATGAGCCACTTTTAAATTAGGTGAATAAGTGCTCAGGATAAGGTAAAACTTTAAGTAACTACTCTCCATGGCTTTTATGAAAGTTGATTTAAAATGGAAAAGTGAGGACTACGACTAAGGCATTATGGAACAACCACGAAACCCCAGAGATTCAAGTCAAACCAAAATAGCAGGAAATAAAATGTTGCACGGTACATAATGAGCCAGCTGTAAGTCCATGAACAGATGCCAGTCCTTAGAACTTTGCGAGCTGCTTCTAGTCTATTAAGCCTATGGCACTTGTATATCACTCATAGAACTCTAGTTTCTAAATTTTCATTGTGTAAACCAATAAAACACTAACCCTACTGAAAACATTGTGAACGAATGAATCTACACAGCTTAATACACAGCTTTTGCCGAAATGCATGTTGGAGTCAGTAGTGGTGGTTGTTTTGGGTTCAGATTATATAACACTGACATTCCCTGCACTAATCGGCAGGGATGCCGACAAACTCACCCTACCACTTTCCCCCCTACTTTTTTTGCAAGCATCCATGTCTTCCATGGCTATCGGCTTCCAGGACCCACACACACCACATGGGCTTCCTGACCGCACGCTTAGTTCATGTGCATGCTCCCAACTTCTTAAAGTGCACACACACCTGATGTGTTCCCAGCTTATTGTTGGAAAGTACCAGCTAAGTCCTTGATGTGTTTCCAGTCTATGGCTGGGGAGTTCTAGGTGACACTTGATGTGTCCTCAGCCTATCCCTGGGGAGTACCAGGTATTTAGGACACATTCCCTTATTGGGAGGTGCCTGTGCAACATTATTCCTCAGCAAAAAAAACAAAGAGAAAATTGCATGAAAAATACCCTGACTATAAATAAATAAATTGCAAGTGCTTAATAACAGGGTACTTAGTGTATACATTTTTGCAAAAAGGTAAAAAGCTGTCTCACCTCGTCAAGGTGTACCCATCTGAGACAGTCCCTAACCTACTGAAGTTAAAAACATTATCAATACCTGACTTGTGTCATGTCAAACTCCAATATGAATGGTGGCAAGTGGTCAGCTGTGTCCCAGATTAAATACACAGTGAAGTGAGACGCAATTAGTTGTTCAGTCTCAGTATTAGGAGGGCTGCGCCCCCAACTTGCAAAAAAGCAAGATAACATACAAAAAACACAAAAAACCTGAGCTGAAACAATGTTCAGTAAACATGCAACATTAAGCATGTGAATTGCAGCCTTAAGACTAAGTTTTTTGTGTTTTTTGTGTTTTTTTGTGTATTTTTGTGATTATTCCTCAGCAGCCTGTGTGCCTTGTGGCTACTAGATCATTGTGTCGACCCTTGATTCAGCTGCAGACTCAGTACTCGCCCATATGCAAGATCTGATCCTGATTCTGTACCCAAACCCATTCCAAGTACCTAAACCTGCTTCCATGTACTGGTCTCTTTATGCATTCCTGATCCCATTCCTGGTTCCAGGCTGAGTTTCTAATTCTGCTTATGATCCATTTCAGTTTCCAGTTCCAACCTGACTTCCTTATTCTGTTCCTGATCTGTTCCTCATTCCTGGTTCCAACCTTTGTTCCTGATTCCATTTCTGATCCGCTCCTGGTTCCTGCCTGAGTTCTGATTCCATTCCTGCTCCTGTTCCTTGTTCCCGGTTCCAGCCTGAGTTCCTTATTCCATTTCTGTTTCGCTCCTGTTTCCTTTCAGAGTTCCTGATTCCATTTTGTTCCTGTTCCTGGTTCCCGGCTCCAGCCTAAGTTCCTTATTTTGTTCCTGACCCCATTCCTGGTTCCAGCCTCAGTTTGTGATTCGTTCCTGTGTCATGATGCCAGACTGTGTTGGAGTATCTTGAATCCATGCCCGTGTCCTGTTAACAGTCTGTATTCCTGTACCCCCAATCTGAGCCCCTGTCTTGGTGCCAGTCTGTGTTCCTGATTCCATTTCTTATCTTTTCCTGTTTCCTGCCTGAGCTCCTGCTTCAATTTCGTTTCCTGTTCCTGGATTCCAGTTCCAGCCTGAGTTCCTGATTCCGTTCCTGACCCCGTTTCCAGTTCTAGCCTGAGTTTGTGATCCGTTTCTGTGTGCTGGTGCCATATTGTATTCCTGAATCTGTACCTGCAACCTGGTACTAGTCTGTGTTCCTGTATCTTGAATCTGTGTCTATGTCCTGGTGCTAGCCTGTATGTCATGCACAATAAGGGAATAACTGCGAACCATAGCTCCTAGACTGGACCTCAGGCCTGGGCAGCCCTAGTTGTGCCTTATTCCAGAGGTATTTCTGATGGTAAAGAAGTATGGATCACCAGCCTAACCCTGCTCTAATACCCCATCTCCCCTAGGGGCCATGACATGAATCCCACACAAAAAGACAGACAGGGAAAAAACAAAACTCAACTCACTGCAAGCACACACAGATGTATAGATAATATATACTCAGGGGAATAAAGCACAGAGAGGAAATAAACAAACAAAAATAATATTTACAAGCTATAATTGGCAATAGCGGATCATATCCACCATCTTAAAAATGGCAGGGAGTGTAATGGTCCTCTAGCAACATGTGACTCCAGAGACAATCAACAGGCTAATAGAACGTAAGTATTGCAGGCCTTAATCAAGGGGAACACTGCTTGATTACCTCCCGAGCCTGTCTGAGAAACTCAGAAGCCTAACAAGAGACCGCAAATGAAATGTTAGACTCTGCTGTGTGAACATGGACAGATGCTGCCCTGACACTCAGTGAGTTTTGAGCTAAACCCCTCGTGACACTTTGTTTCTGTATTTTGAATCTGTGGTTGTGGCCTGGAACATCCTGTGTTTCAATATCTGTTCCTGTACCAGCCCGTGTTTCTGAATCTGTGTATCCCGTCTGAACCTGAACCCTTACCTGATCCACTCCCGACTGTACCTGTACCAGGAGCCACCCTGCTGGTTATCCTGCTCCTGACCCTCCAGGGTAAGCTCGCGATCCATGGGCCAGTAGATCAACATCCCCATCTCGGCTGGATCGGTCGTTGCCGTTCAGCCCGTAACAGACGATAATGTCTCTAACAAGTTATTATCACATGAGTTTCTTTTAAAAAATATTTTTGTATGGACTTGTCCATTTATTTTTGTATAAGTTATATTTATTATCTTGTGCTTTCTGACTTTGTTGTTAGAATTCATACACTGTTCTTTTAGAGTATAAATTTATTAGAACAGATAAGACAGATTCATTAAAACTGGAGTTTCATACCCCAGCCTACAAAATAATACTTTTGGAGTAAATTGCACTACAAATATTAAAAAATCAATAAATATATACCTCTTAATAAATTGATAAAACTTTGGACATAACTAAAGCCCGCTTTACAGGCTAAAGCGATGTCGTTGGGGTCACGGAATTTGTGACGCACATCCGGCCGTGTTAGTGATGTCGTTGCGTGTGACACCTATGAGCGATTCTGAATCGTCGCAAAAACATTCAAAATCGCTAATCGGTGACATGTCCCCCTATTCCCAATTATCGTTGCTGCTGCAGGTACGATGTTTTTCGTCGCTCCTGCGGCAGCACACATCGTTATGTGTGACACCGCAGGAACGAGGAACCTCACCTTACCTGCGGCAGCAGGCAATGAGGAAGGAAGGAGGTGGGTGGGATGTTACGTCCCACTCATCTCCGCCCCTCCACTTCTTTTGGGTGGCCACTTAGTAACGTCGCTGTGACGCCGAACGAACCGCCCCCTTAGGAAGGAGGCGGTTCACCGGTCACAGCAACGTCGCTAGGCAGGTAAGTAGTGTGATGGGTCCACGCGATTTTGTGCGCAAGTGGCAGTGATTTGCCCGTGATGCACAAACGATGGGGGCGTGTACGCACGCTAGCGATCTCGCTAGCGAGATCGCAGCGTGTAAAGCGGCCTTTAGATTAAAAAAATTATATCTTTACCTGCCTTAACCAAATATAGATTTGTGACAATATTTTCAGCTTTTCTGTTGCAAAGCTTAATGTGGTTGTCCGGACTTAGGCCGATGATAGCGATGCCGAGCGCACCCCCGTCGCACATGCGATATCTTGTGATAGCTGCGGTAGCGAACATTATCGCTATGGCAGCTTCACACGCACTTACCTGCCCTGCGACGTCGCTCTGGCCGGCAACCCGCCTCCTTCCTAAGGGGGCGGGTCGTGCGGCATCACAGCGACGTCACACGGCAGGTGGCCAATAGAAGCAGAGGGGCAGAGATGAGCGGGACGTAAACATCCCGCCCACCTCCTTTCCTCCTCATTGCAGGCGGGACGCAGCTAAGGAGATGTTCCTCGCTCCTGCGGCTTCATACACAGTGATGTGTGCTGCCGCAAGAACGAGGAACAACTTCATACCTTTCGCTGCAGCGAAATTATGGAAAAGACCGACACTACACAGATCACCGATTTACGACGCTTTTGCGATCGTTTATAGGTGCATCTAGGCTTTACACGTTGTTACCGGCGCCGGATGTGCGTCATTTTCGATTTGACCCCGACGATATCGCAGTAGCAATGTCGCAACGTGCAAAGTACCCCTTACAGTCGACAGTGGGCCGTGTGTGAGAGGAGAGCAGCTTTTCTGCAAATCAGAGCGATGCTGCTCTGATCTACAAAGATAAATGATCGATCAGACTGCTCATCCTTATAGTCTCCTAAGAGGAGAGTAAAATAAAAAAATAAAAAAAGTAAAAAAAAAGTTTTAAAAAATTAAAGAAACAAACCCTAAAAGTTCAAATCACACCCTATTCACCCCATTGAGAATTAAAGGGTTAAAAAAATATTTGGTATCGCCACATTCAGAAACGCCTGATCTATCAAAATATAAAATCAATTAATGTTGGCGGTAAACAGCGTAGCGGCAAAAAAATTAAAAACGCCAAAATTCCGTTTTTTGGTCCCCGCAAATTTGTGCAAAATGCAATAACAGGTAATAAAAATGTAGCATCTGCTCAAAAATGGTACCATTAAAAAGGTCAGCTCGAGACACAAAAGATAAGCTATCACTGAGCCCCAGATTCCAAAAAATGTAAATGCTACAGCTTTCGGAAAATAGCGCAAAAAGTGTGCAACTTTTTTTGGATAAACATCTGAATTTTTGTAACCCCTTAGATAACAACAGTAAACCTATACATGTTTGGTGTCTATGAACTTATACTGACCTGAGGCATCATACCAACACATCAGTTTTACCATATAATGAACACGGTGAATAAAATATCCCAAAAACAATTGTGCAATCACACTTTTTTTTGCAATTTTCCGCACTTGGAATTTTTTTGCCATTTATTAGTACTCTATATGGAAAAACTTATGAGCAATTAGATAGGGTAACAGATGGATATTCAATATAATATAAAAGGCCACTCAATAAGACAATGAAAGAATAAAGAAAACTGAGTTTCATATGGCCGAACATAATATTGAAAAAATGGCTAGTACACCCAAGTATATACATGAATATTTATTACAAAAAGATCACACACAGATGGGGGTACTGTTATAGAAACTGGATTTATAAAAGTGTATAACAGTGAAAGGTTACCGAACTAACAATATGCTGTTTAGGTCCCTGGAAGGGTGATCTCTGTTAGTTCGGTAACCTTTCACTGTTATACACTTTTATAAATCCAGTTTCTATAACAGTACCCCCATCTGTATGTGATCTTTTTGTAATAAATATTCATGTATATACTTGGGAGTACTAGCCATTTTTTCAATATTATGTTCGGCCATATGAAACTCAGTTTTCTTTATTCTTTCATGGAAAAACTTATGGTTTTATTTAAAAGCACAACTCGTGCTGCAAAAAAAGCGCCCTTATATGGCAAGATTGATGAAAAACTAAAAGAGTTATGGCTCTCGGAAGAAGGGGACCAAAAAACAAAAATGGAAAAATGGAAAATCGCCCAGGTGTGAAGGGGTTAAAGGAGTCTTCTGGCTAAAATAGAGACAATGCTAGGTCTCTCGTCACCCCTGTGAACCCAGTACAGATAGCTCCAGTTTTTTCGAGGGCTTTTTATTAGGTTTTATAAACTTATAAAAAAAGCTTGAAAAAAATAACAAAAAAAAAAGTTGTGGTGTAGTTGATTGTGATCGGTATTTGCCATCACTAATCGGGCACTTGTTCCATTAATTTCCATAGAGCATTTTATTGTTTTTTTACTTTCATAAAATCATATAATAAAAAATATTAAATTTATATAAGAATACAATTAGGGATGATCGAATACTCTAATATTCGCTTCAACGGATATCCGACGAATAGGTCGCCACTATTCGACTATTTGTGAATATTCGACGTGCAATGTAAGTCTATGGGAAACCCGAATAATTTCATGTTGGACCTAACGGTGAGCTGTGGTGACTAAGGAAAAGGCCAAAATGGATGGGAAAAGGCAAAATCTCTCTCTCTCTTTCTTTCCTGGAAGCTGCGGCAACATGTATGTAGATGACGCTGTGCGGCCAAGCTAATCACAGTAACACCACAACAAAGATGGCTGCAGCGTTACTGTGAGAGCAAGCAACTTCTGATGTGTTCATTGGCTGGAAAACAGGCGCCAGGAAGTCAGAAATGAAAATGAAAGTATCGGAGCGGATGTTGTTTTTTTGTTGGATACCGAATGGCGTGAGTAGCCTGTTATCCGGCGGATACTGAATAGTGGCAAATACATTCGCTCATCCCTAAATACAATGTTTGCATCTGCCAACACAGATCTATTCATCCATTTTTTCAGCACTTTCTTCCTGATCTGCAATCAAGCTTAAGGGGCACTTTGCACACTACGACATCGCAGGTTCGATGCCGGTGGGGTCAAATTGAAAGTGACGCACATCCAGCATCGCAGACGATATCGTAGTGTGTAAAGCCTTTTTGATACGATTAACGAGCGCAAAATCGTTGTAATCATATCATCGGTGTAGCGTCGGTCATTTCCATAATTTGGAAATGACCGATGTTACGATGTTGTTCCTCGTTCCTGCGGCAGCACACATCGCTGTGTGTGAATCCGCAGGAGCGAGGAACATCTACCTGCGTCCTGTGGCTCACGCCAGCTATGCGGAAGGAAGAAGGTGGGCGGGATGTTTACGTCCCGCTCATTTCTGGCCCTCTGCTTCTATTGGCCACCTGCTGTGTGGCGTCGCTATGATGCCGCACGACCCGCCCCCTTAATAAGGAGGCGGGTCGCCGGCCAGAGCGATGTCGCAGGGCAGGTGAGTGCATGTGAAGCTGGCATAGCGATAATGTTTGCTACGGCTGCTATCACCATGATATCGCAGCTGCGACGGGGCGAGACTATCGCGCTCGGCATCGCAAGCATCGGCTTGCGATGTCGTAGTGTGCAAAGTGCCCCTAATACTTTATCAAAAATTTACCTGAAATTTTGTCTACTTAAATTTCATTGTTATTCTCAGTAGAAATGACTTGATAATATGAAGTACTTTTATTCTTTATCACTTAAGAAAATGATACAATTTTATATATAAAATATTGGGAAATAAATAATTTTTATTTATACATCTGATTGTTAAAAAGTCTACAAAACATCTGTTGGGTAAAAACACTCAATAAACAACTATGAGAAATGAATGAGAGGTATAGTTTATAAAATTGGTAACTTTTAGTATATCCAAAGTTTTGGTGATATCTAGTACATTTAGTTGCCTCTATGCCTCTGCTAATCTATCAATGTGCCTGGAAACATCCTAATAACCATCGAACCCCAAAATAAACATGGTGCTCCTTCATTTCTAAGATCTGTTTTCGAGTCAAGTTGCACTCTATGTCTACATATGAGATATTTTAAAAAACTGCAGAACCAGGGTAATAAATACTGTGTTTTACGTCTCTATTATTATCTGCTGTGCTGCAGAAAAACAAAGATTAAGGGGTACTTTACACACTACGACATCGCTACCGATATATCGTCGGGTCACGTCGTTAGTGACACACATCCGGCGCCGGTAGCGACATTGCAGCGTGTGACACTAATGAGCAGCGATCAACGATCGCAAAATCGTTCCAAAACGGTGATCATTGACACGTCATTCATTTCCTTAATATCGCTGCTGCCACCGGTACGATGTTGTTCATCGTTCCTGCAGCAGCACACAGCGCTATGTGTGACACCGCGGGAGCGACGAACATCTCCTTACCTGGGTCCACCGGAAATGCAGAAGGAAGGAGGTGGGCGGGATGTCACATCCCGCTCATCTCTGCCCCTCCACTTCGATTGGCCGGCCACTTAGTGACACCGCAGTGACATCGCTATGACTCCGAACGCACCTCCCCCTTAAGGGTATGTGCGTGTGACGCTGCCGTAGCGATAATGTTCGCTACAGCAGTGAGCACCAAATGATGCACAACCGAGATGGGGGCGGGAGCTATCATGCTCGACATTGCTAGCAATCGCTAGCGATGTCGCAGCGTGTAAAGTACCCCTAACTCCTCATTCAAATGTCCATGATTCCTGGTCGTGTTCCATCCATGTTTTTTATGGATTAAACACATCCCCATTAAATGTTGTTATTCAGATGTTCGTGATTTTTTTTGCAGGCATTGTGTTCACAAACATATCACGGAGCCAAAGATCAAAATTATGCATACACGTCTATGGCTTTCATGTGGTATCCATGAATATCATTGAAATTGATGATAGAAACTTTGCAATATGTTTTTTTTTTTAAGTGTAATAATCAATGATTAAACACTGATGGTAAAAACTGAAACACTGACCAAACACTGATGAAACACGGATTCAAAACACTGTTGAAAATCAGATTGTTTTATTTCAACTTAAATAATTATTTTAAACTCAGAAATGTTGGTGCCTACTGAAAAGTCTGTACAGTAAATGCCTCAATACTTGGTCTGGGCTCCTTTTGCATGAATTACTGCATCAATGCGGCGTGGCATGGAGGCGATCAGCCTGTGGCACTGATGAGGTGTTATGGAAGCCCAGGTTGCTTTGATAGCAGCCTTCAGCTCGTCTGCATTGTTGGGTCTGGTGTCTCATCTTCCTCTTGACACTACTCCATAGATTCTCTATGGAGTTTAGGTCAGGCGAGTTTACTGGCCAATGAAGAACAGTGATATTGTGGTTATTAACACTAGAAGTCCCAGGAATTTTCGAGCTCCATAGGGTTTCAATGGTAGAAATGATAAATGACCCCTCTCTGGGACTTCTAGTGTTAAACCAGGTATTGGTAGTTTTGGCAGTATGGACAGGTGCCAAGTCCTGCTAGAAAATTAAATATTAATTTCCAAAAAAACCTTGTCGGCAGAGGGAAGCATGAAGTGCTCTCATATTTCCTGGTAAACGGCTGCACTGACTTTGGTCTTGATAAAACACAGTAGACCTTCACCAGCAGATGACATGGCTCCCCAAACCATCACCGATTGTGGAAACTTCACTCTAGACCTCAACAGCTTGGATTGTGACCTCTCCACTCTTAAGGGTGCTTTGCATGCTGCGACATCGCCAGTGATACCTAGCGATGTTGTGCGCGATAGCACCCGCCCCCGTCATTTGTGCAACATTTGGTGATTGCTGCCGTAGCGAACATTATCGCTATGGCAGCGTCACACGCACATACCTTTTCAGCGACGTCGCTGTGACTGCCAAACAATCCCTCCTTCAAGGGGGAGGTGCGATCGACGTCATAGTGACGTCACTGCAGCGTCACTAAGCGGCTGCCCAATAGCAGAGGAGGGGAGGAGATGAGCGTCCGGAACATGCCGCCCACCTCCTTCCTTCCTCATTGCTGGTGGATGGCAGGTAAGGAGATGTTCGTCATTCCTGCGGTGTCACACGTAGCGATGTGTGGTGCCGTAGGAACGCCAAACAACCTCGCTACTGACCATACAACGATTTTTGGTAAATGAACGACGTGTTACAGACCAACGATTTTTAACTCTTTTGCGATCGTTTGAGGTCGGTCCTAGGTGTCATACGCTGCAATGTCGCTAACGACGCCGGATATGTCACAAACATCGCGACCCCGACGATATATATCGTTAGCGATGTCGCAGCGTGTAAATGGCCCCTTACTCCAGACTCTGGGACCATGATTTCCAAATTAAATACAAAATTTACTTTCATTTGAAAACAACACATTGGACCACTGAGCAACAGTCCAGTTCTTTTTCTCCTTGGCACAGACGTTTCTGGCATTGTCTATTGGTCATGAGTGGCCTGACACAAGGAATGCGACAGTTGTAGCGCATGTCCTGGATATGTTTGTGTGTGTGGTGGCTCTTGAAGCACTGACTCCAGCAGTTGTCCACTCCTTGTGAATCTCCCACAAATTTTTGCATGGCCTTTTCTCAACAATCCTATCAAGGCTGCATTTATCCCGGTTGTTTGTGCACCTTTTTCTACCCCAATTTTTCCTTCAACTCAACTTTACATTAATAAACTTGGATACAGCACTCTGTGAACAGCCAGTTTTTTTAGGACCTTTTGTGGCTTACCCTCCTTGTGGAGTGTGTCAATGACTGCCTTCTGGACATTTGTCAAGTCTGCCTCAGATAATGAGGAGTCACCCTTGTTCCTTTCTCTTGCCCAATTTGCTATCAATAATTGCCGCCTTGAATCCTTTGATGTATCTCCCTTTCTTCTGTGTTTATGGACATCATCCCCAGTTCTGTAAGTTTCTGGAGGGGCACTCATCTGGGGTACCTGGGGAGGATCAATTGGGCCCAATACTATCATCTACATGGGAGAAGGTTCAGCAACATTTGAGTAACATGGCCTCTAAATATGTGTGCTGCTTACTGTAGATGTGTGCCTGGTCTGGCCCTATTTGTCGGTGATGTGGTGTGGTTGTCCATGAAAAACATTAAGCTTAAAGGGAGAGGAAAATAATGAAGGTTTCAGCTCACCCATATGAAGTCTCCAAGGCAAGGATGGATGCCCGCAGTCCCCCGGACAGGCCGGTCCGTGATTCAGAGTAGATATGGAAGGAAAAAGGGTTTGGGACTCGGCACCAATGCAGTAATATAAAACTTGGAACTTTATTAGAAAATCTAAAACGAAGGTACACAGGTCATCCAAAAAAAATCGCCATGCGATTTGCCTAGCGGCTTTACGCGTTTCGGACAAACAGGGGACATTTAAAGCAGTCCTTAGTCATAAGCCTAATGACTAGGCGGTGGGCCGGATTCCGGGGACTCGAGCGGCGCTCCTCGCCCGTGAGTGAAAAGGGGATTTGATTGTGGGGTTTTGGTTATTGTCCGTGACGCCACCCACGGTTGTGGTGATATTGATAACACCGCTGCTCTAGACGGGGATCCCGGGAGCGGTGACAGAGAGCAGCTTTGTTGTTAGTTCTCCCCTCCGTGGGTAGGGGGTTGGTTGTCCGGGGGCCCGGTGATGGGGTAGGGGTGGATGACAGGCGGGTTACAGGGCCTGGTGAGGTGCAGGGTCACGGGGGCAGCGCTGTGCCGCACGGCACGGTGGTACTCACTCAGCCAATGATGAGGACACAGTTCTCGGTAAAACACACGGCTGGATGGACAGGTCCTACAGATGGCTGCGGTGTTGTTTCTCCCGGCAGGTTGATGGTGACTGCCTTTCCCTGCACCTGTGTACTGTAAATGGTCCCAATGGGTTCCCACCGGTAACCCGCTCCCCAGCTTGGATATGGGCTGGAGGAGCCCCTTTTGCCCGCAGGCTCTGGCCCTGGGAACTTTAGCCTTGGCGGTGTCTGTGTTTCCCTCTCTCGGTTGGACGGTTGCCTTCTGTCGGGACTTGGCTGCTGGGAAACCCAGGAGGTTCACTTCGCTAACGAATTTGGCAAATTCACGGCGACTCCTAGCCTTGCCGGGGTCCGTAAGCCCCTGCCAGATGGTGCTGGCTTCTCCTTGTGTACCGGTCCGGTACCGCCGGGCCACCGCCCGTCCACGGTCCTTACGGTAGACTCCGATAGGCCACTCCTGCAGACGGTCACCACCGTCTGCCAACCTTGCTGATCCGTCCGGGCCACACACCCGGACCAACTTCAGTCTGCTCTACTACCACTTTCCTTCCTCTCACTTTCCACTCTCAAACTGATCTCTCTGCTTTTCTCGCCTCCAGGACTGTGAACTCCTCGGTGGGCGGGACCAACCGCCTGGCCAACCCCCCTGGTGTGAACATCATCCCCTGGAGGGAGGCAACAAGGGTTTTTGTCTGACTTCTGTGTGCCTGACTGGGAGTGTGGGGTGTGTTGGTGTTGTTCTCTGTGGCCCCTGGCTTGTCCAGGGCGCCACACGTGCAGCCGCGGGGATGATGGGCTCTGCTGTCAGGAGGTGAGATGAGATCATCACCGCTGTCACTGCCGTCTATGCCCGCGGCCCGAGACTGTCACTGGCGGTGACATCACGGGCTCTCGCGATACTGCTGAGAATGCAGCGGGCATAGAAGGCAGTGACAGCACTGATGGCAGGACTGCAGGAGATCATCACAGCAAGTAATGATCTCATCTAACCTCCTGATGGCAGCGCTCGGCATCCCCTGCAGTGACCTGGGCTGATCTATTGATGTTAGCTATCTATCTATCAATTATCTACCTATTATCTATATTATTTATTGCAGTTCAGCATAAAAAAACCGCAGGTACCAACCTGCGGCAAAACCGTGGTTTTGGTGCATTTTTTACCGCAGGTGCAGTAATCTTCAACTCCTAGAAGTTTCTCAAGAAATTTTCTTGAGAAAAATCACTTTTCTAGTGCGCACATAGCCTTAATATGGGCATGAAGGTGAAATTAGCCATACCTGTATGCCTCCTGGATGAAGTTTTTTTTTGCAAAAATCCTCTTTTATATCTTCTATCTTCCAGGCTATAGGAATGAAAGAAACACGGTCTAATGGAGCGCTATGGAGGCCACGTGGAAGTAAAAGTTCAATGTCTTTTATTGAATCACATAAACCACAACGCGTTTCGATATAGTCCAATATCTTCGTCAGGTGGATAACTAAATGAAGGATGGGGAGTGTTATTTAAAGGGGCAGGCGTAACATCATTGGCCAACAGCAGTCCAGCAAGATGTTAACCCTTGATGTATCCCACCCCTCCAATATATCAATTGCGATGTGAAAACATTTAAAAGCTTTATAAAATATACTTATCTAATAAAATACACAATATTAATATGAATATGCAGTCGCTTATTAAATGTAAACGTATCATGAATTATAAAAACAGGGGAATATAAAAACGGGGGTAAAAGTACATGTAAACATGTAATAATAAAACTCCTGTATATAAACACATTGCATACATATATATATACACACACATACATACGTATACACACATATATATATATACACATATACATACACATATTCTATCCATATAGGGATCAATCCGGGGTAGAATTAATAAGAGTAAAATTTAAAAATTTGTTCTATGGTGATGTATTACACTGTTTCCCAATCTGGCTGAGGCAACCAGACCCACCGGCCAGCACGATAGGTGCTGGTGCTCCCTTAGTGAAAAAACAGTTCCTAATTTAATTTATTTAGCTACGTTTTCAATTGTTAAATTGAGCCCCTCAGGATGTAAGGTCCCCAGTTTGAAAATCCAATAACTTTCCCGTTTGATAAGTTTTTCAAACCGGTCGGATCCTGAATTTTCTATATGGTCAATGATTGACAGTCTCATTTGTTTGGGGTCTTTATGATGTGTGGTGAAAAAATGTCGGGAAAGACTATGCTGTTGAAAACCGTTTTTGATGTTTGACCTATGTTTGTTGAGCCTGGCGTGCATTGTTTGTACTGTACGGCCCACATATTGCAGGCCGCACGTGCACTCAAGTAAATAATTTACGTAGGTGCTCTGACAGTCTAGGTGAAACTGAATGGGAAAAAGAGCATTAGTAGTCCGGGATGTAAAGCAAGTGGTTTTATCCTTAATGGTTGTACAGCATTTGCACCTCAGTGTATTGCACCGAAAATTTCCATTATTATTAGAGCTGGTGGTGGTTTTTACCGATATGGCTTTGAGATTGGGATTACTAGGTGCTACCAGATTTTTCAAATTAATATTCCTCCGGTAAATGATGGAGGGCTTGGGTGGAATCTGGTCTTGGAATAACGGATCCCCCTTTAAGATAAACCAGTATTTTTCTAGGAGTTTATAAATTTGGTTTCGAGATTTACAGAAGGTGGTAATTAGGCTCCATTTTCGAGGGTCCGGATTATCACTTCCACTCATTGCAGCTGTGTGTTTCTTTGCCTCCATTCTACTAATACAAAGATCTTGTGTAAGATGTTTAGTCTTATTGAAAGCATCCCCCAAGAGTCTTACTGGGTAGCCTTTCTGTTTAAATCTCTTCCGCAAAAGGTTTGACTCCTGGAGGAAAACACCATCATCAGTGCAGTTCTTTCTGACCCTCCAGTATTGCCCGTATGGGATATTTGTTATCCAACTAGGGAGGTGTCCACTGTCAAACCTCAAGTAACTATTGACATCCACTTGTTTAAAGTGGGTTGAGGTGACACATGCGCTCCTTGTTTTTCATTTTATCTTCCAGGCTATGGTGCATATGCTGCCTGGAAGATAAGCCGGCTTTCATTAAATAGGATTCCTCCTTCCCTTCTCTTCCCTGGGGTCCCTGTGATATACCGTGCTAAGACGGAATTTTGTGTCTGCGCATTCTGCTTGCTGACCCTCCCTGCACTGTTCTGCTCTTCTGTGAGCACAGGCTTCAATTTTGCTGTGCACAGTCGTCAGGCAGTCACTGCTGCTTCAAAGTGTAGGGGAGAGATGGCAGGCAGAATGCGCAGGCGTCGGATTTCCGGTAATGCACCTGATGTCACAGGAACTGTAAAGAAAAAGGGAGGATGAATCCTGTATAATGAAGACTGGAGGCGGCTTATCTTCCGGACAGCACAAGCCACATAGCCTGAAAGATAAAAGATATAAAAGAGGATTTTTACCAAACGACCCTTCATCCAGGAGGCATACAGGTATGGCTACTATCACCTTTATGCCACCTGTATGCCCATAAGAATAACTAAAAAAATGCCAAAAGTTGACAGATTCTCTTTAAATACCTTTCATTTATATTATGAGAGGCTTTACAATATCAGAGGTCAATAGATCTTCCACCTTTAGACCTTGCCGCTCAAGAGACCTCTCTCCCATGCTTGGATCATCAGGTCTCTGATTCATTAGAAGATATTTTCTAGATGGAAATTAGTGCTGCTATTCAAAACACTACTCCTGGTAAATGCCCTGGGCCGGACAGGTTTACTCATGCCCTTTAGTCAAGGACCAAATAGTCCCATTGATGGCTAAAGCTTTACATTTTTTGGATTACCATACTTTTTTGTCCTCCAATCATTACAAGTTCATAATAGTGCACTCTCCAAGCCTGGGAAGGATCCCTTGGTCACAGCTAACTATAGGCCTCTGTGGCACCCTGGACAAGCCAGGGGCCACAGAGAACAACACACACACACACCCCCACCCCCAGCAGTTTCACAGCAGACATCCCCAGTGAAACCTGATTCCTTTCCTCGGGCTCAGACAGACACACTAGGTGGGTGGAGTCAGGAGATGGAGACACCCACCCAGGAGTTTAGCTGGCCTGAGGCAGAAAACAAGCAGAGACAAGTCTAGGAGAGGAAGAGAGAGGAGGTCTGCAGAGAGGCAGACGCAGACTGGGGCCTAGGTTGGAGCCTAGGGCCCTCGTGCAGCAGAGAGTGAGGCAGACGGTAGTGGCCGTCTGCAGGGAGCCGGGCAGACAGTTGGTGGAACTGTAGGTAGCCGGAGCTGGGCGGTGGCCCACCGGTACTGAATCGGGGAGCCAGCTGGAAACCGGAGCGCAGGAGGAGCGTACGGAAGGTGCAGGAAAGGACTTACATTACCAACCTGGGGTCAGGGGAAAACACCGCAGTTGCCTGTGGGACCCGTCCATCCAGCCGTTTGTTTCAGCAGAGACTCTGTGTGCATCATTGGGCTGAGTGAGTACCACCGTGCCGTGCGGCACAGCGCTGCCCCCGCGACCCTGCACCTCACCGGGCCCCGCAACCCGCCTGCCATCATCAATCCCTACCCCATCACCGGGCCCGGGACAACCAACCCCCTACCCACGGAGGGGAGAACTAACATCAAAGCTGCTCCCTGTCACCGCTCCCGGGATCCCCGTCCAGAGCAGCGGTGGTGTCACAACCTCACCACAACCGTGGGTGGCGTCACGGACAATCTCCCTTACCTAATCCCCTTTTTACTGTGGAGCCTGGGATCACAGACCGGGTCACGCCACCGTGATACCCACAGAAGTGACCTCGTGGCCCGGATCTGAGTACCCCTTATCCACGGGCGACACATTTGGCGTCGCGAACAGGATCTTACCGCTCTGCCGTCTGGTAGAGGGGCGCCTTGTGACCGCCGGAGGTGTCCGGCTGAAAAATTTGCAAAGCCGCCATCTTGGGCGCGAAAAATTTCCTGCTCGAGCGTCTTCCCCGAGCAGGAAAGGCGCGAAAGTGGAGCCCCGCCCCCTGAAGAAGGAAGTGCCAAAAAGAGACTAAGGGGGACGGGATGGCGTCCGGCCGCATGTGAACCGCGGCTGTGGAAGCAGGGACGCCAGGACTCTGCCAGTGTTTGGTTCCTGGAACACCGCTGCACAAGATGTCCCGTCCGTCCGGCACCGCTGAAACCTCGGTGCCCGTGCCCGCGGCCAACGCCCCGACCGACCCGTTACCCCTGTCACTGGTAGCGGAGCTCGCAGCGTCTGTGAGGGAGGGCCCAGGAACCCGGTCCCGGCTTCCATCCCAGCGGCACCGCCGATGACGAGGGCCCTGGCAGTCCGCCTGGCCGCGACGGAGATGACGACGGCTCCGGCAGTCCGCCCGGCCACAACGGCTGCGAAGCACCCATCCCGTTAACTGTCTGGGCAGCCTGGTTCTGGACTGGGGTCAAGGGGTGCTGCCCATTTCTTAGGGGCAGCATCAGGGCCAGGTTGTTTGGGTGGGTGACTAAAGGACCCGTTCCGTTGCCATTATTAAAAGTGTTTATTTTTGTGTCAACGTTGAAGTAATGTGCATCCCGTTGTGGGAGGTTTGCAAGGGAATGCTTGTGTTTTGATGTTTTATTCTTTTTGCAGTTAAAAGAAAAATAAAACCGGTGATGGACGGGCAGCCCGCGGACGGTCTGCATTTTGCTAAGGGGGAATGGGGCGCCCTGGACAACCAACCCCCTACCCACGGAGGGGAGAACTAACATCAAAGCTGCTCCCTGTCACCGCTCCCGGGATCCCCGTCCAGAGCAGCGGTGGTGTCACAACCTCACCACAACTGTGGGTGGTGTCACGGACAATCTCCCTTACCTAATCCCCTTTTTACTGTGGAGCCTGGGATCACAGACCGGGTCACGCCACCGTGATACCCACAGAAGTGACCTCGTGGCCCGGATCTGAGTACCCCTTATCCATGGGCGACACACCTCTATCCTTTTAAATGTGAATATTAAATTATTTTCCAAAATTTTAGCAGACAGACTGGCTCCTCTGTTGCCCTCAATCAAGTGGGATTCATTCAAGGATGCAAGAGATAATATCATCAAGACATTGCTTATCATCTCTAAAGCCAAGACTCAACCTCTACCACTTGGCACTTTTATCTGTTGATGCAGAGAGGGCTTTCAATATGGTTCAATGGGGGTCTCATAGGCATACGCTTTTTGCATACGATTTTTTTCTCTTTACACTAACCTCACTGTACGTGTCAGATTTTATGCAGCACTATCCTCTCCTTTTCAGATCCAAAACAGTATTGGCAGGGTTGCCCGGTCTCCCTCTTTTATATGTCATAGGGATAGAACATTTAGCTAATGCCTTAGGAATTAGTGTTAACATACATGGAATTAAATTGGGTCCAGTTAACTACAAAACAGCATTACATGCAGATGATCTTTTATTATACATCTCCCAACCTCTCCTTACCTGCTTTAATGAAGGAGTTTGATAAATTTAGCTTTCTGGCTAATTTTAAGGAAAATTACTCAAAATCCGAAGCCTTGAACATCGCTCTTTCTATAGTGATTAAGTTAATCATGTGATTGACAACTTCTCTTACAAGTAGCAATTAGATGAAATAAAATATTTGGGATTGCTCATTCCTTCTCACTCCTCCAAATTATTTATCCTTAATTATCAAATACTTTTACATTTCACTCTTAAATATCTTGTGTCTTATAGCAAACTGAAATGATCTTGGTTCAGAAGCATAAACAATATAAAAATGGATATTCTACCTAGTTTCTTATATATTTTTCAAAGTACCCTACTTTCTCCTCCTCATAGCTTTTCAATAAACTTCATTCAGCCTTGGTTAGGTTTGTTTGGTGCAGATCAAGGCCTAGAATAGCCATACAAACTATAGTCTCCCCTAAATCCAAAGGAGAAACTGGGCTTCCCAACTTGAAGGCTTATTTCTAAAGCTGGTGTCACACATAACGACGACGACAACGACGTCGCTGCTACGTCACCATTTTCTGTGACGTTGCAGCGACGTCCCGTCGCTGTCGCTGTGTGTGACATCCAGCAACGACCTGGCCCCTGCTGTGAGGTCGCCGGTCGTTGCTGAATGTCCAGCTTAATTTTTTGGTCGTCACTCTCCCGCTGTGACACACACATCGCTGTGTGTGACAGCGAGAGAGCGACGAAATGAAGCGAGCAGGAGCCGGCACTGGCAGCTGCGGTAAGCTGTAACCAGCGTAAACATCGGGTAACCAAGGGAAGACCTTTCCCTGGTTACCCGATGTTTACGCTGGTTACCAGCCTCCGCTCTTGCTGCCAGTGCCGGCTCCTGCACTGTGACATGTGGCTGCAGTATGCATCGGGTAATTAACCCGATGAATACTGTAGCAAGGAGAGCAAGGAGCCAGCGCTAAGCAGTGCGCGCGGCTCCCTGCTCTCTGAACTGTGACATGTAGCTGCAGCACACATCGGGTTAATTAACCCGATGTGTGCTGCAGGAGAGCAAGGAGCCAGCGCTAAGCGCGGCTCCCTGCTCTCTGAACTGTGACATGTAGCTGCAGCACACATCGAGTTAATTAACCCGATGTGTGCTGCAGGAGAGCAAGGAGCCAGCGCTAAGCGCGGCTCCCTGCTCTCTGCACATGTAGCACAGCGACGTTATGATCGCTGCTTCTGCTGTGTTTGACAGCTAAGCAGCGATCATAACAGCGACTTACAAGGTCGCTGTTACGTCACCGAAAATGGTGACGTAACAGCGACGTCGTTGTCGCTGTCGTTTAGTGTGACACCAGCTTAAGTCTCCACTCTAGTTCGTATCTTGGACTGCCATTTTCACACTTTAACTAAACAATGGGTTGGTCTTGAATCAGAGAGCTTGTCTATCTCTTTGAAGCATGTTTCCTGGTTTCATCTAGAGGACATTCCTTTGCATAATCTCCATGCAGATCAAACCAGGGATACACTTAAAATTTGGCACACAATCCTGAAAAAAAATCATTTTTCTAGGATTCTTAGTCCTCTTACTCCACTTTTCTCCACTTTTTCTTTTCAATCTGGATACTTGCATTGTTCATTTTTTGGTTCGAGGGATATGTAAGACACCCATCTGCATCATGTACAATCAGTTTCCTTCTAAGAAATGTTCATAGTTTGAATATTTGAGGGGTACCATCCCTATGAAATGGTTAAGAGTGCCATGTTTTTAAGAGTCAGTGCGTCCCTGTTTTTGTGCGTTATGGACTGGCTGCCTCAGCTGGTGCCGACCCTTCTGGACTGTGAGTTCTGGACTAACCATGCCCTGAAAAGTGCAGGAAGTAGAGAAAGAACAGGAGCTTAGGGCGGGAACAGGACAAGTTGAGTCTGTGTGTGCAGAGAGAAAGACACTGCCTATATGTGTCTGAGTTTCACAGTGTCGAAAGAGGTACGGTGCTGACTTCGAGAGACTTACCGTGAGCCGAACCATGAGACTCCCCTGGTCACCGTTGGGCAAGTACCAACCTGAAGACAAGATTTCCTAAGGCCGGCGAATCCGAAACGAGGAGAAGATGTCTTCCACAGGAGTCCAGAGATGCTTGGTCCGTGTTAGAAGAAAAGCTTCCTCCGGGCCCTGCTGGAAGAAGTACGCACCAGTGACCATCACAGGACTGAAACCCCGGGAGTGGATTGATTTCCCCTCAGCAGTACTGTGAGTCTCTATCATTGTGCGCACTTAGTAGGGCGTTATGTAGACCTCAGTAGCCAGAGTGCGGCATTCACGCTGCTCCGCTAGTGGAGACCAGCTAGGTAGTTCTGCAGTGCAGGTGCTTATATATTTTCCCTGTCTTGTATACTGCTATACCAGTGTTTGTAATAATTGGGGTGATGTACTATTGGTACGCTCCAGCTAGAACCTGAAGCTTTTTAAATGTTACTGTTGACGCATTGCATACACCAGTTTACTTGCATAATTGCTTATCACCTGCTTGTAAATAAAGCTGCACCCTTGTTTCTGCAATCTTATCTTGTGTACTGTAATTGTACTCTGCACCATGGAGGTCCATTCACCATCGCTTCAAGTGGCGCTGCCGCAGGGTACGGTTACTAAGATGGAGGTGTACCAACCCTGCAGCAGTTGAACTGGTCGGTTCCGGGGGTGCTGTGGCTCGAGGGTCTCCGGATCCGGTGGCTTGCGGCCACTTCGAAGTGTAAAAGGGGGGATATTTACAAGGGAGAGTTTGTGACGCCACCCGTGGTTTGCGGTAAAGAGAGTACTGCCGCTGCTGATGGGAGTAACAAGGGAGATGGAGCAGGGCAGCCAGGTGATGTTCCCTCCATGGGTAGGGGAGACCCCGGGACTCTAAAGGATAGGTGAGAGGATGGCGTGGTGCTGGCTGTGGGGCAGGCAGGACGCAGGGGCAGCAGTGCACTCACTCAAGCTGTGTGGATGTTGGTGCAACCATTAAGCAGACTCTGACACAAAAGTAAACCAAGTCTCTGGGTGCCGCTGCCACTCGTGGGAGCTTGTCCAGGAATCTGTTCCCACTGGTATTGTCTGGTGGACTGGAACCTGCCTCCATGCACATGTAGATAGATGTTTCTGAGTGACCCCTTGGCCTGAAGCTGTCGGGGTTCCACTCCCTATATTTAAATAGGGGAGCTGTGCTCTCGATGGCTGACACTTGGGATTTCTGTAGGTTGCATAAGCTGGAAAGCCCTATCCCCCTCATTGTGTTGGTGCCTTCGATCTCTGAGCTCTTGGGGAAAGTTCATAAAGAGACTATCCTCCACAGGTGAATTACCAGGTTGCGTGAAGCTACTCCCTGATCTTTGGTCCTGTACCCTGCCGTGCTCGGTACCGGTCCGGTTACTGGACTTTCCCGTGCTGACCATTCTCCAAAACTAAGTCTGGGCACCCTTCTCCAATACCCTGCGACCGGATCTCCGACTCCTCTGGTCCCAGACCACCGTCTGCGACCTAACCAAAGTCTCCCAGGGAGCTACAACTCCCTCAGCTCCTCATTTTCTGAGGGCTACTCTTCAACTGACTATGTCCCTCCCACCAGTCTGCCTGACCCCTAGGCGGGTAGCCCTTTTCCAGCTAGACCACCCACTGGTGTGCCTGACAGAGTGTGGTGTGAGGTGTTACTAGGATTTGTGTGCTGATGGGAACAATACCAGAGTTAGGATCCCAGAACCATGGAGGATGAGTTCTGCACTATAAGAGAAAGGAGTGCAGTTCCCTGTGACACCTTGATAAGGTCAAGGGTGTCACAGAGGCAGCAGACAGGAATGGTAGGGATGTTATTACTAATGCTGACGCTAATGGTATTGCTGCAGGCAACTGTGGAACCCCTGCAAGGACCCTTCCGATGGGCACCATATTCAATGTACTACCCAAATTTGATGGCAATAATATGCTTTTGTCTGATTGGGTACCCTGATTGCAGGGTGTCCTAAAGATCTACAATATTAGCTTCAACCTAGAAGTAGAAATCCCATTGACCACCCTGTAGGAAAGGCTTGTAAAAGTTTCTGCCTGCAACTGGAGCCCATGCGCTGGGCACTTCTTGGCTAAATTTTTCTATTGGTTGCAGCAGGAGGAAGAGGGTGTCTACTAGTATGCGACAGCATTGCAAGAGGTGATAGCAGAGATACAGAAAAAGCAGGCACATGGGACGACCAGCTTGGGCCCCCTTGACAGATTACTCTGGGAACAGTTTATACTGGGACTTTATAACACCCCCTTGAGGCGAGACCTGTCAGAACAAGTGGAGGCGGACCAGGCCCTCATGTTTCAGTGGGTCCTGGCTGAAGCAGTGGATTGAATCAAGGAGTAGAACTATGCTTTGCAGTTTGTTCGCTCCCACACTTTGAGAAAGCCCAACAGAGACGGAGCCCTTGTCCATGTGGTTCAAAGCCTTAAGAACTCCCTGACAAGCTTGCAGGAGAAGCTGACTCAGATGGATCAGAAGATGAGAAGTCTCTCTTCCTCAGAAGTCCCCTACCCCGCATGGCAGTATCCATACTGGGCCTGTCCTTTCCATCTCATGATGGAGTCACATCATTTGGGCTCACAGTACCTATGCAACCCTTACCATCAACCTATACAGACTAGAAACCAATCCTGGGGCAGAAACAGGAGAAGAGAGTGACAGAAAAACACGCCAGCCCAATGGGAACCACCATTAAACTATCAGCCCCCGCGGTAGTGCAGCACACTACAGGTGAAGTGGGAAGCGAGGCAACTCCTCATGATAACGAACATTTAATCACAGGAAATCCCATACTGCTTGCCGAATTCAAAGTTGTTCCTATGGACTCTTTGTGATTCAGGTAACAATGAGGTCTACTTCAATCCATACTTCCAGATGCTGGTGTACCACCCCGGGGCTCGGCCGGCTGCTGAGCCGCTCGGATCCGTGCTCATTGGTGGGTTGCTGGAGCTCTCCACGGACCCGGGGTCACGTCGCTCTGAAAGGGGGTTGGCGCTGCACGTAGGGACTTTGGTGGGGAGGTCCACGGCCGGAGCCGCGATGGTTTGCAGGGGATTAAGTTTGTGACGCCACCCATGGGTTGTGGTGAATGGATGGACACCACCGCTGCCGTTGACTAGGCTCGCGGGGACGGTGGATGGTGTTGCGCAGCTTGGTGTTGACCCCCTCCGTGATGGTCCCGGGGTGATGGTCCCGGGGGCCCGAGGGAGGTGCTGAGGTGAGGGGATGGCTGCGTGCTGGGGTGTCGGTGCGGTGTGGCGCGGTGCGTGGCCCAAAGGCACTGGTGTACTCACTATGATAAACACGCTGGAGTCTCTGGTAAACCAAACAAGGTGGTGAACGGTGCCCGCAGCCGACTGCAGTTTCCCCTTAACAGGTTGGTGGTTTCCGCCTTTCTCCTGCACCTCTCTTGTGTAAAAGTTGCGACTCTTATGCCTAAGCAACGGTAGTCCGCTCCCCGGCTTGCTTTGTCTCAGGGGAGCCCTGTTTGCCCGCAGACGCTGGCTGGCCCCTTGGGTCTCTATGCCTTGGCGGTGGCTTTACCCTAATGGTTGGGCTGTTGTCTTCAGTCGGGTCTTGTGTGGGACAGGTCCTAAAGTCCAGTCCTCAATCAGTTGATTGACTCAGCCTAGTTGTTTCTGGGCCTCGTACTGGGTCTGAGTACCCCTCCTGGTGCTCCGGCTTCCAATCGGTTCTCCGGTTCGGTACCGGCGGGCTACTGCCCGTCCCCGGTCCCTACGGTTCCACCGGCTGTAATCCCAGCTCCTGCAGGCGGCCACCACCGTCTGCCTCTTTGCCAAAGGTGACTGGGCTCCAACCCAGACACCTGGGGTAGACTTTGGCAGGCCTGAGCATAGGTCTGCCCTTGAACTTGACTCCACTTCACTCCACTGTCAAGACTAATCTACTGTTTCCTGCCTCCGGGCCTGTGAACTCCTTGGTGGGCAGAGCCAACTGCCTGGCTCCGCCCCCCCTGGTGTGAACATCAAACCCGGAGGGTGGTGACAAAGGTTTTTGAAGTTTGGCTGCTGTCACCTTACTAAGGTGCGGGGGTGTGTGTGCATGGAACTACCTGGGACAACCTGACTAGTCCAGGGCATCACATTGGCTCAGCCAGAACAGGAGACCCTGATCCGGGTGACTGCCGCCAATCAGCAACTGATACTGATAACAAGGGTCGTGTGGATGAAAGTTCAAATCTGCGGGCAAGATGTGGGTAAAAAAGGAATCCTGTTGGTCCCGGAGCCCGCTAAAAAAGATATACCAGTGATAATGGGAATGAACATCTTGTGTCAACTGGACCAGACCATGTTTACGAAAGTGAGGTCCTGGCTACTGGAAGTGTGCCACTTCACATAAACCTACTCAGGAGGCCTTGCAATGCTTAATCCGTGTCGGTGGGGTGCAGACGAGTTTCTCAGCCCACTAGTTCGTAGAGGTCATCAAGGTCCTTAGAAAACGACCTGTGATCCTGCCACCTGGGCAAAAAATTGTGCTACACCTGTCAGTTGGGACTTACCGCAGCGTTGAAAGGATGGAAGTGCTTGTTGAGCCAGCAGTTTCGGGTTTGGTAGGCCAAAAGGTCATGATAGCTCGCATGCTAGCTGTGATCATTACGCCTGACCTGAAAAGTGCAGGAAGCAGAAAAAGAGGAGGAGAAAAACTTAGGGTGGGGACAGGACAAGTTGGGCCTCTGTGTGTGTGCAGAGAGAGAGTGACACTGCCCGTGTGGACTCTGAGAACCATGGTGTCGGAAGAGGTATGGTGCCGGCTGTGAGAGACTTACCTCAAGCCCGACCATGAGAGTCCCTAACTAAAGAGAAGATGTTCACAAGGCCAGTAAATCTGAACCGACTAGAAGGCATCATCCGGAGGAGTCTAGAAATATCGGGTCCATGTTAGAAGAAGTGCACATGGCCGAACATCATGGGACTGAATTCCCAGGAGTGGACTGATCCCCTCTCAGCAGTGCCGCGAGTCTCTATCATTGTGCGTACTTAGTAAAGTGTAACGTAGGCCTCAGTAGCCAGAGCACACATTTGCACAGCCCTGATAGTGGAGACCAGCTAGATAATAGTGCACTGCAGTTGTTAACATATTTTACCTGCCTTGTATGCTGCCATACCAGCGTTTGTAATAGTTGGGGCAATAAACTACGTACTCTCCAGCTAGAATCTGAAGCTCGTTAAACTCTACTGTTGCCAAATTGCATACCCCAGTTTTCTTGCACAACTGCTTATCCAATGCTTGTAAATAAAGCTTCACCCTTGTTTCTGCAATCTTGTCTTGTGTACTGTAATTGAACTCTGCATCACAGTGGTCCCTTGACCATCGCTTCATATTTACAATTGCATTGCTTTATATTCCTGTAGATAGCAGATTGCTCATTCCAGTCTACACCCATTTTTCTTGAAAACTTGTTCCTGCAAGATTTTCTGCCTGGTCATGCAATCTCTCTGCTATATCATTGTTTAGACAGAGGAGATCATTTGAAAAAGTTGAGTTTCCAAAGGACATGTTAATGGGTATTCTCCTACTTAGATTGGAATAATATAATTTTATTCACTCAAAAACTCTCCAGGAGAAGGTATTATTGGCATACTATTTGGTCACAGGGAGTAGAGTTGTAAACAGTCCTCAGATGGCTCTTCCATAAGCTATCAAAGGAAAAATATTCTTAGATTTATTTTTAATAAAAGCCCGTTCTATGATCCCATGATAGTTACATAGTTACTTAGGTTTAAAAAAGACCTAGGTCCATCTACCGTATATGCCGGCGTATAAGACGACTGGGCGTATAAGACGACCCCCAACTTCTGCCCTAAAAATATAGAATTTGGGATATACTCACTGTATAAGACTACCCCGCTCCCAAATGAAAAAAAGTCTGCTTTGATTGCAACATGTTAATTTTAATTCCGCGAGAGCGTACAATATGTTTTTAAAGGGCCATTGACAGATCAATCGCTCCAATGTTCACTTAGTACAGCAAGGAATGCTCCTCCCTGCTGTATAAAGCCACAACTGGACTGAAACAATGGTACTACACTCTGCTACAAACAGACACACACAACTCTGCTACAAACAGACAAACACACACAACTCTGCTACAAACAGACAAACACACACAACTCTGCTACAAACAGACAAACACACACAACTTTGCTACATACAGACAAACACACACAACTTTGCTACATACAGACAAACACATACAACTCTGCTCCATACAGACAAACACATACAACTCTGCTACATACAGACAAACACATACAACTCTGCTACATACAGACAAACACATACAACTCTGCTACATACAGACAAACACACACAACTCTGCTACATACAGACAAACACACACAACTCTGCTACATACAGACAAACACATACAACTCGGCTACATACAGACAAACACATACAACTCTGCTACATACAGACAAATACACACAACTCTGCTACATACAGACAAACACATACAACTCTGCTACATACAGACAAACACACACAACTCTGCTACATACAGACAAACACACACAACTCTGCTACATACAGACAAACACATACAACTCTGCTACATACAGACAAACACATACAACTCTGCTACATACAGACAAACACACAACTCTGCTACATACAGACAAACACATACAACTTTGCTACATACAGACAAACACACACAACTCTGCTACATACAGACAAACACATACAACTCTGCTACATACAGACAAACACATACAACTCTGCTACATACAGACAAACACACACAACTCTGCTACATACAGACAAACACACACAACTCTGCTACATACAGACAAACACATACAACTCTGCTACATACAGACAAACACATACAACTCTGCTACATACAGACAAATACACACAACTCTGCTGCTCTGTGGGGCCTGCACCCGCGGCTCGGCGGGTACAGCACCCGCGGCATCGGCGGGGGGGGGATTGGCAGGGCATACATCTGGGGGGTTAGAAGCAGCTCACCGGGGCCCATAATGGGGAGGCGGGGAGGGCATTTACCCGATTAGGTCACGGTGGAGAGGGGGCCCACACAGCGCCGGACAGAAGCTCGCCTCCTTCATCTGTGGGACTGAGAAGGCGGTAGCTCCGCCCACAGATGAAATTCAAAACAGGATGTCTGCGCGCCTTAAAGTGACGGCGCCGCAGATTGCTGCCGAGGACTGCGGTCCCCGGAACTCGGCCGGGGGCAGCAGAACTATAAAGGCGAGTGGGCCCCGGCCAAGGGACAGGAGAACTGACAAGGCCGAGTGGGCCCCCCCGGCTCTCCAGGGCCCCGGCATTTGCCCATAGACAGGTAGGAGCCCTGTCTGCAAGCCAGATACGGCCATCAAAAGAGCCATATCTGGCTCGCGAGCCATAGGTTCCCGACCCCTGCTGTATGATATATACCGTATTTTTCGCTTTATAAGACGCACCTGATTATAAGACGCACCCCCAAATTTGGTGAAGGAAAAGAGAATTTTTTTTTTAATGTTAAATGGGGTCCATCTTATAATGCCAGTGTCCCTCTAACAAATCATATAGGGTATATGTCCCTCATAGCCCCTCATCCTAAAATTAGCCCCCTTAATCTGGATATGGCCCCCTTATATTGAATATAGCCCCCTTGTGATGGCACACGTTCCCCTGTGCTGCCTATGGTCCCCTATGGATTGCACACGTTCCCGTGTTAGATAACGCCCCCATGCTGCTGCCCATGGCCCCTATAGATCGCACAAGTCCCCCTGTGTTAGATATCGCCCCCATGGTGCTGCCCATGGCCCCTATAGATCGCACAAGTCCCCCTGTGTTAGATATCGCCCCCATAGTGCTGCCCATGGCTCCTATATAGATCGCACAAGTCCCCCTGTGTTATATATCGCCCCCATAGTGCTGCCCATGGTCCCTATAGATCGCACAAGTCCCCCTGTGTTAGATATCGCCCCCATAGTGCTGCCCATGGCTCCTATATAGATCGCACAAGTCCCCCTGTGTTATATATCGCCCCCATAGTGCTGCCCATGGTCCCTATAGATCGCACAAGTCCCCCTGTGTTAGATATCTCCCCCATAGTGCTGCCCATGGTCCCTATAGATCGCACAAGTCCCCCTGTGTTAGATATCTCCCCCATAGTGCTGCCCATGGTCCCTATAGATCGCACAAGTCCCCCTGTGTTAGATATCTCCCCCATAGTGCTGCCCATGGTTCCTATAGATCGCACAAGTCCCCCTGTGTTAGATATCTCCCCCATAGTGCTGCCCATGGCCCCTATAGATCGCACAAGTCCCCCTGTGTCAGATATGGCCCCCATAGTGCTGCCCATGGCCCCTATATAGATCGCACAAGTCCCCCTGTGTTATATATCGCCCCCATAGTGCTGCCCATGGTCCCTATAGATCGCACAAGTCCCCCTGTGTTAGATATCGACCCCATAGTGCTGCCCATGGCCCCTATAGATCGCACAAGTCCCCCTGTGTCAGATATGGCCCCTAGGCTGCTGCCCAAAGTAAAATAAAACCCTCTTTCTTTATCTCCTCCAGCGCTGAGCTCCCTCCTGTCTGGCTCCGTGCTTCTGTTCTTCCACTTCCTGGTTCTCAGTGCGGTCATGTGATCGGCACAGCAGGCTGAGCTCTCTGCCTGATCACAGTGGAAGCAGGGACACGGGGAGAAACGCTGCAGGGGTAAGTAAAGCTTTTTTATTTTAGAATGAGCAGCAGCCTGGGGGCCAAATCTAACACAGGGGTGGTCATGTGCGATCACACTGGGACGCAGGCTCATATAATATGCACCGCTGCCCCAGCCCCTCACTGCGTGCGATTTCAGCACCATTGGAGATGGACAGCGGCTGTGCATATTATATGAGTGGGTGCAGGAGATCAAAGGCTGCAGCCCGCAGCGTTCCCCTGTGCTCCAGAGCTGCTGCCCCCACCTCCCCTGGACACTGCAGTGTACATATATATATACACCCCCCCCCCGTATATCCGGCGTATAAGACGACCCCCCACTGTAGCCATTATTTTAAGGGGGTAAAAAGTCGTCTTATACGCCAGTAGTTCAACCTTCCTCCACCAGCTCTACATTTGGTCACCAACTCATTTATAACCAACAATGTTTTATGTGTACTGTGGAAATCATCCGGCCCTTTTTTTAAAGCTGTTATAGTATCTGCCATTACTACCTCTTGTGGTAGGGCATTCCACAGTCTTACTGCTCAAACTGTAAAGAACCCTTTCATATTTAGCTGTCGGAATCGCTTTTCTTCCACTCACAGAGTGCCCCCTGCTCCTTAGCATTATCTTTGGAAGACATAAGTCATTTGCCAGTCCTTTTATATTGACCACACATGTATTTATACATATAAATGAGATCTCCTCTGAGACGTCTTTTTTCTAAGCTCAACATATCTAACTTTTTCAACCTGTCATCATATGGGAGGCTTCCATTCCTTGTAGTAGTCTAGTTACCCGCCTTTGAACTGACTCTAACTTCTGAATGTCCTTTTTAAAATGTGGAGCCCAAAACTGGATCCCATGTTCTAGATGTGGCCTTACTGGCAGTCAACTGAGGTTCCGACTATGTCCGAATGGTACTCAGAGTTGGCTAATATTTGTCGATTGGAGGATCTATCTACAGAGAGTTCTGGACACTCAGATAAATGTAGGAAACTGTGGAGTGTTTGGATTCTGTTCCATAATTCATCGGACTTTCATAGGATATTTCAATAAGCTCTTTTTGTAGTCTGTTTGGGCCTGGGTTGGTGCTGTGTGAGATATTCTGCGAAGTACATTATGAGTCTTGTACAGTATATCTTGTTCCCCCCACCCCCTTTTCCCTTCCTCTTTCCCTTTTTTTTGTGGAATAATTCCTGAAATATTACGATTGTCTACCATAGCTCTCTTTAGGCATTTTTTTATTTCATGCTGAACTGGAATGACCATTTGTTTGTATGAAATTGATGCTAGCAATATGTTTTCATTGCTATTTTTTTATTTGTAATTTTGTAACACTTGACCTTTAATAAAAACAGATTGAACATAACATAATCCTCTGTCTTAGCAGAGACAGACCCCTGAAAAAAGCCCCCTCCTACCTACCCCCTGAGAGTTCAGCTAATATTCATGGGTTACTCTCCCAGCATACCTGGCACACAGCTCATTTTGATGCACGAGTTACTGCCAGTCACACATTTCCTCTGCAGTTTCACAATTTTCAAATTGTTTCTAATTTGAATAAATTGAAATTAGTTTATGCCAGATATTTTTTTGCTCTGAGAAGGCCAAGAAATCTTTCCATACCTATACTTATATATTTATTTTTTAATTTGTAATCATATCTGATTCTTTAGTTTTGTACATGTAGTCATCTGTGGTTTCTCGTCTGAGCAGCACTGAGTAACATATGTACTGTTTTTCTAATTATTTACTTTTTCATGGGTGCCATGGATTTAAGGATTCCAAAAATTATGCTAATATGGTGTATATTCTTATCACTATAATTGAAGGAACTCATAAAATATTTAAAACTTTAAAGAAGAGTGCCCATTTTCCCCACACAGAATAATAAAGCAAAATTGACAGCCTGTTCAAAGTCTAAATAAAGAATTCCTGCAGCACTCAGACGCCGCATGGAACAATCTATTCAAATTACCAGGAGAAGCTGAGAGTGTCTGTCCTGTATCTGTTATTCTTAGATTAGTTCATAGTAATTGCCTATGGGGTCTCACTAAATCATGCTTGCACAAAGCAAATTCAATCCTACACTTCTCTCCATGCTGTGAATGTACAATCCTTCTGCATCTATATATCATTTATATGACACCAGTGCAACCTAAATGAAGATATGTCACGGGCTTCTAATGAGCAATTACTATTTACTTCTATTGCTTCTGTATCAAAATTTACATGTACAGTGTAAAACAGTTATTATTCAATGATACAGGAGTTCAGTGGCATAGCTAGAGGCTTACGGCCCCAGTACAAAATTTGGACATAAGTCCCCACCAGTATGTTGGTCAGATGTATAGGACCATGAGCATTCTAGATTCTATAAAGATATATGTGTCATCACCTATTAAAAAAATGAGATGAAAATGGATAGGAAACCGGTGCTAAAGTGATAAAGGAACTGCTGGTGATCAGATGGTCCTGTGTGGCGACCAACTAGAAAAATGGAGGGTTCTTGTTACGATTATTAATTTGATTACCATGCATCCAGTAGGCACTATATGGGGAAGGATACAAGTACAAAATATAAAAAGTTTGCCTAGGTGGACTATAAGGTTATTCATGCAGCTGTGGATCCACAATATAGGATTAGATGATCACGATGTACAAAAATGTACAGGATGCAAGATACAAACAAAATGGGGATTTTATATAATAACAGCTGCAAGAATCACCTGGATGTAACAACAATATAGTATAGAAAGTTCATTCAGTCGGAATTAAACAGAACTACACTAGTCAGCCAATATCAGAACCATGTTGAAGAGAGGTGCCATTTACTCAGTTGAGAAAAGTGTGCGCGTGCTGTCTGCGGCTGATAGAGTTTGGTGTTCATTGTCTGCCGTTGGCAAAGATCTGGGGTAGTCCAATGGAGCAGGATCCTTCAGTGGGTCTTGTAGAGGGGCTTGATGCTGCTTAAACTTGCTTGGAAGGTGTACCATGCCAGATGGGTGGCAGGGCTTTACGCAATACGAACCAGATTATAATCTGAGCAACAAACTCTATTAAAAAATGATACAGATAAAATATATATAAATTTTATAGAAAACCTAATCTTCTAAATAATGCTTCTAAATATTCATCAATTACCGAATAACAAATATCATCACATTTTTTCTGAACTAGCCCACTATACCAAAAATAGCATATTAATAATAACATAAAGAGGGATAAATACTGCATACAATCACCATATATTAACATTACATAGTTTCTGAATATAATCAACAACCACAAAAGTGGTGAAAGAGAGTGTTTTTTTATCTATTATTTCAAATAAAGGATTTTTTGGTGTTTGTGTTTATTTACTTTCACTACAGTTTAGTGATGGGGTGTCTCTTAAGGGTTCTTTACACACTGCAATATCACTATCGATATCACTAGTGAGCGTACCCGCCCCCGTCGGTTGAGCGTCACGGGCAAATCGCTGCCTGTGGCGCACAACATCGCTTACACCCGTCACACGGACTTACCTTCCCTGCGACGTTGCTGTGGCCGGCAAACCGCCTCCTTTCTAAGGGGGCAGTTCGTGCGGCGTCACAGCGACATCGACATCACACGGCAGACATGCAATAGAAGCGGAGGGGCGGAGATGAGCGGGCGGAATATCCCGCCCACCTCCTTCCATCCTCATTGCTGGTGGACGCAGGTAAGGAGATTTTCGTCATTCCTGCAGTGTCACACACAGCGATGTGTGATGCCGCAGGAATGACGAACAACCAGCGGCATGCACCACCAACGATATTATGAAAAAGAGCGACGTGTCAACGATCAACGATTATTGACGTTTTTGCAATCGTTGATCGTCGCTCCTAGCTGTCACAGTGTTGCTAACGATGCCGGATGTGCGTCACAAACACCGTGACCCTGACGAATTATCGTTAGTGATGTCGCAGTGTGTAAAGCACCCTATAGACGCCTGCCATCACTAAGATAGGACTTAGTGGCAGCTATGGGGTGCCATTAACTCCTTATTATCCTTATTACCCCGATTGCCACTGCATCAGGGCAATCGGGATGGGCCGGGTAGAGACCCGGGACTGTCGCATCTAATGGATGCGACATTTCTGCGCGGCTGCTGGCTGATATTTTTAGGCTGGGGCTCCCCATAACATGGGACTCCCCATTCTGAGAATACCAGCTCTCAGCCATGTTGCTTTACCTTGGCTGGTATAAAAATTGGGGCATCTGCATGCTGTTTTTTTAAATTATTTATTTATTTTACTGCAAGATATAGACCCGCCCACCGGCGGCTGTGATTGGTTGCAATGAGACAGCTGTCACTCAGCGTGGGGGCTTGTGTAACTGCAACCAATCATAGGTGCCGGTGGACGGGAGAAGCAGTGAATACGAGATAGAATAATGAGTGGCCGGCATTTTCAAAAGCAGGAGAAGCTGCCGGAGTAGTGTGACAGGTGTGCAGCGCCGCGACGGTGATCAGTGAGTATGGAGGAGGAAGAGACCAACCGACCGACCGTCAGACCGACATAGGGAGAGAGAGACCGACTAATAGACAGAGAAAGAATTTTGTACTAACTAGAAAGGAATTTACACTTCTGAGCATGCTCTGTTGCTAAAAGCGGATCCGTTGGAATCAGTTATTTAACGGATTCCGATGGATTCCTGCGCCCATAGGTTTCCATTATAACCATGACGGATGCCAACGGAATCCTGCGCAGTGTATTTTTTTTGACGCTACAAAAAACGTTACATTCTGCGTTGCTTCCGCCCGACTGTCAGTCATTTCATTACTGATCAGTTGCATAGCGGATGCAATACAAGGCCATCTGTCACAATCCGTCGTTAATACAAGTCTATGGGGAATAAACTGAAGCTCTGCAGGATTCAGTTGTTTCTCAAAACGACGGATTGTGACTGATGGAAAAAGACGGAAGTGTAAAAGCAGCCTAAGGGTAAATGAATGAAAGTCTATTTGAAAAGAGAAAAAGTTCTACATTTTTTAGGTGACTGAGTTTCATATAACATAATTTTAACCCATAATAACATGCATTTTTTAATTCATGGTGCCTATAGTAAAACATGATGATGACAGTGTCCTTATGTGTGGCTGCACGAGTGCTGCTGATGTCAGGAAGCTACACTAGAGTTCAAAAGTTTGAGGTCACCCAGACAATTTTGTCTTTTCCATGAAAAATCATACTTTTATTTAACAAATGAGTTACATAGTGAATAGAAAATATAGTCCAGACATTGATTAGGTTAGAAATAATGATTTTTACTTGAGATAATAATTTTCTCCTTCAAACTTTGCTTTCGTCACAGAATGCTCCTTTGCAGCATTTACAGCTTTACAGACTTTGGCATTCTAGCTGTTAATTTGTGGAGGTAATCTGGAGATATTTCACCCCATGCTTCCAGAAGCCCCTCACACAAGTTGGATTGGCTTGATGGGCACTTTTTGCGTACCATACGGTCAAGCTGCTCCTACAATAGCTCAATAGGGATCTGGTAACTGGGCTGGCCACTCCATTACAGATAGAATACCAAATGCCTGCTTCTTCTCTAAATAGTTCATGCATAATTTGGAGGTGAGCTTTGGGTTATTGTCCTGTTGTAGGATGAAATTGGATTTAATCAAGCGCTGTCCACAGGGTATGGCGTTGCAAAATTGAGTGATAGCCTTCCTTATTCAAAATCCCTTTTACCTTGTACAAATCTCCCACTTTACCAGTAGCAAAGCAACCCGAGACCATCACATTACCTCCACCATGCTTGACAGATGGCGTCAGGCACTCTTCCAGCATCTTTTCAGTTGTTCTGCATCTCACAAATGTTCTGTGTGATCCAAACACCTTAAACTTCGATTCGTCTGTCCATAACACTTTTTTCCAATCTTGCTCTGTCCAATATCTGTATTCTTTTGCCCATATTAATCTTTTCCTTTTATTAGCCAGTCTCAGATATGGCTTTTTCTTTGCCACTCTGCCCTGAAAGCCAGCATCCCGGAGTCGCCTCTTCACTGTAGCATTTTGCAGGTACTATTTAATAAAGCTGCCAGTTGAGGACCTGTGAAAAGTCGATTTCTCAAACTAGAGACTCTAATGTACTTGTCTTGTTGCTCAGTTGTGCAGCAGAGCCTCCCACTTCTCTTTCTACTCTGGTTAGAACCTGTTTGTGCTCTCCTCTGAAGGGAGTAGTACACACCATTGTAGGAAATCTTCAGTTTCTTGGCAATTTCTCGCATGGAATATACTTAATTTCTAAAAGCAAGCAAAGACTGTCTAGTTTCACATGAAAGTTCTCTTTTTCTGGCCATTTTGAGAGTTTAATGGAACCAACAAATGTAATGCTCCAGATTCTCAACTAGCTCAAAGGAAGGTCAGTTTTATAGCTTCTATAATCAGCAAAATTGTTTTCAGCTGTGCTAACATACTTGCACAAGGGTTTTCAAGGGATTTCTAAACATCCACTAGCCTTCTAACACAGTTAGCAAACACAATGTACCATTAGAACACTGGAGTGGTGGTTTTTGGAAATGGGCCTCTACACACCTATGTAGATATTGAATTAAAAAACAGACGTCTGCAGCTAGAATAATCATTTACCACATTAGCAATGTATAGAGTGTATTTCTGTTTAATTTTATGTTAGCTTCATTGAAAAAAAATGTGCTTTTCTTTAAAAAATAAGGAAATATCTAAGTGACCCTAAACTTTTAAACTGTAGTGTACATTTCATTGATTGTCTCATAAATTCACATATGTACTGCTGTAAATGGAAAGAGAAAGTGTTAGCATCATTCCGTGCACTTTTCCAAAATGAAAATGATCTTAAGCACATATCTATTGAGTTCTGAAAAACAGGGTGAAAGTGACTCAGTGGCCAAGTATGTCTCATGATCTGAACCTAATTGAAATACCGGAAGTGATCTGTTTATGGCTGGCTGCACATGGGCGGAGACCTGAACTGCCCAATTAGTGACTTTGAAGTTCAGGTTAAAGGGTGCTTTACACGCTGCGACATCGCTAGCGATCTCGTTAGCGATGTGACACGCCAGATCGCATCTGCGATCTGGCGTGTCACATCGCTAACGAGATCGCTAGCGATGTCGCAGCGTTTAAAGCACCCTTAAGTCTGGGTCCAGAATAGAACTTTAAAAAAGTCTGGCTGTAACCCACAGAACCAAACTTACAAATATCCGTTCATCTCTATTATGCATCACTCTGCATCCAGGATTCATGCTCTAAAAGTGGTTGTTATTGAAAACTGGAAAGAGAAAAGATAAATATTGCAATATGTTGCCAACTTGGTGCTGCCCTTAAAACACATGGAGGTCATTAAAAATATTAGAAGTTTTTTATGTAAAGTGCATTCAATTTTGCATAAACTAATTTGAGTGAAACGGAAAACTTTGTAATGAAAGTTATTTTAGTAACCTTACCTTCATACATTCATGTTATGGGTTAGAAAAATGTTCTATTAAAACTCAGCATTTTGGAAATTGTTCTTGTATTCAGTGAGATATGGAGTTTTCCAAGGAGGTGTATTCATTTATGCAAAGCACTGTTTATGTATATATATACATATATATATATATATATATATATATATATATATATATATATATATATTTTACAAAAGTATTTAGTCAGCCACCAATTGTGCAAGTTCTCCCACTTAAAAAGATGAGAGAGGCCTGTAATTGACATCACAGGTAGAAAATCACCTTGTCTGATTTGGCAAGATTTTTTTTTATAAATTATGGTGGAAAATAAGTATTTAGTCATCTGAAAAAATGCAAGATTTCTGGCTCTTACAGACCTGTAACTTCTTCTTTAAGAGGCTCCTCTGTCCTCCATTCCTTACCTGTAGTAATGGCACCAAAAACAGTCACACTCCAAACTCCAGTATGGTGAAGAAGACCAAAAGCTGTCTTAGGACACCAGAAACAAAATTGTAGCCCTGCACCAGGCTAGGGAGACTGAATCTGCAATAGACAAGCAGCTTGGTGTGATAAAATCAACTGTGGGAGCAATAATAAGAAAATGGAAGACATATGTGACGCCCTGGCCTATCAGGTCATCACAGGGTATTGTGCAATCTGCCCTTCTGCACAGTATCCACCCTCCTTGGTTACGGATCCTAGTCCTTTGGTGTTGCTAACAGCTTAGCCAATCAAAATCCTAGGAACACTTCCCACTTTAACCTACCAGATGCACCATTGAGGGGCCTGAAGGGAATAGGGCCGCCCACATGGGGGGTTAGTGAGGAAAGAGTGAGGACAGTGACAGTTGAGCAGTTGAGTTTGGAGAGTCGAGCACTGGAGAGTGGAAGGAGAGGAGGTGAAGTGACTCTCTGAGAGGGAGAGGTCACGGAGAAGAGCTCCTGTGTACTAGGTGGCAGACGTTGGTCTGTGCCTGGTAGGAGCTGGAACCCCGGTCGCAAGGGACAGTGTCAAGGGGCACGGACTTCCGAGGAGGGCGGCCGGCGGCCTTGAGCTATCACCGGGCAGGGGCCAGGGCACGACTGGGTACGTCGACCCCAGGCCGGAAAGTAGCATCAAGCTTTCCGGTAATTTAACCGACGGGTATGAAGACTTCAAGTGTCATCCCCAACCTGCTCCAAAATTGGGGTACTAGCACACCGATGGGATAGGACTTTTCCACTACAGTCCAAAGAAATCCTATGCATGAACCCTGAGAGCAAGCTCACTCTGTTAGCCCCACGGGTGAGCGGGACCCAAAGAGTTTTATACCCACTGGTCCAACAGAGACGAAGGTGCCAAGGACAGGACCTCAAGCTAACAGCAACACCACAGGCACAGATCCAAGCATGCTCCCTACAGGCTGCAGTGGTGCTCAGAATTCTGGTTTTCAAGTTGTCGGTGTAGTTATTCCAGGACTGAGTGAGTACATTGAAAACCCCTGTTCCGATCCCTAACAGCACCCAAATACCATCCCAGCATCAACGGGTCCTGGGACACGAACCCCCTACCCATTGAGGGGTTAAACATCAGGCTGCCACACCATCGTCACCGGGCTCCCCAACGGCAGTGGTGGTCCCTCACATTACCACGCACCGTGGGTGGCGTCACGAACTTTCCAAAACCCCCCTGTACATATCCCTCCCTCTTTTAATCGAGTGGCCACGCGACCCTCGGGTCCGGAGACCCATCGAGCCACTGCGGATTCAGATCCGAGCAGCAGCAGCAGCCCGGCTGCTTGCATGGGGGCGGTACACATACAAGACCACTGATAATTTCCCTCGATCTGGGGCTCCACGCAAGATCTCACCCCATGGGTCAAAATGATCACAAGAACGGTGAGCAAATAACCCAGAGCCACACGGGGGGACCTAGAGCTGGGACCACTGTAACAAAGGCTACCATCAGTAACACACTACGCTGCCAGTTCCTCAGATCCTGCAGTGTCAGACGTGTTTTCCTGCTTAAGTCAATACATGTCCAGGCCTGTCTGAAGTTTGCTAGAGAGCTTTTGGATTTTCCAAAAAAGTATTGGGAGAATGTCATATGGTCTGATGAAACCAAAGTAGAACAGTTTGGTAGAAACACAACTCGTCGTGTTTGGAGGAGTCAGAATGTTGAGTTGCATCCAAAGAACACCATACCTACTGTGAAGCATGGAGGTGGCAACATTATGCTTTGGAGCTGTTTCTCTGCAAAGGGACCAGGACAACTGATCCGTGTACATGAAAGAAATGAATGGGGTATGTATCGTGAGATTTTGAGTGCAAATCTCCTTCCATCAGCAAGGGCATTGAAGATGAAACGTGGCTAGGTCTTTCAGCATGATAATGATCCCAATGGCCAAATATGTGAAAATTAAGGAAGTTTATTGAAAATCATATAACAAAATTGGGTTGAGAAAGACACAACATGAAGCAGATAGTTAAAAACATGAGAACCCAGACCTGTCATATACTGTATATAAAATATGATGAAATGAATTGAGCGGTGTAGTACTAAAAGTCACCACAAGATGTCTACAACCCAAAAGAGGATGTAATTTTGCACAAACAACATCAAGAAATCACTGACCGACACCATTATAGTAACAATGTTGTTAGCATTCATATAGTATACACCGTGTACAGAATTATTAAGCAAGTTGTATTTTAGAGGATTCTTTTTTATTATTGATCAACAACTATGTTCTCAATCAACCCAAAAGACTCATAAATATCAAAGCTTAATATATTTGGAAGTTGGAGTGGTTTTTTTTTTTAGATTTGGCTATCTTAGGAGGATATCTGTTTGTGCAGGTAACTATTACTTTGCAGAATTATTAGGCAAATTAATAAAAACCAAATATATTCTCATCTCACTTGTTTATTTTCACCAGGTAAACCAAGATAACTGCACAAAATTTAGAAATGAATATTTCTGACATGCAAAAACAAAACCCAAAAAATTAGTTACCAATATAGCCACCTTTCTTTATGATGACACTCAACAGCCTACCATCCATAGATTCTGTCAGTTGCTTGATCTGTTTACGATCAACATTGCGTGCAGCAGCCACCACAGCCAAGGCAGTGAAGGAGTGGCTTCGTAAGAAGCAAATGAAAGTCCTGGAGTGGCCTAGCCAGTCTACAGATCTAAACCCCATTGAAAACCTTTGGAGGGAGTTGAAAGTCTGTGTTGCCCAGCGACAGGCCCAAAACATCATTGCTCTAGAGGATATCTGCATGGAGGAATGGGCCAACATACCACCAACAGTGTGTGCCAACCTTGTGAAGACTTACAGAAAACGTTTGACCTCTGTCATTGCCAACAAAGTATATAGAACAAAATTTTGAGATGAACTTTTGTTGTTGACCAAATATTTATTTTCCACCATAATTTGCAAAAAAAATCTTGCCAAATCAGACAAGGTGATCTTCTGGGTTTGTTTTCTCATTTTGTCTCTCATAGTTGCGGTCTACCTATGGTGTCAATTACAGTCCTCCCTTATCTTTTTAAGTAGGAGAACTTGCACAATGAGTGGCTGACTAAATACTCCCCCCCCACTGTATGTACTGTATATTTTATATATATATATATATATATATATATATATATATATACAGTTAGGTCCAGAAATATTTGGACAGTGACACAATTTTTGCGAGTTGGGCTCTGCATGCCACCACATTGGATTTGAAATGAAATCTCGACAACAGAATTCAAGTGCAGATTGTAACGTTTAATTTGAAGGTTTGAACAAAAATATCTGATAGAAATTGTAGGAATTGTACACATTTCTTTACAAACACTCCACATTTTAGGAGGTCAAAAGTAATTGGACAAATAAACCAAACCCAAACAAAATATTTTTATTTTCAATATTTTGTTGCGAATCCTTTGGAGGCAATCACTGCCTTAAGTCTGGAACCCATGGACATCACCAAACGCTGGGTTTCCTCCTTTTTAATGCTTTGCCAGGCCTTTACAGCCGCAGCCTTCAGGTCTTGCTTGTTTGTGGGGCTTTCCGTCTTAAGTCTGGATTTGAGAAAGTGAAATGCATGCTCAATTGGGTTAAGATCTGGTTATTGACTTGGCCATTGCAGAAGGTTCCACTTTTTTGCACTCATGAACTCCTGGGTAGCTTTGGCCGTATGCTTGGGGTCATTGTCCATCTGTACTATGAAGCGCCGTCCGATCAACTTTGCGGCATTTGGCTGAATCTGGGCTGAAAGTATATCCCGGTACACTTCAGAATTCATCCGGCTACTCTTGTCTGCTGTTATGTCATCAATAAACACAAGTGACCCAGTGCCATTGAAAGCCATGCATGCCCATGCCATCACGTTGCCTCCACCATGTTTTACAGAGGATGTGGTGTGCCTTGGATCATGTGCCGTTCCCTTTCTTCTCCAAACTTTTTTCTTCCCATCATTCTGGTACAGGTTGATCTTTGTCTCATCTGTCCATAGAATACTTTTCCAGAACTGAGCTGGCTTCATGAGGTGTTTTTCAGCAAATTTAACTCTGGCCTGTCTATTTTTGGAATTGATGAATGGTTTGCATCTAGATGTGAACCCTTTGTATTTACTTTCATGGAGTCTTCTCTTTACTGTTGACTTAGAGACAGATACACCTACTTCACTGAGAGTGTTCTGGACTTCAGTTGATGTTGTGAACGGGTTCTTCTTCACCAAAGAAAGTATGCGGCGATCATCCACCACTGTTGTCATCCGTGGACGCCCAGGCCTTTTTGAGTTCCCAAGCTCACCAGTCAATTCCTTTTTTCTCAGAATGTACCCGACTGTTGATTTTGCTACTCCAAGCATGTTTGCTATCTCTCTGATGGATTTTTTCTTTTTTTTCAGCCTCAAGATGTTCTGCTTCACCTCAATTGAGAGTTCCTTAGACCGCATGTTGTCTGGTCACAGCAACAGCTTCCAAATGCAAAACCACACACCTGTAATCAACCCCAGACCTGTTAACTACTTCATTGATTACAGGTTAACGAGGGAGACGCCTTCAGAGTTAATTGCAGCCCTTAGAGTCCCTTGTCCAATTACTTTTGGTCCCTTGAAAAAGTGGAGGCTATACATTACAGAGCTATGATTCCTAAACCCTTTCTCCGATTCGGATGTGAAAACACTCATATTGCAGCTGGGAGTGTGCACTTTCAGCCCATATTATATATATAATTGTATTTCTGAACATGTTTTTGTAAACAGCTAGAATAACAAAACTTGTGTCACTGTCCAAATATTTCTGGACCTAACTGTATATATATATATATATATATATATATATATATATATATATATACCGTATATACAGCATCTATATTTTTTTTATATATCCTTGCTTGTCAAAATCTTCAAGTTAATTCTAGCTACAGTACATTTGCTGCTGCAATACTGGACCCAGTATTGCAGTATATTTTTACTTTTGAAGACTATGGACACCTTTGGAAAAAAAATAGGGTATGTTCACAGATGGCATTTTTGTGTTTTTCTTTTTTTCAAAAAATAAACTTCACTTTTACAGTACCAGCAAAAGCGATGATATTTCATCCCCACTCCATTCTACAAACAGCCAGCACTTGATGGAAGGGTCATGCCTCAGTTTGTGTGGGGTCCGGTTATTACACCATGGATATGTGGTCTCTTATCGGAGGACTACATACTGGGCCACTCGCCTCAGCCTATTGGATGCATGAGTATTTGCATTTGTTGAAATGGCCTTAATGCTTTATGGACCTATCACTAGTCCACTGATCTTCCCCTGATGAACCCCAAAAGAAAGGGGGGGAAACGCATCGGGATTTTCTCTGGATATATCCCAGCAGATAAGTTACTCTTTGCTGGGATGTTTTATATTTTATTAGGCATAAGCATATTGTTGTGGTTATTAGTATCTATCTTAACTATTTTGTAAAAGCCCTTGAGTGATTTTTCTCTCTGAGCGATTGCTTGAGCTCATTGCTCTTTGATAAATAAAAAATTTCTAAGCTATAATTTGACCTGGGACGATTTGGCACTTCATCTTATTTATATCTTTGTGATGGGTGCCTACGTCAGGCAACAACAGGGAAAAGGGATAATGGAGGTGCAGCCGACGAGGAATGGGGGACACCCAAAAAAGTATGGTGCACCTCCATTGGCAGGTACGGGAAATGGAGGGAAAAGCTAGTCCCTTGTTAGCCTACCTCTGGCCATTACTTACTAATATCCTGGCTATCAAGCTATTCTGCTGATTTAGACAACACCTCACTATCCATTCACTACTTTTCTGCACCCACTTCACATGACGTTCATCTGAATTGTAGTGATGTGCAATATATCACTTAGTATTTTATCATTTGTATTTTAATAGACAAATAAAAATTTTTTTTTAGGAGTTTTTCTTTTGGTCCAAGTTATAATTTCCTCCTTTTCCATATATCTTGTACGGTCAATTTTTATGTTCACAGATGGCATTTCTTGTGCTTTTTTTATGCAAAAAAGAAACTCCCTTTTACAGTACCAGCAAAAGCAATGATATTTCAGAAATTTCTAACACACAGGTTTTTCAGTAATGAAAAACTGCAAAAACACTGAAACATTCAGTGTCACATTGGTGCTGCATTTTTGTAGCTCTTTTTCAGCCTTTTTGTTGAATAAAAAACGACTTTATTAACATGTACTGTACTCAAATCACACATTTAATCAGCTTAATCAAAAGCATTCTACCATTTGGCTTTTATGGGTTCTTTTGTTTATCTGCACATTGCTGTCTGCACGAGTTAACTGAGTATCTGTAAGAGACGTAGTTCTGACTAGTGATGGGCGAGCACTAGACTGCTCGTTACTCGATTTAAGCTGGTCAGACGCTTGGATAAGGTCGACCTGAGTAATGGCATTATGGAAAGTCAATGATTAGCCTGTTCGGGTCTCCACCCACATACAGCCAGCCATAAACAGAGCATTTGAGGTGGGATTTTTCTTTTATTTGGTCACACTACATTCGAGAATGTTGATTTATCTCCCGAGAGAGCCATTCAGAGACTGCAAGTGGCTCCCCTCGGGGAGCCTGCACACATCTTGTGAAGCAAACCTTTGGATTATGGTCGTTGTTTTAAGCGTGATATTTCTGAGCACCCATGATACTCAGCGAGTAGCCGAGCACCCCGATTTTTGATCTAGTAATGAGCAGTGCCAAGCACACTCACTTATCATTAGTTCTGATATGACGTTTGGAACTCTTGTCTTGTTTTTAACTCTATTCTGTTGATTTATTACCCCAATGTTTAGATCAGAGGTCTCAAACACGCGGCCCGCAGGCTGCATGTGGCCCCTCAGGCTGCTTTGTGCGGCCCGCAAGCCTGTGCCACTGTTCACTATCGCGGCCGGTGCAGGAGCCGCAGCCACTGTCTGCGCTTTATGTCAGATGAATGTTTGACAGGGGCTGCGGCCCCTGTACCAGTCGCGATAGTCAACGGGGGCACAGGCCTGCAGACAGCAAGAAGCAGAGATGAGGCAGCCGAGGGAACGCGGGACAGGTGAGAAGAATGGTGTGTTTTTTGTGTGTGTATGTGAAGGCCGGCACATTAAAAACCCCTTAGCGACCTATGACGTACTGGGTACGTCATGGCTCCCTGGTACTTAAGGACCCATGACGTACCCAGTACGTCATGGCGAAATCGCAGCCCTGGTGGCTGCGATCGCTGCAAATACCTTATATTCGGGGAGGAGGGGACCTCTGCCTGACCTCAGGAGGGGTGGTGTCTCCTCCCTGGACCCACGGAGGTTGTGATTGGCTGACGAACGCCGCTCAGCCAATTACAGCCGCTGTAATGTTTCAGCCACTGAAAATGTCTGAAATATTGAAATCCAGCTATGATCAGTGCAGCTGTAGCACTGATCATTGACTGGAGCTGGGTGACCTCAGTTTCACCCACCCCCAGCTCTGATTGGAGAGAGCGGCCTTGTGACCGATCTCTCCAATCACTGTGGATCTGGGGCCGGAGATCGCTCCCCCCAGCTTCACTCCGGTGTCCGTTTAAGCTGAGAAGAGCGATCGGTAAGTTATAGCCACTGCTCCCTTTCAGCCGCCGCCGTCACTGCATCCAATTCGCCGCCGCCATAACTGCATCCGATCCGCCGCCGCCTGCCACCACTGCCCCCTTTCAGCCGCCGCCATCACTGCATCCGATCCGCCGCCACTGCCCCCTTTCATCTGCTGCGGCCACTGCCCCCCCACCCATTACTACAGGATGGCGACATTACTATAGAATAGGGACAAGGCTGGGGACATTACTTAAGGATGAGGACATTACAAGGATAGGCACAATACTATTGGATGGGGACATTACTATAGGATGGGGACTAGGATGGGGCACAGCACTACAGGATAGGGACATTACTACAAGGGGACAAGGATGGGAAGCATTACTATAGGATAGGGATAAGGCTGGGGACATTACTAAAGAATGGGGACATTACAAGGATGGGCACAATACTATTGGATGGGGGCATTACTATAGAATGGGGACAAGGCTGGGAACATTACTATATGATGGGGACAGTACTACAGGATGGGGACATTACTATAGCATGGGGCCATTACAATAGGATGGGGACAATGTTGGCACATTACTATAGGATGGGGACATTACTATAGGATGGGAACATTACTACAGAATGGGACAACTATATGATGGGGACAGTACTACAGGATAGGGAGATTGCTACAAGGGGAAAAAGGATGGGAAAACATTACTATAAGATGGGGCAAGGATGGACACATTACTACAGGATGGGCACATTACTATAGGTTGGGGACAAGGATGAGACACATTACTACAAGATGGGGACAAGGATGGGGAACATCATTATAGGATGGGGACAAGGATGAGCACATTACTGTAGGATGGGGACTAGGATGGGGCACAATACTACAAGGGGACAAGGATGGGCCCATTACAACAACATGGGGAACATTACTAAAAGATGTTGGCCAAAATTCCTATATAGTGCTAATTGTAACACTATTAGTTACAAAAAAGGGATAAAATGTAAAAAAAAAACCAAAACTCAAAATAAGGCATGACTTTTTTTTTAACATCAAAATTATTTTTTTTTAGATTTAAACAAAGAATGTGCACATTTGTTATAATAAACAAGTGAAAAATGTTCAAATTCAGTGATCCAAAGGTGTGTAAAAATATATATATATATGGTACCAATAAAAATGTCACTTTGTCGTGCAAAGAATGCGGCCCCCCAAATTATTTTTTTCCTCTGTGCGGCCCATACACCCAGCCGAGTTTGAGACCCCTGGTTTAGATCAACTTTCATATGATTATAAAATCGCTGAGAGGAAATAAAAAAAAGCCAGATAACAGCATTACAAACACCCCATGATAATGTGCTGATTCTCAGATAACTAATTCAACAGTCAACAGTAAACTGTAATGCATAACTATAAAGAGCAAAAGGTGAAACATTTTTATTGAAACTCAATAGCTAAAATAATTTTTGTTTAAAAACATATACATTTAAGTTGAAAAATATGACCTCAAAGCTCTACATGTCTTGTAGCTGCTTCCAGGCCCACAAAGACTTTAAACATCCATGTGGTCAGTAAAATAACTCTTCAATTACATTTTAGAATGAGAATTAAGAAACTCAACTGTCAGACACAGCCGGACTCCCTATATATGGTTTATTAGCTTTTTCTCCTCTAGACCCAATAATTATGTGAAATTTAAAGATGTATGTAAATGTTGAAATACCCCCTAGAGTTATTCATGGCTAAAAAAAAAAATCCAGCACATGCATGCCGCTCACTAAGAAGTACGCAACTGCAACAACCTTTACAAGAGCTGGAGTTTGGCTCTCAAGCATCAAACTTTACAAGTCTGGAATGTGACTTGTCAAAGACCAATGTGGCGCTAACCACCAGGGGTTGCAAGTGCACTAGAATGATGTCCAGGACCTAGATGTAGTGAAGCGCTAGCCTGCTAGGGGTCACCAGTACCCCTAGGGAATGTCTGCAGAGTAGTCGACTAAGCCAAGTGTCAGTAGTTAGGAGGTCACGTAAGTACAGCGGGAGAAATAGAAGCTGGAGTGACGTGCGAGCAAAGGGTCGGTAAGCTATAAAGTAGCGTCTGATAAAGAAGGGGAGCAGAGTCATCGACAGAAAACACGCCGGAGTCGGGAACCGAGAGGTCACATCAATACTGAAGAGAGAGCAGAGGCTGGGTCATAAAGTAAGCCAAAAGTCAGGGAGACTGGGAGATAGGACAAGGCAGGGGAAGCGAGGGAATGGGTAATGGGACACTAGGTAGCAGAATGGCAGCTCATGGGAACCAGAAACGTACACCGCAAGCTGGAACTATTACTGGCGGCGTTCCAGGTAAAACGGCTTAAAGATAAGGCAGAGCGATCACCCGAAACAAGGCACCACTGGATAGGCCCCTCCCACAGGACCTAGACCCGGAACATACAGACAGCAGGAAAACATACAATGGCTCTGCAAGAGAGCAGAGCCACAAGTGAATCATGACAACCAATAAGCAATCTGTAGTCCTGCAATCACAAGTTTTATCTCAGAAATAATCAATACCGAAATCTTTCACAGCACACCGTAATTTAATATGGCGCTGGATTAATTCCTGTGTCACAGAATCCTGATGAGAAAGATATCATTAATCCTGTTGCAGACCATGAGCAGACTTTACTCTACAGCAAGGTATTTAGAAATACAAAATTACTCTTTAAAGAAGAGCTGTGTAAGGCCTCCGACACACATCCGTGAAACACGTGCGTGTTTGGTCCGTTTCCGTATATACCGGAGACACGGACAAACGTGGACCAATGTTATGCTATGTTTGAGGTCACACGTGCGTTATTCCATACGGTCCGTGTGTCCGTGTCCCTCATACGTATGTGTATCCGTTTTACACGGAACCATATCCGTTTTCTGCACGGAACACGCACACACGGACCCAATGGAAGTCTATGGATCCGTGAGCACACGTATGTGACACGGATGCATCTCCGTATGCTCCGTGTACGTTTTGTACTTTTTTCTAGCAATGTCGGTCATTCTTTCTTTTTCTGTGTATGTCGGTCAATCTCCTTCAGTCCGTCGGTCGGTCTCTCTTTCTTGTCTGTCCCTCTCTGTCTGTCGGTCAGTCTCCCCCCTCTCTCATACTCACCGTTCCCCGATCACCGGCGCGGCGCTGCACAGCTTTTAAAAAAACCTCCGGCGGCTTTTACTATTTTGAAAAAGCCGGCCGCTCATTAATCAATATCGTATTCCCTGCTTTCCCCGCCCACCGGCGCCTATGATTGGTTGCAGTGAGACACCCTCCACGCTGAGTGACAGGTGTCTCACTGCAACCAATCACAGCAGCCGGTGGGCGTGTCGAGCAGTAAAATAAGTAAATAATTAATTTAAAAAAAACGACGTGCGGTACCCCTCATTTTGATACCAGCCAGGGTAAAGTCAAACGGCTGAAGGCTGGTATTCTCAGGATGGGGAGCCCCACATTATGGGGAGCCCCCCAGCCTAACAATATCAGCCAGCAGCCGTCCAGAATAGCCGCATCCATTAGATGCGACAGTTTTGGGACTCTACCCGGCTCTTCCTGATTTGCCCTGGTGCGTTGGCAATCGGGGTAATAAGGAGTTAATGGTAGCAGCCCATAGCTGCCACTAAGTCCAAGATTAATCATGTCAGGCGTCTCCCCGAGATACCTTCCATGATTAATCTGTATGTTACAGTAAATAAACACATACACCCGAAGAAATCCTTTATTTGGAATAATAAACACTAACAAATACCCTCGTTCACCACTTTATTAAGCCCGAAAAAGCCATCCATGTCCGGCGTAATCCACGGAGGTCCCGCGCGACGCTCCCAGCTCTGCTACATGAAGGTGACAGGAGCTGCAGAAGAACGCCGCCGCTCCTGTCAGCTCCACGCAGCAACTGAGGTGAGTAGAGCGATCAGCAATGATGTCACTCAGGTTACTCGCGGCCACCGCTGGATCCTCCAACTGTGACAGCAAGTCGCCCGAGTGACAGCGATAAAGTCACAGGGGAGTTGCGGTCACAGGTGGAGGATCCAGCTAGCCGCGGGTAACCTGAGTGACAGCAGCGCTAATCGCGCTGCTCACTTCAGTGACTCAGGGGATTAGCGGTCACCGGTGAGTCCTTCACAGGTAACCACTAATCAGTACGTGACACAGACAGAGCCGCGGTATGACAATGAAGTCAGGTGAAGTCGGGTGAAACCGGCAATGAGGAAGGAAGGAGGTGGGTGGGATGTTACGGCCGCTCATCTCCACCCGTTCGCTTCAATTGGGCAGCCGCTTAGTGACGCCGCTGTGACGCCGCATGAACCGCCCCCTTAGAAAGGAGGCAGTTCACCAGCAACAGCGACGTCTCTAGGCAGGTAAGTCCCGTGTGACGACTCCTAACGATGTGCGAGACGGGCAACAATTTTCCCATAACGCACAACCGACGGGTCGGGTACGCTCGCAAGCGATATCGCTAGCGATATCGCTGCGTGTAACGGGGCCTTTAGTTGAGTAATGACCCTCGAGCTGTGAGGAGTTCTGAGGAAGCTGGGAGTTGGAGCTCCCAGTGGAGAGGAAAACTAGGTCGCAGACGGTGGTCTGGACCTAGAGGAGTCGGACCTCCGGTTGCAGGGGATTGAGGCTAGGTGCCTGGGACCTGTCAAGACGGACGGTCAGCAGCCTGGTCCGGGTTGAAGGCACGGCATGGTACACGGACCCTAGGTCGGGGAGAAGCTTCAGGCAACCCGGCAATTAACCTGAGGAGAACGGGGACTTTATGGACTGTTCCCACTAGCTCCAGAATCGGGGCACTAGCGCAACAAGGGGATAGCGCTTTCCTAGCAAGCAACCCACTGAAATCCCAAGCGTGAGCCCTGAGAGCAGGCTCCTTCACTTAGCCACAGCGGGGAGCGGGGCCCGGATAGCTCCAAGCTACCGGACCACAACGTACACTCTAAAATTTAGTGCCAGGAGGCAGGTTACAGACCACCAGAGGCAACTGCAGGGGACGGGACCCGGGCGAGCTCCCCTTGAGAGGCAGCGGCATTCAGAGACTTCGTTTACCCTGTTGTCAGCGTCTGCTTCATTGCTGAGTGAGTACCTGACTGACCCCTGCACTGTGTCCCCGCATCACCATCCTGAGTCCTGGGGCCTACCCCTACCCGTGGAGGGCAATGTCACCTAGCTGCCCCACTCCATCACCCCAGGTAATCCCAAGAGCAGCAGCAGTACTCCCAATTACCGCACACCACGGGTGGCGTCACAAACTATACCATATCCCTTGTAAATACCCCCTTTGCATTTTAGTGTGGCCCCTAAGCCCCCGGGTCCGGAAAGCCTCGAGCCACGAACGGCTACTACCCCCGGATCCGAGCAGTTTGATCCGCTGCTGGGGCGGCACATATGTTGATATGTTATACAGTAGAGCTGGACTGTTAACAAATGCACCATCTAGTGGTTGGGCTAAGAGAGCAACAGGATGGAAAACATTTTCTGATTTTTGCATGAGAGAGAATCGGAGCACAGTGAATGGCACTTGGTCTTGCTCGCAGCAGAGTTTGAGTGAACTGTTCTTAGCGTATCGCATTAGATGCTCTCATATCAGATGCTAGTGTGACCCTTAAACTGATGTTTAAATCATCGGATTTAATAAGTGTATGCCATTATGTTTACACTAGAAGGTGGCCCGATTCTACGCATCGGGTATTCTAGAATTTACGTATTGTGTAGTTCATGTATGATTTTTGTTATATATATATATATATATATAGATATATATATATATATATATCTATATATATATATATATATATATATAGATGTTGTTGTGTGTAGTTACCAAGTGTTTGTGTAGGGCGCTGTACATGTTCTGGATGTTGTCTGGGTGTGATGGGGGGTGAGAGCGGTGTTGTTTGTGTGTTGCGTTGTTTGTGGAGCGCTGTGTGTCTGTAGCGTTGTGTGTTGCGCAGTTTGTGTGTGTGTGGTGTGTTTTGGGGGGAGGTATGTTTTGTGCAATGTGCGTGTTGTGCGGTATGTGCGTATATTTGTGTGTGCAGCGTTGTCTGTGTGTGTGGGTGTCTGTGTAGGGCAGTTGTTTGTGGTTCCCAGTGTGTGTGTGTGGTGTGGTGTGTTGTGCAGTGCGCACGCGCGCGTATGTGTGTGTGTTGGGGGGAGGTGTGCACTTCCCATCGTGCTCCATCCCCCATGCAGCGCACTCCCCATCGTGCTCCATCCCGTATGCTGCGCACCTCCCATCGTGCTCCATCTCCCATCCTGCGCACTCCCAAACGTGCTCCATCCGCCATGCTGCGCACTCCCAAACGTGCTCCATCCGCCATGCTGCGCACTCCCAAACGTGCTCCATCCGCCATGCTGCGCACTCCCTATCGTGCTCCATCCCCCATGCTGCGCACTCCCAAACGTGCTCCATCCGCCATGCTGCGCACTCCCCATCGTGCTCCATCTCCCATGCTGCGCACTCCCAAACGTGCTCCATCCGCCATGCTGCGCACTCCCAAATGTGCTCCATCCGCCATGCTGAGCACTCCCAAACGTGCTCCATCCGCCATACTCCGCACTCCCCATCGTGCTCCATCCCCCATGCAGCGCACTCCCCATCGTGCTCCATCCCCTATGCTGCGCACCCCCCATCGTGCTCCATCCCCCATGCTGCGCACTCCCAAACGTGCTCCATCAGCCATGCTGCGCACTCCCAAACGTGGTCCATCCGCCATGCTGCGCACTCCCAAACGTGCTCCATCCGCCATACTCCGCACTCCCCATCGTGCTGCATCCCCCATGCTGCGCACTCCCAAACGTGCTCCATCCGCCATGCTGCGCACTCCCAAACGTGCTCCATCCCCTATGCTGCGCACCCCCATCGTGCTCCATCTCCCATCCTGCGCACTCCCAAACGTGCTCCATTCGCCATGCTGCGCACTCCCAAACGTGCTCCATTCGCCATGCTGCGCACTCCCAAACGTGCTCCATCCGCCATGCTGTGCACTCCCAAACGTGCTCCATCCGCCATGCTGCGCACTCCCCATCGTGCTCCATCCCCCATGCTGCGCACTCCCAAACGTGCTCCATCCGCCATGCTGCGCACTCCCCATCGTGCTCCATCTCCCATGCTGCGCACTCCCAAACGTGCTCCATCCGCCATGCTGCGCACTCCCAAACGTGGTCCATCCGCCATGCTGCGCACTCCCAAACGTGCTCCATCCGCCATACTCCGCACTCCCCATCGTGCTGCATCCCCCATGCTGCGCACTCCCAAACGTGCTCCATCCGCCATACTCCGCACTCCCCATCGTGCTGCATCCCCCATGCTGCGCACTCCCAAACGTGCTCCATCCGCCATGCTGCGCATTTCCAAACGTGCTCCATCCGCCATGCTGCGCACTCCCAAACGTGCTCCATCCGCCATGCTGCGCACTCCCAAACGTGCTCCATCCGCCATGCTGCGCACTCCCAAACGTGCTCCATCCGCCATGCTGCGCACTCCCAAACGTGCTCCATCCGCGATGCTGCGCACTCCCAAAGGTGCTCCATCCGCCATGCTGCGCCAGCATCAGCCTCTCTACCTGCAGCATCAGCCTCTCTCCTCCCAGCATCAGCCTCTCTGTCCCCAGCATCAGCCTCTCTGTCCCCAGCATCAGCCTCTCTGTCTCCAGCATCAGCCTCTCTGTCCCCAGCATCAGCCTCTCTGTCCCCAGCATCAGCCTCTCTGTCGCCAGCATCAGCCTCTCTGTCCCCAGCATCAGCCTCTCTGTCCCCAGCATCAGCCTCTGTCCCCAGCATCAGCCTCTCTGTCCCCAGCATCAGCCTCTCTGTCCCCAGCATCAGCCTCTCTGTCCCCAGCCTCTCTGTCTCCAGCATCAGCCTCTCTGTCCCCAGCATCAGCCTCTGTCTCCAGCATCAGCCTCTCTGTTCCCAGCATCAGCCTCTCTGTCTCCAGCATCAGCCTCTCTGTCCCCAGAATCAGCCTCTCTGTCCCCAGCATCAGCCTCTCTGTCCCCAGCATCAGCCTCTCTGTCCCCAGCATCAGCCTCTCTGTCCCCAGCATCAGCCTCTCTGTCTCCAGCATCAGCCTCTCTGTCCCCAGCATCAGCCTCTCTGTCTCCAGCATCAGCCTCTCTGTCCCCAGCATCAGCCTCTCTGTCCCCAGCATCAGCTTCTCTGTCCCCAGCATCAGCCTCTCTGTCCCCAGCATCAGCCTCTCTCATCCCAGCATCAGCCTCTCTGTCCCCAGCATCAGCCTCTCTGTCTCCAGCATCAGCCTCCCGCAGCATCAGCCTCTCTGTCCCCAGCATCAGCTTCTCTGTCCCCAGCATCAGCCTCTCCGTCTCCAGCATCAGCCTCTCTCATCCCAGCATCAGCCTCTCTGTCCCCAGCATCAGCCTCTCTGTCTCCAGCATCAGCCTCCCGCAGCATCAGCCTCTCTGTCCCCAGCATCAGCTTCTCTGTCCCCAGCATCAGCCTCTCCGTCTCCAGCATCAGCCTCCCCATCCCAGCCTTCCCCAGGTTCAGCCTCTCTCCTCTCAGCCTCCTCCAGCACGCCGTGCTCCTCTGCCGACACTCACAGATCCGATCGCATACACTCACACACACCCACCCGATCGCATACACTCACACACACCCGATCGCATACACTCACACACAAACACACACACACTGACGATATTGGACATACGCGCTGATACTCACAACATCCGGAGATATCACATGCTTCTGGCCATGTGATCCTCCGGCAGGTCCTGGAAGGTCACAACAGCACAGTATCGCCGCCGAGAAGCAAGCGATATCCCAGGATGTTGTGAGTATGTGGATGCGATGTGAGGTGTGTGTGAGGTGTGTGTGAGAGTGAGTGTGATCTGATTTGTGTGTGTGTGTGCTGTTATGTGTGTGTATTTTCCGCCGCTGCAGGACCTTGATGTGTGGATGCGATGTGATGTGTGTGTGAGGTGTGTATGAGAGTGAGTGTGAGCCGGTGTACACTGGTAACTATGATACACATCGGGTAACCAAGGGACCTTAGTTACCCGATGTGTATAATGGTTACCAGCTTTCACGGCCTCCGTCAAGATCCCAGCATCGCAAGGTTATGTCTGGCGCTGCTGGGATCCTGACGGAGCCGGTGTAGAAGCAAGCGATATCCCAGGATGTTGTGAGTGTGTGGATGTGATGTGTGAGGTGTGTGTGAGAGTGAGTGTGATCTGATGTGTGTGTGTACTCACCTGGGAATCGGAGCTCCGTGTCAGTTGGGCCAGAGCGAGCGTGCATTGCGTGAGGGGGGCGGGGCCTGCAGAGAGCCGGGGCGAGAGGCCAATCCGTGTGGGGGGGCGGGGCCATGGCGAGCCCAGCGGCCAATCAGCTTTGTGTCACCGTAAGGACACAATTTCGAAGCATGACAGACAGACAGACAGACAGATAGACAGACAGACAGACAGACAGACAGACAGACAGAATAAGGCAATTATATATATAGATTGTACAGAACAAACAAGAAGAATAGAAATGTCATGGTTTTAGATAAAAAACATCTTATTTTTAAAAATTATTATTAAAAAAAATGCAGATTCCATTAGCGGCATTTGAATGTATTTGCAGAATCTAAAGCTAACTTACAACTTTAGAGTGCTGTTAGTCATCTTCCCAAAATTATAACCAAATAATTTTTATGCATAGTATACTGTACATTGTCATTATCAGACCAATTCTTGTAAAAGAAAAATGTTTTGAGATTAAAGGTATTCTCTTTTGTTTGTTAAGTAAAAAACTATCAAGTCTTGATAGAGAAAATGAAAAAAGCTACCTACTGAAAGGGGTGGTCCCAAGGGCAAAGTCATTTTCATCTAATTCACTATCTATTTAATGCCGTATTCTAAACTAATTTCTAATATGCTTGTACTAAAAATGCCACAAACAAGTAAGAGGATGCAACGGTGCAGACAGTGATGAAACAGTGGTAATTAAATCAACAATATTCACTTTATACATATTTAGTAATTGGGGCTTTCAGCACAAGATTAGGGAATGATAGAAATCGTGGCACTAATGCAAAGTATGTTACAACAGGAAATATAACAATACAGATATACGGGATACAGTATAAACACAAAACTATTCACATATTATTTTACTGCTATAATGAAGTAATAGTCATCATCAACAAAATCTCATTCTTAACCTCCCACCCAAGGAAGCTTCAGTATCCCTTCTCTACCTGTCGCTACTGTGGCTTGTCATTGAGCCGAGAGCTCAAACTTGGACACCCACCGCACCGCCATGCTTCATACAGCCAGCACAGCGCCCGCAGCCAGCACAGAGTATAAGACGAACCCCCTTATGTTTTATACCTTTTTTTATCTCTAAATTTGGGGTGCGTCTTATAATCCGGTGCGCCTTATTCAGACAAGTTACCTGGATCCACGCCCCATCAGAGAAACTGGAGCTCATAACCTGTAATATTATTATATTTTTTGTAGAAAGGCATCTTTTTGAATTTTAGTAATGAATCAACCATTGCTACATCATGTGGCAGTCAGTTCCATAGTATCACTGCTCTTACGGTAAAAAATTTGCATCTGTGATTATGATTAAATCTTCTTTCCTCCAGATGTAAATGATGCCCTCTTGCAGGCCTGGGTGTAAAAAGATCATTAGAAAGATCTCTGTACTGTCCCAACATATATTTGTACATTGTAATAAGATCGCCTCTAAGTGTTTGTCTTTCCAATCTGAATAACCCCAAGTTTAATAAGCTATCTTGGTATTGCATCGTTATTAACCGTGGTTGCTACCTGTGCACCTGCTCAAGTTCAACTATGTCCTATGACCATCCTACACACTGGAGACCAAAATTGTACATAGTATTCTAAGTATAGAAGCACTAGTGACTTGTATAGTGGCAAAACTATGTTATTTTTATGAGCACCTACACCTCTTTTAATGCTTCCTATTACATTAGCCTTGGCAGCATCTGCCTGACACTGCTCACTAACATTGAGTTTGCTGTCCACCCATACATCCAATTCTTTTCAATGAAAGTTTTACCCAGTGTTTTACAATTTAGTACATAACTATGCATAGTACTTCCTCTGCCCAAGAGCATAACCTTACATTTATCTATATTAAAGTTCAATTGCTATTTCTCAGCCCAAGACTTCATCTTACATAAAAACTCCTGTAATATTAAATTGTCTTCCTCAATGTTGATAACCCTGCAGAGTTTAGTATCATTTGCAAATAATGAAATTGTACTTTGCATATCCCCAGCGAGGTCATTAAATATGTTAAAAAGAAGAGAACCCAATACTGACCCCTGTGGTACCCTCACTGTTAACTGTGATCCAATCCAACAGTGTCCAATTAATAACCACACTTTGTTTTCTATCACTGAGTCAGTTGTTAACCCAGTTACACATATTTTTCCCTAGTCCAATCAGTCTCATTTTAAGGACCAACTTTTTATGTGTCACAGTATTGAACACCTTTGAAAAGTCCATATAGACAACATCTACTTAATTTCCCTGAAACTTATCTCCTCATAGAAGCTGATCAGGTTTTTTTTACAGGACCAATCCCTCATAAACCCATTTTGATACTGGTTCATGAGGCTATTCTTATTGAGATACTCCAGGATAGTATCTCTCAGGAAATCCTCAAGGATTTTACCCACAGTAGAGCTTTAATTGGCCTATTTTTTCCTGCTTCAAATTTTGTCCCCTTTTTGAATATTGGCATCACATTTGCTATGTGCCAGTCCTGTGGTTCATATCCTATCATGGAATCTGTGAATATTAAAAACAACAATCTTTCTGTCATTCAACTTAATTCCTGCAGTCCTCGGGGGTGTATGCCATCTGGACCTGGGAACTTATCTACTTTACTGACTTTGAGGTGGCACCATACTTCCTGCTGGGTTAACCCCTTCACAGCCTGTTTTCACCTTCATGACTAGGCCATTTTTTTTAATTCTTACCAGTGTCACTTTATGAGGTTATAGCTTTGCAATGCGTCATCGGATCCCAGTGATTCTGAAATTTTTTTTGTGACATATTGTACTTCATGTTAGTGGTAAATTTAGGACAAACTTTTTTGTGTTTATTTGTGAAAAAATTTGAAATTTGGCCCACTGAAAAAGACATGAACAGTCTACAATTTTAAGGGTAGGTTAATTTTAACAGTGAAAGCTAGAATAAAGAAAATCCAGGGAATTAAAGCAAAAGGGTAACAATGAGGCATTACATAATTACAGTATAAAAAAAAATTATTTAAAAAGCAAATCAAAGCAGGAAAAACTGAGACAGAGAGATTAATTGTCAGAGAAAGAAAAAATATATCAAAAATATTCTTCAACTGCATAAATAGTAAAGAACTCAAAAATTAAAGTGTTGCCTCAAAAACAGTCTGGGAGAAATGGTGGAAGAGGATGAGGGAAAGGCATACAAGAAAATTTCTTGACATATGACATGATCAGGGTTACCACATATTTTCCATTAAATGTCACCTGCCTATCCCATTTCCTGACCTTGGACATACTGATATGTCCTAGATCGGAGGTACTTACCAACATAGGACGTACAAGTGCAACTCAATAAATTAGAATATTATCAAAAAGTTATTTCAGTAATTCAATATAAAAAGGGAAAAGCATATATTATATAGAGTCATTACACACAGAGGGATCTATTTCAAGTGTTTATTTCTTTTAATGTTGATGATTATGGCTTACAGCCAATGAAAACACAAAAGTCATTATCTCAGAAAATTAGAATATTATATAAGACCAACTGAAAAATTATTTTAAACTCAGAAATGTTGGTGCCTTCCGGAAAGTCTGTACAGTAAATGCCTCAATACTTGACCAGGGGTCCTTTTGGATGAATTACTGCATCAATGCGGCGTGGCATGGAGGTGATCAGCCTGTGGTACTGCTGAGGTGTTATGGAAGTGCAGGTTACTTTGATAGCAGCCTTCAGCTCCTCTGCATTGTTGGGTCTGATGTCTCTCATCTTCCTCTTAACAGTACCCCATAGAGAATGGAGCTTAGGTCAGGACATTTTGCTGGCCAATTAAGCATAGTGATACTGTGGTTACTAAACCAGGTATTGGAACTTTTGGGACAGATGCCAAGTCCTGCTGGAAAATGAAATTTCTATCTCCAAAAAGCTTGTCGGCAGAGGGGAGCTTGAAGTGCTCTAAAATTTCCAGGTAGACGGCTGCGCTGACTTTGGTCTTAATAAAATATAGTGGACCTACACCAGCACATGACATGGCTCTCCAAACCATCACTGATTGTGGAAATTTCACACTAGACCTCAAGCAGCTTGGATTGTGGCCTCTCCACTCTTCCTCTAAAGTCTGGGACCTTGATTTCAAAATGAAATGCAAAATTTACCTTCTTTTGAAAACAACATCTTGGACCACTGAGCAACAGTTTAGTTCTTTTTCTCCTTGGTCCAGGTAAGATGCTTCTGGCATTGTCTATTGGTCATGAGTGGCTTGACACAAGAAATGCAACAGCTGTAGCCCATGTCCTGAATACATCTGTGTATGTGGTGGCTCTTGAAGCACTGACTCCAGCGATAGTTCACTCTTTGTGATTCTCCCCCAAATTTTTTAATGGCCTTTTCATAACAATCCTATCAAGGCTGCGGTTATCCCGTTTGCTTGTGCACTTTTTTCTACCACACTTTTTCCTTCCACTCAACTTTGTATTGATATGATTGGATACAGCACTCTGTGAACAGTTAGCTTCTTTAGCAATGGCCTTTTATGGCTTACCCTACTTATAGAGTGTGTCATGACTGCCTTCTGGACATCTGTCAAGTCAGCAGCCTTCTCTATGATTGTGTTGCCTACTGAACCAGACTAAGGAACAATTTTAAATGCTTAGGAAGCCTTTGCAGGTGTTTTGTGGTAATTATTCTAATTTTCTGAGATAACGTTTGGGTTTTCATTGGCTGTAAAGGGGGCTTTACACGCTGCGACATCGCTAATGCGGAGTCGTTGGGGTCACGGAATTTGTGACGCACATCCGGCCGCATTAGCGATGTTGCTGCGTGTGACACCGATGAGCGATTTTGCATCGTTGCAAAAACGTGCAAAATCGCTCATCGGTGACATTGGGGTCCATTCTCGATTATTGTTACTGCAGCAGTAACGATGTAGTTCGTCATTCCTGCGGCAGCACACATCGCTATGTGTGACGCCGCAGGAACGAGGAACCTCTCCTTACCTGCCTCCCGGCCGCTATGAGGAAGGAAGGAGGCGGGCGGGGATGTTCCGGCCACTCATCTCCGCCCCTCCGCTTCTATTGGGCGGCCGCTCAGTGACGTCGCTGTGACGCCGCACGGACCGCTCCCTTAGAAAGGAGGCGGTTTGCCGGTCACAGTGACGTCGCCGGGCAGGTAAGTATGTGTGACGGGTGTGCGCGATGTTGTGCGGCACAGGCAGCGATTTGCCCGTGTCGCACAACAGATGGGGGCGGGTACCCACGCTAGCGATATCGGTACCGATATCGCAGTGTGTAAAGTAGCCTTTAGTCATAATTATCAACATTAACAGAAATAAACACTTAAAATAGATCATTCTGTTTATAATGACTCTATATATGTTTCCCTTTTTGTATTGAATTACTGAAATAAAATAATTTTTTGATGGTATTCTAATTTATTGAGATGCACTTGTATGTGTATTTCTTCCTTTATATCCCCCAAAATTATTTTACCGCAAGGTGAAGTATGGTATCGTTTCATTTAACGTACCCTTCATCAGGTTTACATATATGATGTGTACTGTATATTTTAAGTCGTCTAGTTAGTTATGATTAAATAATGTCAAAAGGGTTCCATTAGATGTTTATACATATGAATGGCATGTGTTTGGAATGGACAAAAAGAGGAAAACTCCAATCCAATATATGAAGGGATGGAATCTCTGGGCTGCCCAGGGATCCAGAGAGAAAGAGTGTGTGGAAATTAGTTATACTCATTACTTACTGGGAGAAGAGACCCAGTGGTAAAAAAGCAGTGAATGAGGAGTGTGTTGGTACAAATATATATTCTTGAATATATATTTTTACCACAGTATAAGAGGAAAAAAAGTTCAATATATTTATTTATCAATTATGTGAAAATCCAAATGCTACAGACACGACGTGTACACATAGCCCGACATCTACACAGAAGAAACAAAATTATAGAGGACTAAGAACTAGAGATGAGCCACCCCCCTAGAGTTTGAGTTTGGTTCGGTTCGTCGAACGGAGGACAAGTTTACTTACAGGTCCCCGCGACGCGTCCTGTACTCTGTCTCCTGCCGCTTTTCCTTCCGATAATCCTTCGTCCTCCCGGTAAACAGCACTGATAATAGGACCTTCCGTGACATCAAAATAGCCATGTGACCAGTCACGTGTCTATTATCTCATTGGCTACAGACTGGTCACATGGCTAGACATCATGCTAGGTCCTGTCAGTGCATCTCTCCGGTACCCGGTGCAACTTTGTGCATCTCCATGTACCGGTGAGATGCTCTGGCACATGGTCGGCTTCCCCGCTCCTGCATGTGGGCGCTCTTTACAGAGTCAGCCCACATGCAAGGACTGGCTGCCACAGCTGGTGAATTGCGGCACTGGGAATCACGTGATCAGAGCACCATTACTATAGTAACCCGCCTGTCAGCGGTGACGTCACCACTTACAGCCCGCAGCCTCTGCTCACTCACTGAGTGATTAGACTGCACGAGAGCAGCATCGTCTTCCTCCCATACAGTGCTGTCTGATTTAGCAGAGCTGCATGGGTTGAATGAGAAAGAAGACAGAAGACCAGGATCGTGGAGGGCTGACAGGGAGTAATAAACATGGAGTCTCTAATGTGTCTGTGTATTTATTTCTATTAAAGTATTTTTTCTCTGTGTGGTGTCTTTTTTTTAACCCTTTATTAGAGATTCTTAATGGCCTTGTCAAACTTGCCTGACATTAAGAATCTCTGGCTTAATACTAGCTAGTAAAACAATGCTAGTATTAACCCATTATTACCCAGCAAGCCACCCGGCTTCAGGGCTGCTGGAAAAGTTGGATACAGCGCCAGATGATGGCGCTTCTATGAAAGCGCCATTTTCTGGGGCGGCTGTGGACTGCAATTTGCAGCAGAGGGGCCCAGAAAGCTCGGGCCAACCTGTGCTGCGGATTCCAATTCCCAGCTGCCTAGTTGTACCAGGCTGGACACGAAAATTGGGCGAAGCCCACATCATCTTTTTTTTAATTATTTCATGATATACATGAAATAATTAAAAAAAAAGGGCTTCCCTATATTTTTGGTTCCCAGCCGGGTACAAATAGGCAGCTGGGGGTTGGGGGCAGCCGTACCTGCCTGCTGTACCTGGCTAGCATACAAAAATATGGCGAAGCCCACGTCATATTTTGGAGGGGCAAAAAACTCCTGCATACAGTCCTGGATGGAGTATGCTGAGCCTTGTCGTTCTGCAGCTGCTGTCTGCTCTCCTGCATACGCTAGTGAATGGAGCATGCTGAGCCTTGTAGTTCTGCTCCCCCTGCCTCTCCCTCCAGCATACAGTCCTGGATGGAGGATGCTGAGCCTTGTAGGTCTGCAGCTGCTGTCTGCTCTCCTCCATACAGACAGCAGACAGCAGCTGCAGAACTACAAGGCTCAGCATACTCCATCCAGGACTGTATGCAGGAGCTTTTTGCCACCCCAAAAAATGACGTGGGCTTCACCATGTTTTTGTATGCTAGCCAGGTACAGCATGCAGGAACGGGCTTCCCCCGACCCCCAGCTGCCTATTTGTACCCGGCTGGGAGCCAAAAATATAGGGAATCCCTTATTATTTTTAATTATTTCATGAATTTCATGAAATAATTAAAAAGAAAAATGACATGTGCTTCGCCCAATTTTTGTGTTCAGCCAGGTACAACTAGGCAGCTGGGGATTGGAATCTACAGCGCAGGGTGCCCAAGCTTTCTGGGCACCCCTGCTGCGAATTGCAACTTTCATAGAAGCGCCATCTTCTGGTGCTGTATACAACTCTTCCAGCTGCCCTGGTGACGGGTGGCTCGCTGGGTAATAATGGGGTTAGGACTAGCTGTATATTATCAACTGGCCCTAAGCTCGAAATTCATGGTGTCACACCAATATTAGACATGGCCACCATGACTTTCTAGTACAGAAAAAAAAAACACAACATACAGAAAAATATTTTTATTACAAATAAAACACAATACAATTACTGACTCCATCTTTATTGAAATAAAGAATCCCCCTCTGCAGTAATCCTGGGTCAAGGGTCCCGCGCCGTCCAATCCGGATCCAATATCATCTGATCAGTTTGCTGGAAGGCAAAGCGGTCAGATGATGTGTCAGGTTAAAGGGCCTGAATCACATGACATGGCAGCTGATTTTGTACAATCAGCTGATGCATCAGTGCAAAAAAAAAACAAACTACACACTTCTGTGCAGACTCCTGTCCGCCAGCAGCAGCTGATAGTTTAGCCGGCCGAGCGGTAAAAAGCCGGCCTCACCGCTCGACTAATAGTGTCAGCTGATTCGGGCAGGTGACCGCATCAGCTGATCATCGCCAAGTCTGAGAGAGAGAAAAGATAGAGAAAAGAGAGAGAAAAGAGAGGGAAAAGAGAAGAGAGAGAGGGAGAGAGAAAAGATAGAGAAAAGAGAAGAGAGAGAGAAGAGAGAGAGAAGAGAGAGAGAAGAGGAGAGAAGAGAGAGAAGAGGAGAGACGAGAGTGAGGAGAGAGAGAGAAGAGAGAAAGAGAGAGAAAGAGAGAGAGATAAAGAGATAGAGAGAAAGAGAGAGAGAGAACAAGAGAGAAGAGGGAGAGAAGAGAGAGAGGAGAGAAAGAGAGAGAAGAGAGAGAGGAGAGAGAGGAGAGAGAGAGAAAGAGAGAGAAACAGAGAAAAAGTGCGAGAGAAATAGATAGAGAGAGAAATAGAGAGAGAGAGAAAGAGAAACAGAGAGAAAAAGAGAGAAAGAGAAAGAGAGAGGGAACAAGAGAGAAGAGAGAGAGAAGAGAGAGAGGAGAGAAGAGAGAGAGAAGAGAGAGAGGAGAGAAGAGAGAAGAGAGAGAGGAGAGAGACAGGAGAGAGAGAAATAAACAGAGAAAAAGAGAGAGAAAGATAGAGAAAGAGAGAGAAAGAGAAAGAGAGAGAGAAAGAGAGAAAGAGAGAGAAAGAGAGAGAACAAGAGAGAGAGAGAAGAGAGAACAAGAGAGAGAGAGAACAAGAGAGAGAGAAGAGAGAGAAAGAGAGAGAAGAGAAAGAAAGAGAGAGAGAGAACAAGAGAGAGAGAGCAAGAGAGAGAACAAAAGATAGAGAGAGAAGAGAGAGAGGAGAGAGAGAGGAGAGAGAAAGAGTGAAAAAGAGAGAGAAAGAGAGAGAAAGAGAGTTTGAGAGAGAGAAAGAGAGTGAGAGAGAGAGAGAAGAAGAGAGAGAGAACAAGAGAGAAGAGAGAGAGAAGAGAGAGAGGAGAGAAGAGAGAGAGAAGAGAGAGAGGAGAGAAGAGAGAGAGAAGAGAGAGGGAGAAAGAGAGCGAAAGAGAGAGAAAGAGAGAAAGAGAGAGATAACAAGAGAGAGAAAGAGAGAAAAGAGAGCGAGAAGAGAGAGAGGAGAGAGAGGAGAGAGCAATGCAGCCTCATTCCGTGAACTGCTCCGATTTTAGAGGTGTGGCCCACGGCTCACAGCTGATGTCCGGCTCCTCCCCTCAGTGCATAATTAAATTAAATTAAATTATAATTATAAATAAATATTAATTAAAATTTTTTATAGGGGCGGCCGGGACTTGAACTCGTGAACCAATGCTTCCTAGGCAGTAGCTCTAACCATTGAGCCACTGGCAGTAATGAGAAACATAGGAAGATTTGGTCATCTTGACGTCTGCGTTGCAGAGTGAAGTCTCTGGTAACAGCGCGGCTTACTTCAGCTGCTGTGTGGAGAGGATACAAAGCGTTCGTGTTCTACGGGGCTCCCTGTCATCTTCATGTAGCAGAGCTGACAGTGTCGTGTGGATTACTTCGTACCTGGATTTTTGTTTGGGGATTAATAAAGAGGTAAATGATGTTTTTTTTGTCTTTTATTCCAAATAAAGGATTTTTCGCTGTGTGTGTTTCCTTACTTTCACTTACAGGTTAATCATGGAAGGTGTCTCGGGGAGACGCTTGTCATGATTAACCCCGTTATTACCCCGATTGCCACCGCACCAGGGCAATTCGGGATGAGTCCCGGGACTGCCGCATCTAATAAATGCGGCAATTCCGGGTGGCTGCTGGGTGATATTGTTAGGGTGGGGGGCTCCCCATAACATGGCGCTCTCCATCCTGACAATACCAGCCTCCAGCCATGTGGCTATATCGTGGCTGGTATCAAAATTGGGGGGACAGCATTTTTTTTTTTATTATTATTATTATTTATTTATTTATTTTACTGCACGATATAGACATGCCCGCCGGCGGCTGTGATTGGTTGCAGTGAGACAGCTGTCACTCATCATGGGGGCGTGTCTGACTGCAACCAATCAGGGGCGCCGGTGGGTGGGGAAGGCACGTAATACCTGATTGAATAATGAAGTGGCAGCCATTTTCAAAAAGGAAAAGCCGCCGGAGATTTGTGACAGCCGTGCAGCGAGGCGCCCGTGATCGGTGAGTAGGAAAGAGAGAGGGATTGTGCTGGGGATGCAGGTCTCATGCAGATACGAAACGTGCGCACATACTTACTGTGAAAAGCCACGCTTTTGGTGATCGAACTGTTCTTGAATGTAACTCGAACTGCCAAACTTTTAGCAAATCGTTTGAGTTCGTCGAACGACTCGAACATCCCCCAAAATCACTCGAACATGAAATTGGCGAACCTCGAACATCGCTCATCTCTACTAAGAACTAAAAAGAATACTGAGCAATGCTGTAAAAAATAAGAGCACAACTAAAGATAGTCCCAATTCTGGTGTACATGCAGAAAGAGTTAATATTTTTATAAGTGTATTTTAGCAATGAATTTAGGAGTAAAACTAAATGCTCCCCTACTAATATCCTAAAATAGGCTGCACAATAAGTCTGCAGTTATATATTATCAGTTATATTTTCAGTAAGTTTTGATTTGTAACATTTTTTCATAAAGTCAGTGAACCACATGGAATGTACATCAATGATATAATTTTGTGACTCACTCAGTTTATTGGCCAAGGAGAATACTTTTGCATTTTCACGTCAGCTTGTTGTATCGAGGAAACAACAACTGCCAAACCACATAAGCCTAAATGCTCATTTTACAGCACCTGCATAACTACTCTAAATTAGCATTATAATTCATCATTAACATGTATCAGTTCTCAAAGTTCACTGTGTATTTCTTTGTCAATACAAAAAAGAATGATACATATGCTACTATAATTTGCCCTTAAAATTCACACGTTTAGGTATTATTTATTTTATATTTATCAGTACACTATACATTTAATTAAAGATGGGCAAATAGTCAAATATTAGGGTTCAGATTCTTTGTGCTGAATAGTTTCTATTATTCATACCGAATAATGAACCTAATGCAAGTCAATGGGAAACTTAATTATCTGGAGGTCCTGAGAAGTAGACCTGGTAGGGCTGTAAAAATACTGCAAAGGATAGAAAAGTGCATTGAACTCAGTGAACTTACATCAGCTGAGTCCACCTTAGGTGCGGTCACTGAGTTCATTTATTTCACCTGAGGTCAGTTCACCTGAGGTTACAGCTGGGGTACCATGGGAACACCAGCGGTGACCTCAGTTGAACTCATTGAACTCAATGCCAGATTATCGGATTAGAGGGTGTGCACGAGTTGAGTATTTGGTTTGCTAAATTTCTGCACCAAATCTGCATCTCCTGGCAGAAAAATGCATTGAAACCGCATGTGTTTTTGATGCAGATTCAGTGTGGTTTTCTGCCAGGAGATGCAGAAATATCTGAAACCAAATATTCAAAGAATGCAAATCTCCTAATCTGGTAATTCGGCATTGACTTCATTGAATTTACTGGAGGTGAGGTCACTGAGTTCAAGGAGTTAACCTAAGGTGGGTTCAACTGAGGTCACAGCTGCGGTATCGTGGGAACCCTAGCTATGAAATTCGGTGAACTCACAAACGTCATAGCTGCAGCTCAGTCAATGAGTCCCGTAGGCAGTAGTGATTTGTCACATTTTCTAATGTGACCATGCACTATGACCTCAGATGTAGCAGAGCTGGGGTTGTGGGACAGTAATTGGACATTGTGGTGAGGATTACGTCAGACCTGCAGTGGTATTTTGGGACTTAATAAATTGGAGAAACAGGATTTTTTTTTTAAAAAAAGTCTAATTCTCTGTGTTTTGTGTTTATTTCTTTTGACTGACAGGGTTAGTACTGGGGGGTCTCATAGACCACCTCCATTACTAACCTTGGTCTCAATAACAGGTGTGATTTTTTGACAAATCACAGCTGTCATTAACCCCTTATATCACCTCAATATTGGGGGGACCTCACAACAATTTTTAAATTAATTACTTAAATAATTAAAAAAAATGCATGGGATCTCTCGTATTTTGAAACACAGCCAAGATAATCCAGATAGCTGAAGACTTCATCCACTATAAGTTCATGCTCAAAACCTATAACTCTGCTCTTCATCTGGCTAAACAAGTGTACTTTACCACTCTCATCACTTCACTAGCCAGCAATCCTAAACGACTCTTTGAAACCTTCCACTCCCTCCTGAGCCCTAAAGCACAGACCCCGGTCACCAACCTAAGCTCTGATGATCTGGCCACTTTCTTCTTGCAAAAAATCAACGACATCCGCAAAGAAATCTTTGAAAAATCCCCTCAGAGCCCGGATCCCCTCCTATCCCGCACCTCAAGCTCACTATCTATATTTGAGCCTGTCCCAGAAGAAGTGACGCGTCTCCTCGCCTCCTCCCGCCCAACAACCTGCACCAGTGACCCTCTTCCCTCACATCTCCTTCAGGCTCTCTCCCCAGTAGAGATGAGCCAACCCTCTAGCGAGTTCAGTTCGTAGAACGGAGGCTCCGTTCGACGAACGTTTGACGAACCACTCGAACCCCAATGAAAACAATGGGAGGCAAACACAAACACATAAAAACACATTATACATGTACACATACAGTTAATAAACATTGCCATAACACTTACAGGTCCCCGCGATGCGTCCTGCACTCTGTCTCTCGCCGCTTTTCCTTCCGATAATCACTGCGTCCTCCCGGTAACCAGCACTGATGATAGGACCTATCGTAACATCAAAATAGCATGTGACCAGTCACGTGTCTATTATCTCATTGGCTACAGACTGGTCACATGGCTAGATGTCATGCTAGGTCCTGTCAGTGCATCTCTCTGGTACGCGGTGATCGTTCCAGCATCTCCGTGTACCGGCAAAATGCTCTGGCACATGGTCGGCTTCCCCCGTTCCTGCATGTGTGCGCTCTTTACAGAGTCAGCCCACATGCAAGGACTGGTTACCACAGCCGGTGAATAACAGAGATCCCCGTTGCTCTAGCAACCCGCCTGTCAGCGGTGACGTCACTGCTTACAGCCCGCAGCTTCTGCTCACTCACTCAGTGATTAGACTGCACGGAGCAGCAGCGTCTTCCTCCCATGCTGTGCTGTTTGATGTAACAGAGCTGCATGGGTTGAAGGAGAAAGAAAACAGAAGACCATGGATCGTGGAGGGATGACAGGGAGTAATAAACATGGAGTCTCTTAGTGTGTCTGTGTATTTATTGCTATTAAAGTATTTTTTCTATGTGTGGTGTCTTTTTTTTTAACCCTTTATTGGAGATTCTTAATGGCCGGGTCAAACTTGTCTGACATTAAGAATCTCTGGCTTAATACTAGCTAGTAAAACAAAGCTAGTATTAACTCATTATTACCCAGCAAGCCACCCAGCTTCAGGGCTGCTGTAAGAGTTAGATACAGCGCCAGATGATGGCGCTTCTATGAAAGCGCCATTTTCTGGGGTGGCTGCGGACTGCAATTCACAGCAAAGGCGCCCAGAAAGCTCGGGCCAACCTGTGCTGCGGATTCCAATCCACAGCTGCCTAGTTGTACTTGGCTGGACACAAAAATGGGGCGAAACCTATGTCGATTTTTTTTTTAAATTATTTCATGAAATTCATGAAATAATTAAAAAAAAGGCTTCCCTATATTTTTAGTTCCCAGCCGGATACAAATAGGCAGCTGGGAGTTGGGGGCAGCCGTACCTGCCTGCTGTACCTGGCTAGCATACAAAAATATGGCAAAACCCACGTCATTTTTTGGGGGGGCAAAAAACTCCTGCATACAGTCCTGGATGGAGTATGCTAAGCCTTGTAGTTCTGCAGCTGCTTTCTGCTCTCTTCCATACAGACAGACAGCAGCAGAACTACAAGGCTCAGCATACTCCATCCAGGACTGTATGCAGGAGTTTTTTGACCCCCCCAAAAATTACGTGGGCTTCTCCATGTTTTTGTTTGCTAGCCAGGTACAGCAGGCAGCTACGGGCTGCCCCCAACCCCCAGCTACCTATTTGTACCCAGCTGGGAACCAAAAATATAGGGAAGCCCTTTTTTTAAAAAATATATCATGAATTTCATGAAAAAATTAATAAAAAAATGACGTGGGCTTCGCCCAATTTTTGTGTCCAGCCAGGTACAACTAGGCAGCTGGGGATTGGAATTTTCAGCTCAGGGTGCCCAAGCTTTCTGGGCACCCCTGCTGCGAATTGCAGTCCGCAGTCGCCCCAGGAAATGGCACTTTCATAGAAGCGCCATCTTCTGGCGCTGTATCCAACTTTTCCAGCTGCCCTGGTGACGGGTGGCTCGCTGGGTAATAATGGGGTTAGGGCTACCTGTATATTATCAACTGGCCCTAAGCCTGAAATTCATGGTGTCACGCCAATATTAGACATGGCCACCATGAATTTCTAGTACAGATAAAAAACACAACACACAGAAATTTTTTTTATTAGAAACAAAACACAACACAATTAGTGACTCCATCTTTATTGAAATAAAGAACCCCCCTCCGTAGTAATCCTAGGTCAAGGGTCCTGTGCCATCCAATCCGGATCCAATATCATCTGATCGGTTTGCTGGAAGGCAAAGCGATCAGATGATGTGTCAGGTTCAAGGGCCTGAATCACATGACACAGCAACTGATTGTATAAACGGCTTTTATACAATCAGCTGAGGAATCAGTGCAAAACCCCCCCAATAAACTACACACTTCTGTGCAGACTCCGGTCCGATAGCATCGGCTGATAACTTAGCCGGCCGGGCGGTAAAAAGCCGGCCTCACCGTTCAACTTATAGTGTCAGCTGATTCCGTCAAATGACCGCATCAGCTGATCATCGCCAGGTCTGAGAGAGAGAAAGAAGAGAGAGAGAAAAGAGAGAAGAGAGAGAGGAGAGAGAAGAGAGAGAGAAGAGAGAGAGAGAAAGAAAGAGAGAGAAAGAGAGAGAGAGAAAGAGAGAGAGAGGGGGGAGAGAGAAGAGAGAGAGAGGGAAAAAGAGAGAGAAAGAGAGAGAGAGAAAAAGAGAGAGAGGAGAGAGAGGGAGAGAGAGAAACAGAGAAAAAAAGAGAGAGAAAGAGAGAGAGAAAAAGAGAGAAAGAGAGAGAGAAAAAGACAGAGAGTGGGAGAGAGAAGAGATAGAAGAGAGAGAGAGGGAAAAAGAGAGACTGAGAAAAAGAGAGAGAGAGAAAGAGAGAAAGAAAAATAAAGTGAGAGAGAGAGCGAGAAAGAGAGAAAAAGAGAGAGAGGAGAGAGAGATTAAGAGAGAGTGAAAGAGAGAGAGAGACAGAGAGAGAAAAAGAGAGAGAGCGGGAGAGAGAGAGAAGAGATAGAAGAGAGAGGGAAAAAGAGAAAAAGAGAGACTGAGAAAAAGAGAGAGAGAGAAAAAGAGAGAAAAAGAGAGAAAGAGAAAAAGAAAGAGAGAAAGAGAGAGAGAGAGCGAGAAAGAGAGAAAAAGAGAGAGAGAGGAGAGAGAGGAGAGAGAGCGAGAGAGAGAGAAAGAGAGAGAGAGAAAGAGAGAGAAAGAGAGAGAGAGAAAAAGAGAGAGAAAGAGAGAGAGAAAGAGAGAGAGAAAGAGAGAGAAAGAGAGAGAGAGAGAAAGAGAGAGAGAGAGAAAGAGAGAGAGAGAGCAATGCAGCCTCATTTCGTGAACTGTTCCGATTTTAGAGGTGTGTCCCGCGGCTCACAGCTGATGTCCGGCTCCTCCCCTCAGTGCATAATTAAATTAAATTATAAATATAAATAAATTAATATTTTTTTTACCGGGACGGCAACTCGTGAACTAATGCTTCTTAGACGGGAGCTCTATCCATTGAGCCACTGGCTCTATTGAAAACATAGGCAGATTTGGTAATCTTGACATCTACATTGCAGAGTGAAGTCTGGTGACAGCGCGGCTCACTTCAGCTGCTGCGTGGAGAGATCACTCCCTGTCATCTTCATGTAGCAGAGCTGACAGTGTTGTGTGGATTACTTCGGACCTGGAGGGGTATTTGGGGATTTTAATAAAATGGTGAAAGAGGGTGTTTTTTGTCTTTTATTCCAAATAAAGGAATTTCCGCTGTGTGTGTTTGTTTACTTTCACTTGCAGTTAATCATGGATGGTATCTCGGGGAGACGCTTGCCATGATTAACTCCTTATTTCCCCGATTGCCCCCCGCAACAATTCGGGATGAGCTGGGTAGAGTCCCGGCACTGCCGCATCTAATGGATGCGGCAATTCTGGGCGGCTGCCTGCTGATATTGTTAGGGTGGTAGGCTCCCCATAATGTGGTGCTCTCCATCCTGACAATACCAGCCTACAGCCGTGTGGCTTTATACTGGCTAGTATCAAATATGGGGGGAACCGCATTTTTTTTTATTATTATTTATTTATTTTAATAATCCACTACTTATCTGAAAACTCACTTCTTGATCCCGCTCAATCTGGTTTCGAAATGGCCCTCATCAAAGACTCAAATGATCTATTAACAGCAAAATCTAACAGCCGCTATTCCCTATTGTTTCTCTAGGATCTCTCAGCTGCCTTTGACACTGTGGATCACCAACTTCTCCTAACCACGCTCCGCTCTATTGGCCTCCAGGACACCGCTCTCGCCTGGTTCTCCTCCTATCTCTCCGACCGCTCCTTCACCGTTTATTTTGCCAGCTCCTACGACACTCCTCTCCCCCTCACCTTTGGGGTTCCTCAAGGCTCAGTCTTGGGCCCTCTCCTCTTCTCTCTATACACCGCCCTTATTGGACAAACCATCAGCAGACCAAGGATTGTCTGTCCGCTGTCTCTCAAAGCATTTCCTCCCTCTATCTGAAACTGAATCTCTCCAAAATGGAGTTTCTTGTGTTTCCTCCCTCTACTAACCAACCTACACCCGACATCTCAATTATCTTCGATGACTTAATCATTACTCCCAAGCAGCATGCTCGCTATCTTGGGGTCATATTTGACTCAGAACTCTACTTCATTCCCCTTATACAATCACTCACTCGCACATGTCACCTGCATCTCAAAAACATCTCCAGAATCCGACCATTTCTCACTTTCGAAACTGCAAAAACCCTTACTGTCGCCCTTATTCATTCCCGCCTGGATTACTGCAACTCTTTATTGATAGGTCCCCCTCGGCTGAAACTCTCTCCTCTCCAATCCATCTTGAATGCAGCAGCCAGGGTCATATTCCTGTCCAGTCGCATCACCGATGCCTGCACATTGTGCCATTCACTACACTGGCTACCTATCAGCTACAAAATACAATACAAACTCATATTCCTCACCCACAAAGCTCTCCACAGCTCTGCACCAACATATATCTCATCCCTCATCTGTCTATCATCCCACCCGCCCCCTTCTTTCCGCAAATGATGTTAGACTAACATCCTCCATAATACGAACCTCACACCTCTGTCTCCAAGACTTTTCTCGTGCCGCGCCAGTTTTCTGGAATGCACTACCCCAAAAAATGCGACTAATATCCAGCCCCCAAGTTTTTAAGCGTACGTTAAAAACACATCTCTTCAGATAAGCTTATCATAATAACTTCCTAACCTAACTCTCCCCTGTCCCACCTTCTAAATGCTACTCGTAACCTTCTCTCTCCTATTTCTGTCATCACATCCTACATACAACCAATAGCACGTAAGGGCACCCAAAAGGTTACTGTCTAAAGACCAGATCATTCATCATGATATGTAACCAATTAACTAGCATAACTATGACCAGCCAGATCTACAAGTGTGCTTCACCTTTTGTGTCCCCCTTCTTCCTCATAGATTGTAAGCTTTTGAGCAGGGCCCTCATTCCTACTGTAGCTGTTGAATTATGTAATATTTTCTCCTGTTTTTGTCTATGCAACCCCTCACCTGATTGTAAAGTGCTGCGGAATATGTTGGCGCTATATAAATAAACTTTATTATTATTATTATTATTAATATAGCTTGTGGCTGCAGCCTCCAGCTGTCTGCTTTATCTGTGCTGGTGTCACGATTGTCTCCCTGCATTTAGAGACCAGTGACAGTCTTTGGACTGGAGCCTTTCATCTGACTCTTAATTTAAATGGGTTTCATTACTTTTGGCACTGCAGTGGTTAAGTGCCAGTTTTGCTACTGCAGCTTTTCCTAAGCAGTTCCTTGCTGAGTGATCAGCTGCTCAGTAGTCACACCCTTGAGCTTTAAATAGCCTTGTATCCCAGCATTATCTGCTGAAGATACAAACTCATTTGTGTCCTGGCCACCTCTGAGAAAGGTTCTACTAGTTTGGTTCCTGTGCTCAGGCAATATCCTTTTGATGTTATATTTTCCCCTGTTTGTCTTTGTTACCCTGGTGTGTTGTTAGTGCAGCGGGGAGGTCTAGTGAACCCTACTTGCCCCTCACTAGTCAGGGTGACTATGGACCTTTATAGGGTCTCCTCCTTGAAGAAGCAACAACACCTCGCGAAACGCGCGTTGGTGGTGATCCCTTTCTTTCCTGGGTATGTGCATAATGTGAATTTTTATATATACTTGACGCCAGTGGCTGGTTTTCATTTGTGGGCATGTGATTTTTTTTTTTTCAGCATGTAATTTTTCCCTTGACATTGACATCTGTTATTGGTATGCACTTGCACTTTATATTTTTTGGTAATATGTCTGCTAAGGAACTTTTTGGCACTTGCTTAAGTAATCTTTGGTAACTTATAGCCTCTGGTTAGAATTTGTTTATATGGTCCTCCACATGCCTGGGTTATGGTCGGACTCCACTTTTTTATACACTGCAACTGTCAGTTGAATAGAGTACCGGTAATGTCCACCTACCCCGGCGTGTTGGTTATTCCTCATTAGGCCTTTATTGCCTCTCTCTCCCACGACTTTAGGATCATACTATAGCCAGTACTCCTCTCCTCCACGGCTAATTGTTACCATTTATTGCCTCAACTGCATGCCTCTCCCACGACTACTAGAGACTGGGAACATTAGATTCCATTACCATATCACACCTATTTTGGTTGTTTTAATATAATACCATCATATGTTCACCTCTCCCACGGCTACTGGCAGCTTATATATTGTACTATTGTATCACAGTGTATGCCCCCCTTGATTCAGTGGTAGTTGTTTTTAACTCTCTCTTTATTGCTGTTTTCTGTGTCTTTTTGATAGTAAATTACCATTTGCATATACACTCGATTGTTCTTTTGTTGTACGTCACTACGAGTGGTTCATATACTCCGCCAGCGCAAGTGTGCTGGCGGAGTATTTACCCTATGGCTCACTCCTTGAGAAATTGTCTCCTCCTTTTGATGTTATATTTTCCCCTGTTTGTCTTTGTTATCCTGGTGTGTTGTTAGTGCAGCGGAGAGGTTTTGTGAACCCTACTTGCCCCTCACTAGTCAGGGTGACAATAGGGCCTTTATAGGGTCCCAGGTTCCTGTTCGACGACAGTTGCGTAGACTGTATAAGGACTGGTGAGGAGAAATGGGACAGTTGCAGTTCAGGTGAGGAGGTGCCCACCTACCCCTACCACTAGTTCCATGGCCTCCCCTTGTTTGTGTGTCCCCGGTGACCCCCCTTTTTCTGGTGTTTTTTGATGTGCTTCAGATGCATGTTGGTCTGAATGTTCTCACCACACACGTTGTGTGACAGCTGGCTATCAGAATAAGGGGTCCCTACGACATTTTTTCCAATTATTTATTAATTTTTACACTCCACTTCGGGGACCCAGACAGCTAGTGAAAGGGAAAACAATCACAATTGCTGGCACAAAAGGTGGGCGGGGGAAGTAGGACTGCAACCACACACAATCACATACACTGTTACAGAGGGTGGGTGGGTTAAGCAGTGCATATTCAGGAGCTTTAATGACCAGGAAGCAGTGTGACAGCCGTGGGGAAACTCAGTAAATTGAATTCTCCTGCTTTATTGACCATACATCATTATTTATTATTTTTCGCTGTGCCTGCCAATCACAGGAATGCCAGTAGCTAAGATAGCTGTGGCATTACTGTTAATGGCAAGCAATTATCACATTTATTTGCTTGGAGAACTTTAGCAATGAAAATTCCTAAACCATGTGCAGGAAACTTCTCCAACTCATCCTGTTCCCCAGAGCACCCACACATAGCAAGGGTTAAGTGTTCCTTTATTTTCTGGTATATTCCCATGCACCACTTCTGACCCAAAAAAGGATATATGGTTCATGGTTTGTCTTTTTTATCCTCCTCCACCATATAAACAGATTCATCATGCGGCACTTGTTACAAATTGTTAGAGGACCATCGGGTGGCCATCACTTATAAATTTTGTAGGGCCATCAGGTGGCCCTCAGTCATACATTTTGGATGGCAATTGTGATGCCCTGGACTAGCCAGGTCATCCCAGGTAGTCTCACACACACACACCCTCCCCCTTAGTAAGGTGACAGCAGCCAAACTTCAAAACCTTTGTCACCTCCCTCCGGGTTTAATGTTCACACCAGGGGGCGGAGCCAGGCGGTAGGCTTCATCCACCGAGGAGTTCACAGGCCCGGAGGCGGGAAAAACAGAAGAGTTGTAGTCTAGTCTTGACCGTGGAGTGAAGTGTTCAAGGGCAGACCTGTGCTCAGGCCTGCCAAAGTCTACACCAGGTGTCTGGGTTGGAGCCCAGTCACCTCTGGCAAAGAGGCAGATGGTGGTGGCCACCTGCAGGAGCTGGGATTACAGCCGGTGGAACCATAGGGACCGGGGACAGGCGGTGGCCCGCCGGTACCAAACCGGGGAACCGATTGGAAACCGGAGCACCAGGAGGGGTACTCAGACCCAGTACGAAGCCCAGAAACAACTGGGCTGAGTCAATTCAACTGATTGAGGACTGGACTTTAGGACATTTCCCACATAAGACCTGACTGAAGACAACAGCCCAACCATAGGGGTAAAGTCACCGCCCAGGCATAGAGCCCCGAGGGGCCAGTGTCTGCGGGCAAAGAGGGCTCTCCTGACACATAGCAAGCCGGGGAGCAGACTACTATTGCTTAGGCATAAGAGTCGTAACTTTTACACAAGAGACGTGCAGGATTAAGGCGGAAACCACCAACCTGTTAAGGGGAAACTGCAGCCGGCTGTGGGCACCGTTCACCATCTTGTTTGGTTTACCAGAGACTCCAGCGTGTTTATCATAGTGAGTACACCAGTGCCTTCGGGCCACGCAGCGCGCCGCACCGCATCGGCACCCCAGCACGCATCCATCCCCGCGCCTCAGCACCTCCCTCGGGCCCCCGGGACCATCATTCCCCCTACCCACGGAGGGGGTCAACACCAAACTGCGCAACACCATCCCCGGGAGCCTAGTCAACGGCAGTGGTGGTGTCCATCCATTCACCACAACCCGTGGGTGGCGTCACAAACTTCAATCCCCTGCAAACCACCGCGGCTCCGGTCGTGGACCTTCCCACCAAAGTCCCTACGTGTAGCGCCAACCCTCCTTCAGAGCGACGTGACCCTCGGGTCCGTGGAGAGCTCGAGCCACCCACCGACGAGCACGGCAGCCGGCTGAGCCCAGGGGCGGTACACAATCAATGGCCCTCACTCATAAATTTTGGACGTCCATCGGGTGGCCTTTAGTCATAGATTTTGGAGGGCCATCAGACAACCCTCACTCATAAATTTTGGAGTGCCATCAGATGGGCCTCACCATAAACTTTGGAGGGCCATCAGGCGCTTCTCACTAACAAATTTTGGAGGGCCATCAGGAGGCCATTTCTCATAATTTTTGGAGAACCATCAGGCAGCCCTCTCTCAATTTTTAGATGTTTATCTAGTGGTTCTCTCTCATATTTATTTTTCAGGACATCCTGTCCCCAGCCACCACTTTTTTACACTATGTGCCGTCCCCGCCTTACACCAGGACATGTCCTATAATATAGTTAGTTACATAGGTTGAAAAAAGACCTAGGTCCATCTAGTTCAACCTTCCTCCACCAATTATAAATTTTGTCACTAAATCATTTATAACCAACAATGTTTTGTGTATACTGAGGAAATCATCCAGCCCTTTTTTAAAAGTTGTTCTAGTGTCTGCCATTACGACCTCTTGTGGTAGGGCATTCTACAGTCTGACTACTTTAACTAACATTTTCCTATTTAGCTGACGGAATCGCCTTTCTTCCACTCGCAGTGAGTGCCCCCTGGTCCTTACAATTGTCTTTGGAAGGAATAAGTCATGTGCCAGTTCTTTGTACTGACCACACATGTATTTATACATATACATGAGATCTCTTCTGAGATGTCTTTTTTTTTCTAAGCTAAATAAATCCAACTTTTGCAACCCCTCATATTATGGTAGGCCTTCCATTCCTTGCAATAATCTTTGAACTGACTCTAACTTCTGATTTTCCTTTTTAAAATGTGAAGCCCAAAACTGGATCTCATATTCCAGATGTGGCCTTACAAGAGATTTATAGAGGGATAACAATCTGTTGGGATCACAAGATCTAAGCTCTCTTTTTATACACCCTAAAATCTTGTTTGCTTTTCCAGCTGCTGCTTGACATTACGTACCTCTGCTCCGCTTACTTGTACCAAAATACCCAAGTTTTTCTTCTGTTCTGTAGTCCCGAGTTTACCTCCATTTAATGTGTATGCAGCTGTAGGATTACTCCATCCTAGGTGCATTACTTTTCATTTATCAACAATAAATCTCAATTGCCATGTGTCTACCCACCCTGACATCTTATCCAGATCTTTTTGTAATATTGTACTGTCAAGGTCAGTTTTTAATATCCTACATAGTTTGTATCATCAGGAAAGATTGCCATTTTACTTTCAATCCCATCCACAAGGTCATTAATAAATTGATTAGAAAGAATTGGTCCTAGTACAGATCCCCACAGTACCACACTGCTGAATGTAGTCCAATCAGAGTTTATAACTAGTATTTGTTCCCTATGTTTTAGCCAATTCCTTATCCATCTGCTTATAGTCTCCCCGTCACCTGTGCCCTGACCAACGCAGTTGCTAGGAAGGTCTACTTAACGACCAACTCCTGAGCAAGTGCATGCGGTCAAGGACACTACGTTTTCCTGATGGGACACTGGGCGAACCTTGTGGAGGTGGGGACCAAGTCAGACACTGGCATGGCACACTTACTACAAATGCTGAGGATTGTGGGCCCTAGTTCCATCAGAGTTTCCTCCACCTCCGACATAAGTTCTTACTCCCCCTCCTCCTCCATCTCCGAATTTTCATCACATCATCAATATCAGTTGCAAGCTGTAAGCACTGCAGCACTGTCTTGGTGAAGCATCAACAGGCTTTGCTGAAATTAATTTGTTTAGGTGACAAACAGCACAGTGCAACAGAGTTGTTGAAAGGTATAACAGACCAGACAGATATGTGGCTCTTGCCACTGAACCAAAAATCAGACATGGTTGCCTCAGTCCAGTACATCACTGCGCAACTAGCTCTGTCCCCACCTATTTTACTTCCACCAATCCCCTGTAGGCTGTGAGTAGAGATGAGCGATGTTCGAGGTTCGAGGCTCACCAATTTCATGTTCGAGTGATTTTGGGGGGTGTTCGAGTCGTTCGACGAACTTGAACGATTTGCTAAAAGTTCTGCAGTTCGAGTTACGTTCGAGAACAATTCGATCACCAAAAGCGTGGCTTTTCACAGCTACGTGTGCAGGGAGCCATCGCTGGCAGCCTGCGGTAAGCTGGTAACCAGGATAAATATCAGGTATCCAAGCAAAGTGCTTTACTTAGTAACCCGATGTGTACTCTGGCTACGTGTGCAAAAATCCCCGAAAGCCACACAGTCTGTGTCCCGCTCCAGCTCCAGCCCCGCGGCTGCCCGCTCAACAGTGTCCGCAGCTGCCCGCACTGTATGGTGTCCGCAGCCCACACTGCTGTGTCAGCAGCTGCGGAGATTACAAGCGCTGCCATCAGGAGATTAGTAAAGTTCCTAACCTGCGGTGATGAAGTCCTGCCCTCCTGACGTCAGTGCTGTCACTGTCTTCCATGGCTGCCGCTTGTCACATCTCCTCTCACTGCCGACCTGAGACTGTGACTAGTGGTGACGTCACAGGCTCCCGCGATACTTGGTTTGTGAAGGCGGCGGTCATTGAAGTCAGTGACAGCACAGTTGTTAGGAGTGCAGCGATCACCGCAGGTAATGTACCTCGCTATCCTCCTGACAGCAGCACATGTCATGCCCTGCAGTGACAGCTCTGCTATCAGGAGTGCAGCCATCACCGCAGGTACTGTACCTTGCTATCCTCCTGACAGCAGCACTTGTCATGCCCTGCAGTGACCTGGGCTGACCTATTGATGTTAGCTCAGGTCACTGCACTGCTCTCCCAGCCCATATGGAACATTCTGTTCTTCATTGACTGGGATATTGACTATGGTATGGATCGTCATGGGACCCCCTTGGATTACATCAGACGTGGATTTGTTTTTCTTTCTAATAAATTGGTGAAAGAGGGAATGTGTTGAGGAGTGTTTTTTTAAATAAAAATATGTTTGTCATCTATTTTTTTTTATTACTGACAGGGTTGGTGATGTCGGGTATCTGATAGACGCCTGACCTCATGAACCCCAGGGCTTGATGCCAGGTGACATTACACATCTGGTATTAACCCCATATATTACTCCGTTTGCCACTACACTAGGGCAACGGAATGAGTTGGAGCGAAGCACCAGGATTGGCGCATCTAATGGATGCGCCACTTCTGGGGCACCTGCGGCCTGCTATTTTTAGGCTGGGGAGAGTCCAATAATCATGGACTTTCCTAGTCTGAGAATATCAGACCCCAGCTGTCTGCTTTACCTTGGCTGGTGATCCAATTTTGGGGGGACCCCCACGTGTTTTTTTAAAAAATTATTTATTTAATTTAAAATAACAGCGTGGAGTGCCCTCAGTTTTGGATTACCAGCCAAGGTGAAGCTGCCAGTTGTGGTCTGCAGGCTGCAGCCATCTGCTTTACCCTAGCTGGCTATCAAAAATAGGGGGAACCCCACGTCATTTTTTTTAAATTTATTTATTTTTTTTGGCTAAATACAAGGCTAAGCATTATGTGTCTTTCTGCCATTATAATGACAGAAAAGACTGATATGAAGTGTACAAGCACAGGAAAATCACTAGAACACTCTACGCTGTGAAAAGCAGTAGAAAATGGCACTGGAGTGAACATGTGACCGCCCCATGTAGGTTGAAGCTATGGATCCTGGGTAAATTTATGTATTTTCCCTCCTTCAGTTTTTTTGCGGTACGCAAAAAAACAGAAGGCACACGGATGACAAACGGATGACATACAGACCGTACACGGAACGGAAACGGATGCCACATGGATGCATCCGTGAAAAAAAACGGACCATTTTTGGCGGACCGCAAAAACGGATCGGTCGTGTGAATGTAGCCTTATTCTGATGTCCCGTTTATAAACAGCAGGCAGAAATAAATGAATAGGGCCCCCCAGCGTCAAAAAATCTCCGGGGTTTCAGGGGGTAGCTGAGACCCTGGAGATCATGATTCAGGCCAGTTTTTCCGGTCCCCGCTTACGTGATCACCGGTATACACCGTATACCGATGATCACGTTACAGTAAATGAAAGCGCCGGTAAAAAATTATTTCTCTCCCATCTGGCATGAACAAACATGTCAGATGGAAGATAAATCTCCTCCCCGGTCCCCCGCTGTCGCCAAAGTGCCCCCCCGACCCCCTCCCGTAAATCCAAGATGGCCGCGCGCACGGTAGCGCGCCGGCCGCATTCACCCTACTCCTCTGATTTCTGTCGCATGTGCCATGACACATGCGACAGAAAACTCCTCTTCAGGCCCTGCCAGGTCACCCCCTATAACCCCACCGGTGTTCCCCGGTGTCCCACCGTACCTGTGCAGCGTTGATCCCCCGCGGCCCCCTCCTTCACAATAGACGCTGCCGCATGCACAGAGCGGCTGTCAGCTCAGCTTCCTGTGTTCAAACACAGTGAGTGGCGGTAACCATGCATCTGTAAGCTACTGCAATGCCCTGCTCATGAGGTAAGGAACATAGTTGATCAGGATAGCTATACTACATTTCCAAATGGAGGTATTTGATTTTATAGTTGCCCTGCTGAACGACTACCAAACATGACAGTCCGTTATATGCCACAAGAAAATATGTCTAAATAGCGAGCTCTGTTGTTTAGTATTCATTCAGCAGGATAACTGGACTTAAAGGGGTATTCCTTCTCTAAGATCCTATCCCCAATATATAGTGGGTAGAATAGTAATAATATTAGGACATACCTTTATTAGCAAATGTAGAATAATTCTCCTGATTAGGCATGCCCTTACCTCATGAGCAGGGCATTGCAGCTTTGGTAGCAACAGTTACGACATGGACTTTGCTACTGTGGACCCGGGGAGAGTGGGTGCAGATTCATTCCACCCACACTCCTCACATGGAGGGTCTGCACTCCTAGAAAATGGGGGATACGTTCCCTGAGCGTGTCCCCCCATATTCTAGATGGTCCAGAGTCATCGTGGGACCCCCTTATTTTTTTTCCTTACAATAAATTGGTTAAAGAGGCAATGTTTTAGGCAGTGTTTTTTCAAATATTTTTTTTTTGTCTATTTTTTTTGTTAGTACTGACAGTTTGTGATATCGGGTATCTGATAGATGCCATGACATAACAAACTGCTGGGCTTGATGTCAGGTGACCTTACAGCTAGTATCTACCCCATTTATTACCCCGTTTGCCACTGCACCAGGGCACGGGATGAGCTGGGGTGAAGCACCAGGATTGGCGCATCTAGTGGATGCGCCACTTCTGGGGAGCCTGCGGCCTGCTATTTTTAGGCTGTGAAGGGCCAATAACTATGGACCTTCCCACCCTGAGAATACCAGACCACAGCTGTCCGCTTTACCTTGGCTGGTGATACAATTTGGGGGGACCCTACTTTTTTTTGGTGATTATTATTATTTATAAAAATAATTATAAAAAAGAGCCTGGGGTGACCTCCACATTAGATCACCAACCACGGTAAAGCTGCCAGCTGTGGTTTTCAGGCTACAGCCGTTTGCTTTACCCTAGCTGGCTATCAAAAATGGGGGGACCCGACGTCATTTTTTTTTAACTATTTTTTTAAATAAAAAAAATTAATGGGCTTCCCTGTATTTTGATTGCCAGCCAAGGTAACGCCAGGCAGATGGGGGTGGCAACCCGTAGCTGTCTGTTTTATCTGCGCTGAGAATCAAAAATACTGCGGAGCGCTACGTCATTTTTTTAATGATTTACTTTTACAGTACTGTGATATCAGGCAATCAAAATACAGGAAAGCCCTTTATTTTTTAGTTACTTAAATAAATAATTAAAAAAAAATATATGGGCTCCGGCTGCATTTTTTGTATTGCTAGCTAAGGGTAATCCTAGCAGCTACTGCCTGCTAACCTCCACTGCTTGGTGTTACCTTCACTGGCAATGAAAAATCCAGGGAAGCATTTTTATTTTTTTTGCCAAAAAACTAAAAAAAAAATGACGTGGGCTTCGCCATATTTTTGTATGCTATCCAGGTACAGCAGGCAGGTACAGCTGCCCCCAACCCCCAGCTGCCTATTTGTACCCGGCTGGGAACTAAAAATATAGGGAAGCCCTTTTTTTAATTATTTCATGAATTTCATGAAATAATTAAAAAAAAACAACAACATGGGCTTCGCCCCATTTTTGTGTCCAGCCAGGTACAACTAGGCAGCTGGGGATTGGAATCCGCAGCACAGGATGGCCCGAGCTTTCTGGGCCCCTCTGCTGAAAATTGCAGTCCGCAGCCGTCCCAGAAAATGGCGCTTTCATAGAAGCGCCATCATCTGGCGCTGTATCCAACTCTTCCAGCTGCCCTGAAGCCGGGTGGCTCGCTGGGTAGTAATGAGTTAATACTAGCTTTGTTTTACTAGCTAGTATTAAGCCAGAAATTCTTAATGTCAGGCAAGTTTGACCCAGCCAGTAAGAATCTCCAATAAAGGGTTAAAAAAAAGACACCACACAGAGAAAAAATACTTTAATAGAAATAAATACACAGACACGTTAGAGACTCCATGTTTATTACTCCCTCTCAACCCTCCAAGATCCTGGTCTTCTGTCTTCTTTCTCATTCAACCCATGCAGCTCTGCTACATCAGACATCACTGCATGGGAGGAAGACGCTGCTGCTCTGTGCAGTCTAATCACTCAGTGAGAGTGAGCAGAGGCTGCAGGCTGTAAGTGGTGACGTCACCACTGAAAGGCGGCTTACCATAGCAACGGTGCTCTGATCACGTGATTCCCGATGCCGCTATTCACCGGCTGTGGCATCTAGTCCCTGCATGTGGGCTGACTCTGTAAAGAGCACCCACATGCAGGAACGGGGAAGCCGACTATGTGCAAGAGCATCTCGCCGGTACACGGACATGCTCAATCGAGCACCATGTACCGAAGAGATGCACTGACAGGACCTAGCATGACGTCTAGCCATGTGACCAGTCTTTAGCCAATGAGATAATAGACACGTGACTGGTCACATGGCTATTTTGACATCACAGAAGGTCCTATCATCAGTGCTGATTACCGGGAGGACGCAGCGATTATCAGAAGGAAAAGCGGCGGGAGAAAGAGCGCAGGACGCGTCGCGGGGACCTGTAAGTTTAATGGCAATGTTTAAAAACTGTATGTGTACATGGATAATGTGTTTTTATGTGTTTGTGTATGCCTGCCATTGTTTTCAATGGGGTTCGAGTTGGTTCGTCGAACGTTCGTCGAACGTTCGACGAACTTGTCCTCCGTTCGACGAACCGAACCGTACTCGAACTCTATGGGGGGTGGCTCATCTCTAGGTGTGAGCCCTCGCGGGCAGGGTCCTCTCTGCTCCTGTACCAGTCTGTTTTGTACTGTTAATAATTGTTGCACTTGTTTTTATGTATACCCTTATCATTTGCAAAGCGCCATGGAATAAATGTCGCTATAATAATATATAATAATAATAGTTGTGTGTCATAATAGTCATAACCTGGTGGTGGCTCTGAAGCTTGATACGCTCACACATATACTATGCCTGTCCCATGTGCTCAACTTCAGTACTTTCTGAAAACCTACCCAGATTTGCCTGGGTTACTTTTAAAGGTACACCATGTGTGTGCTTATTTCTGCAAGTCAACTACAGCTGACAACGCTGCAGGAGTGCTTGCAAGGGTCAGCTCCCCGACTGGTGTTTCACATGACCACATGCTGGAAAACCATATTAAAGATATTAGCAAGGCTTTGTGAGCAGCAGAGGGCAGTAGTTGCATACCAGTACAACATGCTCCTCGGTATTATGATCAGCTTCCCAGCATAAGAACCAAGGAGTGGGCAAGGATGTCTGACATCTGTGAAGTTCTACAGAATTTTGAGGACATGATCAAGATGGTGAACGGTGATGACTCCATAATCAGAGTAACCATCCCACTTCTGTAGGAATTTAAATGCTCGTTGCTTACAATTAAAGAGGAAGCTTTGCATGTGAACCAGGTGGAGATGGAGAAAGTACACAGAGTGCTACATGCTTGCATATCCTGACTACTTACCCTGGAGTTGTTGCAATTTAGGCTTATGGACTCTGAGGCTTTACGCAACCTCATGGCGGCAGATGTCCCGGAGTACTTGGCCCCCAGACTTCACTATAATTCCCAGTGGGCCATCCCTGCCTTGCATCAGCACGTGTACTATAACATCACCTGTGCCCTGACCAATGCAGTTAGGTTGCAGGCGCAATATACCTTTAGAAGAACTATAAAACAATATACCCTGCCTATATGCCTTTCATCCAAAACTATCCTTAAACTGAATGCAGCTATCAGCAGTATCAATAGGGAATAGAATAGATGTAGTTCTGAAAAGGACATTGGTTTTAGGTTGCAGCAGCAAGGACTGTAAGGCTAGAATCCCTAACTACTTCCCTCTAATACACCATCCCTTTTACAGTAGCTCTCCCTACACTAATTGCAGCTAAGAGCAGTATTATGATAGAATAGATTTGAATTAGCCCTGATAAGAACATTTGGGTTAACGTAGCAGCAGCAAGGTTTGTAAGGCTAGAATGCTAGCCTACATGCCTCTAATACACTATACCTACATGCTTGCCCATCAATATTTAGTATATATATATTATATATGTCAAAGGGCAACACTAAAGGGTACTTTACATGCTGCGATATCGCTATCGTTATCACTAGCGAATGTACCTGCCCCCGTCGGTTGTGCGTCACAGGTAAATCGCTGCAGGTGGCGCACAACATCGCTTACACCTGTCACACGGACTTACCTTCCCTGCGACGTTGCTGTGGCCGGCGAACCGCCTCCTTTCTAAGGGGGCTGTACGTGCAGCGTCACAGCGACGTCACATGGCAGCCGTGCCAATAGAAGCGGAGGGGCGGGGATGAGTGGGACGAACATCCCGCCCACCTCCTTCCTTGCGGACGGCTGCAGGTACAAGGTTGTTCCTCGTTCCTTCGGTGTCACACATAGCGATGTGTGACGCCGCAGGTACAACAAACAACCTCGCTACTGAATAGACAACGATTTTTGGTAAGTGAACTACGTCTCACATACCAACGATTTTTGCCTCTCTTGCGATCGTTTAAGGTCGCTCATACAGTTAGGTCCAGAAATATTTGGACAGTGACACAATTTTCGCGAGTTGGGCTCTGCATGCCACCACATTGGATTTGGAATGAAACCTCTACAACAGAATTCAAGTGCAGATTGTAACGTTTAATTTGAAGGTTTGAACAAAAATATCTGATAGAAATTGTAGGAATTGTACACATTTCTTTACAAACACTCCACATTTTAGGAGGTCAAAAGTAATTGGACAAATAAACCAAACCCAAACAAAATATTTTTATTTTCAATATTTTGTTGCGAATCCTTTGGAGGCAATTACTGCCTTAAGTCTGGAACCCATGGACATCACCAAACGCTGGGTTTCCTCCTTCTTAATGCTTTGCCACGCCTTTACAGCCGCAGCCTTCAGGTCTTGCTTGTTTGTGGGTCTTTCCGTCTTAAGTCTGGATTTGAGCAAGTGAAATGCATGCTCAATTGGGTTAAGATCTGGTGATTGACTTGGCCATTGCAAAATGTTCCACTTTTTTGCACTCATGAACTCCTGGGTAGCTTTGGCTGTATGCTTGGGGTCATTGTCCATGTGTACTATGAAGCGCCGTCCGATAAACTTTGCGGCATTTGGCTGAATCTGGGCTGAAAGTATATCCCGGTACACTTCAGAATTCATCCGGCTACTCTTGTCTGCTGTTATGTCATCAATAAACACAAGTGACCCAGTGCCATTGAAAGCCATGCATGCCCATGCCAACACGATGCGTCCACTATGTTTTACAGAGGATGTGGTGTGCCTTGGATCATGTGCCGTTCCCTTTCTTCTCCAAACTTTTTTCTTCCCATCATTCTGGTACAGGTTGATCTTTGTCTCATCTGTCCATAGAATACTTTTCCAGAACTGAGCTGGCTTCATGAGGTGTTTTTCAGCAAATTTTACTCTGGCCTGTCTATTTTTGAAATTGATGAATGGTTTGCATCTAGATGTGAACCCTTTGTATTTACTTTCATGGAGTCTTCTCTTTACTGTTGACTTAGAGACAGATACACCTACTTCACTGAGAGTGTTCTGGACTTCAGTTGATGTTGTGAACGGGTTCTTCTTCACCAAAGAAAGTATGTGGCGATCATCCACCACTGTTGTCATCCGTGGACGCCCAGGCCTTTTTGAGTTCCCAAGCTCACCAGTCAATTCCTTTTTTCTCAGAATATACCCGACTGTTGATTTTGCTACTCCAAGCATGTCTGCTATCTCTCTGATGGATTTTTTTCTTTTTTTTCAGCCTCAGGATGTTCTGCTTCACCTCAATTGAGAGTTCCTTAGACCGCATGTTGTCTGGTCACAGCAACAGCTTCCAAATGAAAATCCACACACCTGTAATCAACCCCAGACCTTTTAACTACTTCATTGATTACAGGTTAAAGAGGGAGACGCCTTCAAGGTTAATTGCAGCCCTTAGAGTCCCTTGTCCAATTACTTTAGGTCCCTTGAAAAAGAGGAGGCTATGCATTACAGAGCTATGATTCCTAAACCCTTTCTCCGATTTGGATGTGAAAACTCTCATATTGCAGCTGGGAGTGTGCACTTTCAGCCCATATTATATATATAATTGTTTTTCTGAACATGTTTTTGTAAACAGCTAAAATAACAAAACTTGTGTCACTGTCCAAATATTTCTGGACCTAACTGTACGTGTTACACGCTGCGACGTCGCTAACGACGCAGGATGTGCGTCACAAACACCGTGACCCCGCCGATATATCGTTAGCGATGTCGCAATGTAAATGGCCCTTAAGATAATACACTTTGATACATTGTAAAGTAGTGAGTATACAGCTTGTATAACAGTATAAATTTGGTGTGCCCTCTAAATAACTTAATACACAGCTATTAATGTCTAAACCACTGGCAGCAAAAGTGAGTACACCTCTAAGTGAAAATAGCCAAATTGTGCCCAAAGTGTCAATATTTTGTGTGGCCACCAATATTTTCGAGCACTGCCTTAACTCCACTGGGTATAAATTTCACTACAGCTTCACAGATTGCCACTGGAGTCCTCTTCCACTCCTCCGTGACGATATCTTAGAGGTGGTGGATGTTAAAGACCTTGCGCTCCTCCACCTTCCAATTGAGGATGTCCCACACATTATTAATAGGGTTTAGGTCTGGATACATGTTTGGCTAGACCAGCATCTTTAGCAAGGCAGTGGAGATCTTGGAGTTGTGTTTTGGGTCGTTAACATGTTGGAATACTGCCTTGCGGCCCAGTTTCTGAAGGGAGGCGATCATGCTCTGCTTTAGTATGTAAAAGCACATGATTGCATTTATGGTTCCCTCAATAAACTGTAGCTCCCTAAAGCTTGTGGCACTCACAAAATTTACACTTATACAAGCTGTACACTGACTACTTTACACTGTATCAACGTTTCATTTCTTCAGTGTTGTCCCATGAAAAGATAAAATAAAACATTTACAAAAATGTGAGGGGTGTACTCACTTTTGTGATATACTGTGGCTACTGTTTGTTGTACCTACATGGTACATAGGTTAGTAAAGAGGCTTATTTGTCATGTTAGTACTTCCTGTTCAGGAAAAGGTTGAAATTATTTATGCGAGAAAAATAATTATTAAAGAGTTTTTTGTTTTATACTGTCTACAGTATGGGATTTATCCAGTGGTATAACTTGAAGCTAGTTGGAACTGTCACAAAACAGCCACTCACTGTGTCATAAGGACGATGTGAGTGACAGCTCAGCTGCCCAATGGAAAGCAGGAGCATGCTGGGCTGTCAAGATTCTGAAAGACAGCAAAGCCACCCAAACTGGAACAGGACGGACTGAACTGTTGCCATGCAAATTGAGGATTGCCTTTCAGCCATATCACAGGCCGGTCCTACTGGGCTTCCTCCAGGTGTTACCCTTTAGCGGGATTACATGGCTATTTAGCTGGTCAGCTTCTAGCTCGTTGAAGCCTGCATGCTTTGTTCCTGTGTTCAGTCTCTGATCTGTTGTTGAGCAATCGCTGACCTCGATTCTGACTTCCCGTTTGCATAGCCACTTTGTCTTGATCCACTACCTTCCTGGAATTTTTACCTCATACCAAGACGCCTTTGCCTTACCTGTTACGAGGGGGACCCGGGGAAGCGTGCCAAGATGGGGAATGGACAACTTCTGCCGGTCAAGGTCCACTGTGCGGTGTAAGGGACCGCTGCTATGGTGGGTGAAGAGTGAGCGGGTTGCTGCTAGCGATCGTCTGGAATGTCACAGACGATCTATGTACACCGGTCTGCCCTAACCCGTGTGGGTTGTATGGCAGGGATCACACGGCTCGGTGTACCTGTTGCACGGGGAAGCACAGAGGTGCCCACGCACGTGTGCCAGTGGAAGTCACGAGAATATGGCACGAGGGTAGCACAGAGGTGCCCACGCACGTGTGCTTTCAATAACCAGGTGAGTCCAGTGGAGACTCGAGGAGCTCACCTGGGACAGGAACACGGCCTGTAGAAGGAGCTACTGCCGGAGCAGCAAGGGAGGGACATGGCCTGCAAACCAGGTGCTGCCTAAGCAGCAAGGGCCAAGCCCACAGAAGAAGATAATGCCTGAGCAGTGGCGTGGCAGCACGCTGCCAGACATCCAAACATAGAAGGACGGTCGCGCGCCACCATGATGGCAGGAGGAGCTTTTAAGGAGGCGTAGCTCCAGCCAAGGGCAGGCGCGAGGCGGAGATGACGGACTTGACCCAATCAGGATCCACGACATCCCAGCCTGGCCAGTCAGGATTCACCACGTCACCAGCCTTGTCATCAAGCCGTGTGACGTCAGTGGGCGAATCAGGATCCACCAAGCATAGCACATGTTCACCCTCCTGCCTCTGGGAAATAGAGGCGGGATCCTCGGTCTCACAATGTGTAGAGATAACGGGAGTCTCACTGCTTCCCTGAGCAGCAAATCTCTGCACATTGCGCAACCTCACAGACCTTTGAGACTTCTGAGCAGGAGGAGCTGTGGCAGGCAAGGAATGGGAGACCGCCTCATTTCTTGCAACAGGAGTACCACTAGGTGTCACCCTTGTGCTGCCTCTCTGAGGAGGTTTCTCCTGCACTCTGCGCAGTCTGGCAGACCTTTGGCGCTGCGGAGCAGGAGCGTTCGTGGCAGGCAAGGAGACTGTCTCATTCCTTGCCACAGGAGAGCCACGAGGTGTAACATTAGGCCCCCCCCCCTGCCCGTGCTCGAAGGCTGCTATCAAACCCGGGGCGTGGATATGATCCTCCAATTCCCAGGATCTATGCTCCGGACCACGGCCGACCCACTCCACGAGGTAGTACCTCCTGCCCCGTATAACTTTTGTCTCCACAAGCTTCGCCACCTCAGAGTCGTCGGGCGGGGAGTCAGTTTGAGGCGTAAGGGACCCCGAGAACTTATTAAGTCGTACGGGTTTCAGGAGGGACACGTGAAAGGTGTTGGCTATAGCCCAGCGTGGAGGGAGCTGGAGTCGGTATGCCACCGGGTTCACCTGCTCTAGCACTTTAAACGGACCCAGGAACCTAGGGGCAAACTTGGCTGCCTGTACCCGTAGGTTAACATTCTTAGAGGACAGCCACACTAGGTCACCAGGGGCGAAGGATGGTGCAGGGCGGCGGCGCTCATCAGCCGTTGTCACCATCCGGTCTTTAGCCCTCTTAAGGGCCTCTTGGGTGTTATCCCAGATCTCCCGGGCCTCGGTCGCCCAATCCTCCACTCTAGGATCGGGTGACGTAATGAGCATCGGAACCTGGATTCTGGGATGTTGTCCGTTATTGAGCAGGAACGGAGTCTGACCAGAGGATTCATGGACCGAATTATTAATGGCAAATTCGGCCCAAGGAAGGAGGTTAGCCCAGTTGTCGTGGTGCGCGGAGATAAAATGGCGGAGGTAAGTTACCAAGGTCTGATTGGTCCTCTCTACCAGTCCATTGGTTTCGGGATGGTATGCGGAGGAGATGTTCAGCTCTATCTGCAGGAGCTTACAGAGCTCTCTCCAGAAGCGAGACGCGAACTGGGGACCCCGGTCGCTCACCACCTTGTCAGGCATGCCATGCAGCCTAAATACATGCCTAATCAATAAGGTGGCGAGAGCACGTGACGTCGGGAGTCGTGGGAGAGGCACCAAGTGGACCATTTTAGAGAAGTGATCCGTGATGACCCATACGACCTTGTGACCTGCTGACTTGGGCAGATCTCCCAGGAAGTCCATTCCCACCACTTCCCAGGGACGATCCGGCACTGGCAGTGGTTGAAGAAGACCTGCCGGTCTCTGCCGGGACGGCTTATTCCGTGCACACGACATACAGGCTCCCACATACTCCTGTATGTCCTGGGGTAGTCTCGGCCACCAATAGTGCCTAGTCACAAGGTCTCTGGTCCTTTTGACCCCAAAGTGACCCCCAACCTTGGAGGCATGGGCCCACGATAGCACCTCATTCCGTAGTTCAGGGGGAACGAGGGTCTTGCCAGGTGGCACCTGGTCCAAAGAAGTGGGAGTGACCATCCTCAAGCTGTCCGGGGGTAGTATAAGACGAGGCTCCTCCTCGTCCTCCTCCAACACAACCATACAACGTGACAAGGCATCGGCCCGTACGTTCTTCTCACCGGCCAGGTGGCGGATAATAAAGCGGAACCGGGAGAAGAACAAGGACCAACGGGCCTGCCTTGGGTTCAGGCGTTGTGCTGTCTGGAGGTATGTGAGATTTTTATGGTCGGAAAATACTTCAAATGGATGCTTCGCACCCTCCAGGAGATGCCGCCATTCCTGGAATGCTAGTTTCATCGCCAGTAACTCCCTATCCCCTATGGAGTAGTTCCTCTCGGCCGGAGAAAAGGTCTTGGAGAAAAAGAAACAAGGATGCTTCCTTCCTCGTTCGTCTTTCTGGTACAGGACTGCACCAGCACCGACCGAAGAGGCGTCTACCTCTAGTAGAAAGGGTTTGGAGATGTCTGGACGATGAAGGATGGGAGCTCTGGAGAAGTAAGTTTTGAGAGTGTGAAATGCCTCTACCGTTTCCCGTGTCCATGCTTTGGGATTAGCGCCCTTGCGGGTAAGGGCAATGATGGGTGCTGCCACCGTCGAGAAGTTGGGAATGAACTGGCGATAATAATTGATAAACCCCAAGAATCGCTGGATCGCTTTCAGCGAGTGGGGCTCAGGCCATTTCATCACTGTCTCCAACTTCCCCGGATCCATTGCTAACCCCTGACTGGACACGATATACCCCAGGAACGGCAAGGATTCACGTTCAAAAACGCACTTTTCTAGCTTAGCATATAACGAATGAGCGCGGAGCCTCTTAAGTACTCGGATGACATCCCTCCGATGGGTGGCAAGATCGGGGGAGAAGATAAGGATATCATCCAGGTATGCAACCACGGAAAGATACAAATCCCGGAAAACATCATTCACAAAGTCTTGAAATACGGCGGGGGCATTGCAGAGTCCGAAGGGCATTACGAGATACTCGTAGTGACCGTTCCTGGTGTTGAAGGCGGTCTTCCACTCATCGCCCTCTCGGACTCGCACTAGATTATACGCCCCGCGTAGATCCAGCTTCGTGAAGATCTTTGCCCCGCGGAATCGATCAAATAACTCCGTAATGAGGGGCAAAGGGTATTTGTTTTTGATCGTGATTGCATTTAATCCCCTGTAATCGATACAGGGGCGTAGATCCCCTTCCTTCTTTTGCACGAAGAAGAACCCCGCACCGGCCGGTGAAATAGACTTGCGAATGAACCCTTTTGCCAGGCTGTCCTGAATATATTTGGACATAGCCTCCGTCTCTGGAGCAGAGAGGGGATACACTCTGCCCCTAGGGGGCTCGGAGCCTGGCTTTAGGTCTATTCGGCAATCGTATGGCCGGTGGGGAGGAAAGGTATCTGCGGCCCTCTTGGAGAAGACGTCCCTGTAGGCCTCATAAGGTGTCGGTAAACCTGGCTCCCCTGTATTCCCTGAGGACCCGACCGACCTAATGGTAGCGGGTGGTTCGGTAGTCACGAGGTGCTCCCTACAGGATCCTGCCCATGATGAGATCTCCCCTGTTGCCCAGTTGAGTATAGGAGCATGCTGTCTCAACCAGGGGAGGCCCAGTAGGATCTCATCCGTCCCCCCTGGAAGCACCAGGAAGGACACCTGCTCATGGTGTCCTGGTGGTACTTCCATCCTGAGAGGGATGGTGATCTGGGTGATGGGATCGACTAGTAGGGACCCGTTGACTACCCGAACCCTGAGTGGCTTGGGTAAGAGAACCAGGGGAACTGAGTATCGGGTTGCCAGGGAGGTCGAAATGAAATTGCCATCAGCGCCTGAGTCCAGGCAGGCCAGAGCAGAGAAGAGAGTAGTGCCAAACTGCAACTGGGCGCTGATAGTCAACCTAGAGGGAGAAGCAGCGTCTAGTAACCCCCCTCTGATGGAAACTAGACGCTGTCTTTTCCCGACGGTTTGGGACATCGGGTAGCTATGTGTCCCCTCTGCCCACAGGAAAAGCAGATGACACCAGACCGAGAACCTGGGGTAGAGGAGACTGCTTTGGACACCTCCATTGACTCCACGGAGTCGCCTACAGAGCTGGCTGGGAGACCTGTCTGGTGGAATACGGGAGCCAGACGCTTTTTAGGCCGTGAGGACGTGGGTGCTGAAGAGACCTCGAGCCTCCGCTCCGCCTGGCGGATGTCTATGCGAGAGGCAACCACAATCAAGGACTCTAAAGTAGCAGGCACCTCACGCGTGGCGAGTGCGTCTTTGACGAACTCTGCCAGGCCCTCCCAGAACACAGGGACAAGGACCTTATCGGGCCAGTCCAGCTCTGCGGCAAGTGTCCTAAAGTGTACGGCAAAGTCCTCGACTGAAGCGGACCCTTGCCGAAGTCGTAGGAGGCGCAGCGCGGAGTCGTGGGTGACTTGAGGCCCGAGGAACACCATTCTCATGGCCCCAAGATAAGATGCTAAGTTATTCACCACCCGATCTCCGCGCTCCCACAACGGCGTGGACCACTTCAGCTCTCTCCCTGTGAGCAGGGACTGGACGAAGGCTACCTTCGCCTTCTCGGTAGCGTAAAGAGTCGCGGACAGCTCTAAGTAGGTGGTAACTTGGTTTATAAACCCACGGCACTCGGAGCTGTCCCCGCTAAAGCGCTCTAGAAGCGCAAGGCGAGGAGACCTTCCGCCCAATAGCACAGCCTGGGTAGCCGCCTGGGTGGCGACTGTCGTCAGAGCAGTCTTGTCGGAGGAAGACTGCTCCACTGCTGCCAAACGTGATTCCAACTGCTGCACATAACGCAGCAACTGCTGCTGCTCTTCAGCCATAGCCAGACCTTTGGCGCGACCGTAATGTTACGAGGGGGACCCGGGGAAGCGTGCCAAGATGGGGAATGGACAGCTTCCGCCGGTCAAGGTCCACTGTGCGGTGTAAGGGACCGCTGCTATGGTGGGTGAAGACAGAGAGTGATAGAAGAAGGGTCTTAATTCCGCGCCAAGGACTCAATGGATCCAGGAAGAGATTAATGCTTCTTTAATAACATGCACAAGTCTACGCGTTTCTGGAGACACAGCTCCCTTCATCAGGACATTGGCAAGAGAACATCAAATCTGGTTTCAAGTGAGATGGTGAAGTATAAAAGCATGCAATGATGTCATAGGAAACACCCATCCTGAAAAAAAACTTTGAAAGCGGGCGGGATCCAGATCATTCTAGAAATCTGTATGTTCAAACAGTTCCCTGAATATTAAATTATGATCAAAAAAAGTTATATACACTTCTACTAACATACAGTAAATATGTACAATAATCCTGACAAAAGAAAAAACAAAATAAATATATAATATATAATAGATACTGAATGACATACACGGGGTTAGAACCTGGTGTAAAAGAAAGAAAAACAGCACGATTTCATGGAGGAGCAGAGACATCAACCACAGGACTACCGCCCCGAGTCGTAATTTATCATAGTCCTAAGGTAGTTTCCTATTAGGCAGGCAGCCTAAGGGTATAATGATGGAGCTCAAATTGCTGTCAAGGAATTGCTAGAAGAGAGCGGATGGCCGAGGGCTATGTGTGGAGTATATTGTGGAACCTTCAATGAAATGCAGTACGGAGCTAGTGTCAGAGAGGTGAACAAAGTTCAGAGGCGTGGGGGAAAAAAACACAACCAACATACGCCTTTGCAGACTGGTGCTCAGAAAAAACAGGCAAAAATCAGAGAGACACAGTGTCTAACATATAGAAACTCGGGGGATATATAGAAAAAGACAAGGGGCAAACTAAGCTTGAACCTCATTCAAACTATAATAAGTTCAATTACTGGAGGAGGGGGATGGTCATAATGTAAAAGACTGGATAAGGGAGGAAAAAAAAAAAAAAAAAAATCCTCATAGTGTAAGAAGGAAAAGTGGTTAAAAAAATATATATATATTAATTTTTATTACGACAATTAAAAACTAGGAAGCATCTCTGTATTTAAAAGCAATTCACCCTAAAAACTTATTTGAAAAAAATATATATAAATATATAAAAAAATATAAAAAAACATAAAAAAACTGGTTTAAGACATATATAAAAAAATGTTGTGGATTCATTAATAAATAAGTGAAAATTGAGAAAAATTATTATTACGGGTATATATAACCTAAAATCAATAGAATAGATCAGTGACCTCATTGAGACCCAACGGTTTAAGTGTACGTAGTCTATAGATCCAATAGGTCTCCTTTTTGTTGAGCATTTCCATACGGTTAGGGATAAAAGGTGGGATCTGTTCAATAGGGGTGACCCTAAGCTTAGATTTCCTATTGTGTGCTATAGTGACATGCCTAGACAATCCGTGTAGGAGAAAGCCTTTTTTAATGTTGTGACGATGTGAATTCAATCTATTGTGTAGTGGTTGTATCGTTCTGCCCACATACTGTTTATTACATTCACATTCGATCAAATAAATGACATAGTCAGATTGGCATGTTAGGTGGGTTTTGATAGGATAAAATTCCCCCCCTGAACCAGAACAGAATTGTGTCCTCCTATGTTGTATCGAGTAACAACAAAGGCAGTTTCTCATAAGGCATTTATAAGCACCACAGGGTTTGACAGAAGACTGGGAGATGGGAACCTCCCTAAGTCTACTGGGGGCTAGCATATTCTTTAAGCTGGAGGCTCTCCTGAAGGTCACCCCGGGTTGTGCCGGTAAGCACCCCCCTAGGACCGGGTCATTTAGGAGAACCCCCCAATGTTTGGAAAGAATCTTCCTGATCCTCTCACCATCATTACTAAAAGTGGTGAGGAAGTTTGAGGAAAAGTCACAGGGCTTTGTGTCCCCAATCCCCCTTACTTTTTGTCTGATCAAAACTGTCCATCCCCCTCCTCCAGTAATTGAACTTATTATAGTTTGAATGAGGTTCAAACTTAGTTTGCCCCTTGTCGTTTTTTATATATCCCCCGAGTTTCTATATGTTAGACACTGTGTCTCTCTGATTTTTGCCTGTTTTTTCTGAGCACCAGTCTGCACAGGCCTATGTTGGTTGTGTTTTTTTCCCCCACGCCTCTGAACTTTGTTCACCTCTCTGACACTAGCTCCGTACTGCATTTCATTGAAGGTTCCACAATATACTCCACACATAGCCCTCGGCCATCCGCTCTCTTCTAGCAATTCCTTGACAGCAATTTGAGCTCCATCATTATACCCTTAGGCTGCCTGCCTAATAGGAAACTACCTTAGGACTATGATAAATTACGACTCGGGGCGGTAGTCCTGTGGTTGATGTCTCTGCTCCTCCATGAAATCATGCTGTTTTTCTTTCTTTTACACCAGGTTCTAACCCCGTGTATGTCATTCAGTATCTATTATATATTATATATTTATTTTGTTTTTTCTTTTGTCAAGATTATTGTACATATTTACTGTATGTTAGTAGAAGTGTATATAACTTTTTTTGATCATAATTTAATATTCAGGGAACTGTTTGAACATACAGATTTCTAGAATGATCTGGATCCCGCCCGCTTTCAAAGTTTTTTTTTTCAGGATGGGTTTTCCTATGACATCATTGCATGCTTTTATACTTCACCATCTCACTTGAAACCAGATTTGATGTTCTCTTGCCAATGTCCTGATGAAGGGAGCTGTGTCTCCAGAAACGCGTAGACTTGTGCATGTTATTAAAGAAGCATTAATCTCTTCCTGGATCCATTGAGTCCTTGGCGCGGAATTAAGACCCTTCTTCTATCACTCTCTGTTATCAGCCAACTTTGGGACTGCTGCCTGGACCTGGATCTTATATATGCCTGTATAGTGGTTGTGACTGGCACAACCATTATAGGTGAGTGTGTATTTATTACATATCTTCCTCCCTTTTTGGGGTAAGACCCTATTGCGCTTTTCTTTCCACAGTTTCTCATCTACTTTAATTGGGACCCGGCGTGACCGGTCTTCTTATCTGTGGATACAGCAGCAGAGGGTCGTAATTATTCTTTGAACAATGGAATATTTTAATAATCGTTTGTCCTCCAGAGAGAGGCTAATTTTACAGACTGTTGGTTTACCCGAACTGTGTGACATAGACATTGATGTGGATCTACCCAATGTGTACTCTGAGGAGGACACTGTAACCATGAGGAAATTATTTTTAAGACTGGAGGATCTTCTTAAAGAAGAAATGCATTTTAGCCTTGATGCAAGGTTTCTTTCCATATACCTTGAAGAGAAACTGTGTCCTAGAGGTCTTAGGATAAAACATGACTCTCCTTTTCCCTCAGATCCCATCTTCTCTGCTGAATGGGGAAACATTTCAAACACCTGTATGCAGGGCATGCCTCAGTGCCTTCACAAAAAAAGATCAATTTTGGCAAAGGAAGCCACTGCTAATATAGCTGAGGTGTAGGAGGAACTCAGCCGCTTTGAACTGCATGCCGAGTTCAGGATTTTGAATACAGACATTAATACAAAATTGACCCAGTTGGAGCAAGATTCCATCTTTAGAAAATCAAAGAAACTGCAGAGAGACAGGCAGGATAAAATCTCAGATAAAAAACCCACTCCCCCTGGTAAGAATCCACCTAGGGATGGGGGCCCTAGAGGGTTCCAAAAGGAGACATACAAAAGGACTAGGTCCACCAGTTTCAACAGAAATTTCTTTAATAGCAAATTTCATAAGAACACAACTAATAAAGATAATTTTAATAACACTAAAGAACAGCACTCCAATACTAGTGAACCCTCTGTTTCTGCCCATGTAGCTCCCAATCCCACTCTTGCACCTCCAATACCTGATGAGGTTTTCATTCCTGATCTAGGTGTAAAGGCCCCGAGTAACATCCAAAAGGTTAATACCCTGCCCAGAGACTTTGAAAAAACCAGGGAACAGCTGGCCCTGATCAGACTCCAGATTGAGAAGATTCGTAAGGAAAGAGAGACAACTGAGATCTCTGAGAACAATACCCCCAGTCTTCCAGGTACTGCCCCCACGGTCCAGGAAGATATGGATCTCTTAGATCTTTCCATTTATGATGAGTATACTCCACTCCCAGAGACCTTACCTGGGGTGGAAGAATTCAACCCCCTCCCATCTCAAGAGTTGGTCCGGAGTAATCCCACACAGAATATCATCACAATAGACAACACAGAAAAAAACAATATGTGCGTCCCTTTTTTAGCCATGGCCAAGAACACGGCCCTGAGAATGACGCAGGTGCAGATGACGGATTTTCTCACCCCCAGATCAGGGAAGAGAAAAGATTACGGAGAGGGCGACGGGCTGGCCGTAGGGTCCAGCAAGAAAGACAAAAAAAGTCTAAAGTAATTAATCAAAAATCCAGTATTTTTAATTTATCCAGCCATATTCTGACCAAAGGGGAAGACCAAGTACTGAGCAAAGGTCTCTCCTTTTGCCCCTCCGCTCATGCCAATGATTTTGACATCTATCTGGATTTCCAGAAGTTCATCAGGAAGTTGACGTTGACCAGACACTTCCAGTTGAATAAAGATAACCCCATGGAATCTTCAGGAGATCCTGAGGGATTTTTACATACAGACCTAAGACCAAAGTCTAGGTTTTACCCCTTGCAGAGCAAAGGTCACCATCTGAAAACCTTCAGCGATCTCGTGCTGGAGGATTTCAAGAGATTGACCTGTTCCAGTTACCCCCATAAACCCAATCTGAGTTCAGAAGAGAAAAAAGGTCTCCGGTCCCTCAAAAATAATCATGAACTTGTTATCAGGAATGCTGACAAGGGAGGTGGCATAGTATTGCAGGATAAAGACACATACATAAAAGAAGCATTGAGGAATTTATCTAATCCATCACACTACAAAATAGTAGGGATTGAAGAATATGATAATGCAGTGGCCAATTACCGTACATTCATACAAACAGCTGTGGACATGAGGATACTCAATAAAAATGAGAAAGCCTTCTTGGAGATTGATAATCCAAGAATGGCTTTTTACTATCATTTACCAAAAATTCACAAGAGCTTGGTGGATCCCCCAGGGCGACCTATTATCTCAGGGATTGATTCCCTCACGGTTAATTTAGCCGCCTATATAGACTGTATCATGAGGGTCCATGTACTGAATTTGAAGAGTTACCTTCGTGATTCCACACAGCTCATCACTCTAACTAAAGATATTGAATGGAAGGAATCCTATCTTTTCATTTCTTTAGATATTACGGCTCTTTATACCAATATTGCGCATGACCTTGGGCTGGAGTGTTTTAAACAATTTTTAATGGTAGATGATCGCCTACCGATGGGTCAGAAAGACTTCATCCTGAAAGGGATGGAGTTCATTTTAACTAATAATTTCTTCTCTTTCCAAGATAAAATATACCATCAGCACTGCGGGACCGCGATGGGCTCAAAGGTCGCACCGACGTTCGCAAATTTATTTATGGGGGCGTTTGAGTTTTTATATATTTATAATTCAAAAAAATTTTTTTAAACACATCATTTTGTATAAACGTTATATTGATGACCTGTTCGTCATATGGGATAATACCAGTAATAATGTGGGGTTGTTTCTGGAACACCTGTTGAGTAACAATTGGGGTCTGTCCTTCTCACCCAATATACAGAAGGACAGTATTGATTTTCTGGATCTGACCCTCTGGCACAACAATGGGCGGATTTCAACAAAAACCTATTTCAAGAAGGTTGACAGCAATGGGTATATTCATTATTCCAGCAGTCACTACAGCAAGTGGCTTATTAATATACCAAAGAACCAATACAAAAGAATCCGTAAGAACTGTTCGCTCAACATTGATTTTAAACAACAGGCTGACATTTTAAAGGAGAGGTTCCTTGAGAAAGAATACCCCCTTAACCTTGTCAAGGGAGCGTATAAAGCTACGAGTACCCTGACCCAGACAGATTTGATCAGACAAAAAGTAAGGGGGATTGGGGACACAAAGCCCTGTGACTTTTCCTCAAACTTCCTCACCACTTTTAGTAATGATGGTGAGAGGATCAGGAAGATTCTTTCCAAACATTGGGGGGTTCTCCTAAATGACCCGGTCCTAGGGGGGTGCTTACCGGCACAACCCGGGGTGACCTTCAGGAGAGCCTCCAGCTTAAAGAATATGCTAGCCCCCAGTAGACTTAGGGAGGTTCCCATCTCCCAGTCTTCTGTCAAACCCTGTGGTGCTTATAAATGCCTTATGAGAAACTGCCTTTGTTGTTACTCGATACAACATAGGAGGACACAATTCTGTTCTGGTTCAGGGGGGGAATTTTATCCTATCAAAACCCACCTAACATGCCAATCTGACTATGTCATTTATTTGATCGAATGTGAATGTAATAAACAGTATGTGGGCAGAACGATACAACCACTACACAATAGATTGAATTCACATCGTCACAACATTAAAAAAGGCTTTCTCCTACACGGATTGTCTAGGCATGTCACTATAGCACACAATAGGAAATCTAAGCTTAGGGTCACCCCTATTGAACAGATCCCACCTTTTATCCCTAACCGTATGGAAATGCTCAACAAAAAGGAGACCTATTGGATCTATAGACTACGTACACTTAAACCGTTGGGTCTCAATGAGGTCACTGATCTATTCTATTGATTTTAGGTTATATATACCCGTAATAATAATTTTTCTCAATTTTCACTTATTTATTAATGAATCCACAACATTTTTTTATATATGTCTTAAACCAGTTTTTTTATGTTTTTTTATATTTTTTTATATATTTATATATATTTTTTTCAAATAAGTTTTTAGGGTGAATTGCTTTTAAATACAGAGATGCTTCCTAGTTTTTAATTGTCGTAATAAAAATTAATATATATATATTTTTTTAACCACTTTTCCTTCTTACACTATGAGGATTTTTTTTTTTTTTTCCTCCCTTATCCAGTCTTTTACATTATGACCATCCCCCTCCTCCAGTAATTGAACTTATAGTTTGAATGAGGTTCAAACTTAGTTTGCCCCTTGTCGTTTTTTATATATCCCCCGAGTTTCTATATGTTAGACACTGTGTCTCTCTGATTTTTGCCTGTTTTTTCTGAGCACCAGTCTGCACAGGCGTATGTTGGTTGTGTTTTTTTCCCCCACGCCTCTGAACTTTGTTCACCTCTCTGACACTAGCTCCGTACTGCATTTCATTGAAGGTTCCACAATATACTCCACACATAGCCCTCGGCCATCCGCTCTCTTCTAGCAATTCCTTGACAGCAATTTGAGCTCCATCATTATACCCTTAGGCTGCCTGCCTAATAGGAAACTACCTTAGGACTATGATAAATTACGACTCAGGGCGGTAGTCCTGTGGTTGATGTCTCTGCTCCTCCATGAAATCGTGCTGTTTTTCTTTCTTTTACACCAGGTTCTAACCCCGTGTATGTCATTCAGTATCTATTATATATTATATATTTATTTTGTTTTTTCTTTTGTCAGGATTATTGTACATATTTACTGTATGTTAGTAGAAGTGTATATAACTTTTTTTGATCATAATTTAATATTCAGGGAACTGTTTGAACATACAGATTTCTAGAATGATCTGGATCCCGCCCGCTTTCAAAGTTTTTTTTCAGGATGGGTGTTTCCTATGACATCATTGCATGCTTTTATACTTCACCATCTCACTTGAAACCAGATTTGATGTTCTCTTGCCAATGTCCTGATGAAGGGAGCTGTGTCTCCAGAAACGCGTAGACTTGTGCATGTTATTAAAGAAGCATTAATCTCTTCCTGGATCCATTGAGTCCTTGGCGCGGAATTAAGACCCTTCTTCTATCACTCTCTGTTATCAGCCAACTTTGGGACTGCTGCCTGGACCTGGATCTTATATATGCCTGTATAGTGGTTGTGACTGGCACAACCATTATAGGTGAGTGTGTTTTTATTACATATCTTCCTCCCTTTTTGGGGTAAGACCCTATTGCGCTTTTCTTTCCACAGTTTCTCATCTACTTTATGGTGGGTGAAGAGTGAGCGGGTTGCTGCTAGCGATCGTCTGGAATGTCACAGACGATCTATGTACACCGGTCTGCCCTAACCCGTGTGGGTTGTATGGCAGGGATCACACGGCTCGGTGTACCTGTTGCACGGGGAAGCACAGAGGTGCCCACGCACGTGTGCCAGTGGAAGTCACGAGAATATGGCACGAGGGTAGCACAGAGGTGCCCACGCACGTGTGCTTTCAATAACCAGGTGAGTCCAGTGGAGACTCGAGGAGCTCACCTGGGACAGGAACACGGCCTGTAGAAGGAGCTACTGCCGGAGCAGCAAGGCAGGGACACGGCCTGCAAACCAGGTGCTGCCTAAGCAGCAAGGGCCAAGCCCACAGAAGAAGATAATGCCTGAGCAGTGGCGTGGCAGCACGCTGCCAGACATCCAAACATAGAAGGACGGTCGAGCGCCGCCATGATGGCAGGAGGAGCTTTTAAGGAGGTGTAGCTCCAGCCAAGGGCGGGCGCGAGGCGGAGATGACGGACTTGACCCAATCAGGATCCACGACATCCCAGCCTGGCCAGTCAGGATTCACCACGTCACCAGCCTTGTCATCAAGCCGTGTGACGTCAGTGGGCGAATCAGGATCCACCAAGCATAGCACATGTTCACCCTCCTGCCTCTGGGAAATAGAGGCGGGATCCTCGGTCTCACAATGTGTAGAGATAACGGGAGTCTCACTTCTTCCCTGAGCAGCAAATCTCTGCACATTGCGCAACCTCACAGACCTTCGAGGCTGCTGAGCAGGAGGAGCTGTGGCAGGCAAGGAATGGGAGACCGCCTCATTTCTTGCAACAGGAGTACCACTAGGTGTCACCCTTGTGCTGCCTCTCTGAGGAGGTTTCTCCTGCACTCTGCGCAGTCTGGCAGACCTTCGGCGCTGCGGAGCAGGAGCGCTCGTGGCAGGCAAGGAGACTGTCTCATTCCTTGCCACAGGAGAGCCACGAGGTGTAACACTTACCCCTTTTGGTTATTACGCGGCCTCCTGGTATCTGACCCTGGACCCTTCACTACCCCACTTCATTGCTAGCCTATGAGTAGTGACTAGCTTCACAAGGACCAATGTAAAAGTTCCCGTGGGGCCCTCAATTATTGCAAATCTTTAATAGCATTAGTCTTTTTGTATCAGCCAAAGGAACTTTTGGGGCCCCTGTGCTCCAGGTTGGGGGCGCGATTGCAACCTCTGTACCAATTGTAGTTACACCCCTGGATTTAGCTAAGTATAGAATTTATAGATGTCAGTTTAATTTTATTCTACATTATCACAACAATCAAATATGGCCATATTAATCTCCATAGTTGGTAACGCTTTTCTCTAACATAGTAATTTCGATTTGACCCCTAGAGAATCCTTAATGCTTTTAAACTTAAAGCATTTTTACCAGTTTTATGTTTTTCCCCTTCTTATAGCTGCAGGCAGTGAAATTTGAACATGTGTGGAATTTTGTATTTTACACTCCTGTGGGAGCATCAGAGACACTGCTGTCAGGGACCATGAATCATGTTAATACATAGCAACCTCTACAGCTGTTTAAATGTCTACCATAATATGATGATTTTAAATTCACATTAGAATGTGTTACATATACTTTACATCAAAAATTCTGTACAAAATTGAGGAGAGTTAGAAAATCTGATAGCTATTAAATATATAGTCTGTTTGAAGTGCACCTTTTTAAGTCTTTGCATGAAAACAAGCTGCTTTTTTACTTGCGCCATTTCATTGTCAGCTCCTCTTATTATACATATTGTGACGTATCTAAGCTATGTTGTTCCTTTACTACATGAATATACTGTAAGTCATTCAATTAAAGCAACAACAGTCATCACATTAGTTTTTGTTTTTTTGTGACTTTTTTACCTAGGTCGTCCATATACAATATATTGCTAAATATTGCAGTTTCTACTTTAGTGGTTATTAGAGCTGAGGAAACATATTCAAGTCTAATTTAATTGTATTTGTATTTTACAAATTCACTTTCACCAATGAGTAGATTTATATTAGTCGCTTTTACGTAGATTTGGTAAGTTGGCATCTAGTGATCACCATTTTTCTGACCTGTATATGGTTAACATAAGTTTAAAATTAAATAAAATCCTTATACTCACCTCACCGCTCACGTCTCTGGCCATTCCTCACCTCACCATTACTCTTTGGGTCCACTACACATCTGATCACCGCTATCTCGCTGAAGTACACGGCTCTGATGAGGTCCGAGATTGTTCTGCTTATGTGTGCATACATTTACAGCATACTTTGTCATGTCATGATGTTGTGACCTCTCACACATTTTTGCAGACCGCTCCCAGGCCTGATCAGGGGTTCAATGCAAGCAGTGTTAATCAGAAGATATGATGAGGACCAGATGGGTGACAGGGATGAGCGGAGAGGCCAGAAAGGGAGATGTGGTATCTGTGGATCATTAGGTGCATCCTGTCCATTTGGTTTTCCATGGGCAGGCTAGGAGCAATCGGGTCTAGATCCTGCTCTGCCCCATCTATTTTGAGACATGATGGCATATAGCAAAGTGAGATACTGGAGTTAGGGACCTGATTGGATACACTTTATCATGGTGGTATGGATTTTATGCTTTTTTGATCAAAATAGTGACAACTAACCCAATATTATTTACATGTTCTACTGCTAGTTATTTATTTACTTACTACAGGGTAGTTGCTCGTTGTTTTATGCTAGGTTTTGTCTGTTAATGGCCAACAAGGTGAATGCAGACCTACACATTGCATTTATGCTAATAGGTGTGCCGGACAACATTTTTGTTTTTGCTAAAATTAAAAAGAAGCCATTTACACCTCACCACTTCAGTTTTGATACCTCGGCCAGTCTTAGGTCATATGCAGTTTAGCCTAATGGCCAACACAGCCAATGACTAGTAAGTTCCAGTTGTCACTTGGAAAGAGGTCATGTGAAACCTTTGTACTTCTCTGGAGTTGTCATGTGGATAGATCACACATGATCTGTTGTGGGCAATAAAGAGACTGGCATGGGACTGGGACAGAACTCAATCGGGGAGGTTTGGTATCAGAAAGTTCAGTATCTGTTCCAAAATAGAATGTTATAAAATTATTGCATTTTAGAAAATGTAATAAAAAAATGATAAATATATCCTTTATTGTTATTTCTACTACATGATCTTTAGCTGTTTGGCACCACTAAAAAATAAGACAAAGGTACATATTGATATTACGTTCCAAGTGATAAGCTTAGATCATATTCACTGACCAATGCAGCCTTGATTTATCTTTAATGCATAAAAATAAGTTCATTTTGTATTTACATGTTTCCTGTGCTGTTGCAAGCACTGTTACATGCCCAATTCTAATAGTGTATAATATGCACACTATTAGGATTCAGCTTTCTTTGCCATTTCAGGTGGTTACATGCAGTTACATACTACCTCACTCCTCTTTCTCCTCATCTCCATATTTCCAAATTTGATGAGTTGCAGGAAGTCGTCAGTATGAATATTTGCAATCTTGTAGTGACTGCTCGAATCTGCAAACAGAGCTTGATGCTATCAGTGTATCAATTATACACTGTGTATATATTATACACTGCTACAGTGCTTCCTAAAAAATTTCTATGGTGTGGAAAACCCCTTTAAGTGCTAAGTGTGGCGCCCTGGACTAGCCAGGTTGTCACAGGTAACACTCAAACACCCCCACCCCCACTAGAAAGTAACATTAGCCAAACAAAACCCTTGTTGCCTCCCTCCAGGGTCTGATGTCCACACCAGGTGGGGTGGAGCCAAGTGGTTGGCCCCACCCACCGAGGAGTTCACAGGCCTGGAGGCGGGAAAAGTGACAGTTTAGTGTTGGAGTTTGAAGAGTGAGGAGTAAACACTTGGGTGTCTGGGTTTGTGGCCCATGCACTGACAGCAAGGTTGGCAGACGGTGGTGGCCATCTGCAGGATTGGTGAAGCAACGTGGAACCGTAGGACCGGGGTCGGGCGTTGGCCCGCCGGTACCGACCGGGGAGCGAAGTGAAGCCAGCACACACAGGCAGGGCCATCGGAGCCCGACCAGGCTTGGAGCCGCCGACAATAGTCAAATCTGAGTGTGACAGGAACTCCAGGGGTTTCCTAACAGCCAAAGACCCGATAGAAGGCAACCGCCCACACCGTGAGGGTATACAGCTACCGCCTAAGGCTAGAGACCCAAGGGCCAGCGCCTGCGGGCAAACGGGCTCCTCCGGCATCCATACACCGGGGAGCAGACTACCATTGTGGATCCATCGTAGTCAATCAAGTACATCAAGGTGCAGGGAAAGACAGCCGCCATCACCTGTCCGGGGAGAGAGACACTGCAGCTGGCTGCGGGACCCGTCCATCCAGCCGTTTGGTTTACCGAGGATTTTGTGCATCTCTTACTGAGTGAGTACACCCGTGCCATCCGGCACTGCGCCGCGCTGTCCCTGCAACCCTGCACCTCACCAACCCTGCCTCCCCGTCACATCACCGGGCCCCGGGACCACCGACCCCTACCCACGGAGGGGGAAAACAACATCCCAGCTGCTCCCTACCATCGCTCCCGGGATCCCCGTCACCAGCAGCGGTGGTGCCCATCTTCACCACGACCCGTCGGTGGCGTCACGGACTAAATCCCCCAAACCAACCACCCTTTTCACTCACGGGCGAGGGGCGCTAGCGAGCGACCAGCAGTGGCGGCGTCCTGCCCGCCTGCGACACTTAGCACTAATAAAAGTACCAAGAACATTGCTTTCTGGGTTACCCCTGTTTAAAGCATAAAACACATGGCTATGTTCTTGTATTTTTATAACAAAAACTGGATACAAATTAGTCCTGACACATTGGTAGTCATTGTAAATCGGATTTCATTACTGTTTGGTGATACTATGTTGGAAAGTGAGATGATGGAGTAATACATCTGTCAGATTTATGCATGTGGGTTTTAGAAAAATTGAATTACCATGCTGCAGAATATATTTTTAAGTGAAAGCTGCAAGAAAATTTAATTGAGGTGTTATGAAATCAGGAGAATGTACAGTCTTCGCATCCCAGATTGACCATGATGCAAATACATCTTGAAACCAAATTCAAATATAGATATTGAAATTTTTCCTTCAGATGGGTATAAATTATCTACCATGTCACTCTAAAGCAATCTGTATCATAATTTGAATTGTAGTAGTAAAAGTGATATGCATATTATTGGCATTTCAAGTATTAAGATGAAGATCTCCTAATTGTTTAAAGAACTATTCCAAGTGTTGCAAAAATGTTGTTTTAGAAAATGGAGATTAAAAATATACCTTATTGCCTGCATTTTCAGGTTCGTGGTAAATAAACCTAATTTCTCATTTTAATCAATGTACTCAGTTAAATGGCCCAAACACAGTCTCGGTCGACTGTTACTGTATGTCTCAAGTACAAAAAATAACTACTCGTTTAGTAGTTGAAATTTATATATGGAATTTACGATAACTCCAACCACTGTGACAAATAAAAGAATAGAAAATTATATCCGTATATACCTCAAAATGCCTCCTATGATGCAGGAACTAAAATATGTCATTTGTATGACAAAGCAAAGCTTTTTACAAATTTATAACTTGGTTTAAGAGCAATGATTTGCAATAGGAGCAAATACTCACTGCACACTTACAGTTCTGTCCTTTCACCGCACTCTGACCCGCTCTGGAGGTAACTTTCTGTACATATGTACTGTATACAGTATACAGTATACCATTGTACAGTACAGTATATACTATACAGCATGACTATCAATTTGCATTTGTGGATACAGTATTGTACTTTCTTTATGCTAACCAGTACAGCACATTGCTTGTACCGTAATCTAACTGCCTGTGCAGTATTCCTACCCCACATTTGGCTTAGTTCTGCCCTTATTTTGAGGAGAATAGATTTGGGGTGTGTGTTTTTTTGTAATGTACTAGAATAAAGGTTGTCATATTTATACATACAGTGGAACCTTGGTTAACGAGAACAATCCATTCTGGGAGTGTGCTTGATAACCAAGTTACTCGTCTAGCAAAGCAAGATTTCCCATAGGAAATCATTGCAATGCAGACAATTCGTTCCCCAACTTGTTAAATGTTCCATCCTGGTCTCCTATTGTGCCATTCCACACACGCACAAACACACACAAACACGCACGCAGGATGTGTATCGGGTAACCAACGCGCCAATGCCGCAACATCTGCTAACAGCGTGCTGACGTTAAAGGCTGCCTTTGAGAAGTCCTGACAGCGGAAGTTCCTCCCTCATCGCGATGGTTACCGATACACATCCTGTAGCGGCGAACTACAAGAACCATGAGGCTGGCGATGGAACGGAAGGTAAGGTGAGCATACTATGTATGTGTGCGTGTTTGTGCATGTTTGTGTGTGTGTTTGTGTTTGTTTGTGTGTGTTTGTGTGGACTATAAGAGCGGGTCAGAGCGCGGTGGAAGTATGGAACCGGAAGTGTGTGCGATCAGTAGTTTGCTCATATGGCAAAGCTTGCTCGTAAAGTGAGTAAAGTGAGTCAGTATTTTGTATTACTGTACTTTAATAATGTTATATAAATACAGTACATTATTTTATATTACTGTAGTAAGTTTGTATAAATACAATATATATTTTTGGGTCGTGAAATGAGTAGTAAGCATTTCAAGTATTTCCTATGGGAAAATTCATTTTGATATAAGAGTAACTTGGTTTAAGAGGACAGTACCGGAACAAATTATGCTCGTAATCCAAGGTTCCATTGTATATGACTCTTTAGATTTTGTGTTATACTGAGCCTGATGAAAAGACCAGCGTAGTCTTGAAAGCTTGCTATATATTATCATCTTTTCAGTTAGTCATTAAAAGGTATCAAACGCTGAGTTCTTTTACACAATTTTTTTTCAAGTTGAGATTGATGCTTAGCTTAAGGGTGCTTTACACGCTGTGACATCGCTAACGATATATTGTCGGGGTCACGTCGTTAGTGACGCACATCCAGCGTCGTTAGCGACATTGCAGCGTGTGACACCAAGGAGCGACGATCAACGATCGCAAAAAAGTCAGAAATTGTTGATCGTTGACACGTTGCTCCTTTTCATAATATCGTTGGTGGTGCATGCCGCTGGTTGTTCGTCGCTCCTGCGGCATCAAACATCGCTATGTGTGACACCGCAGGAACGACGAACATCTCCTTACCTGCGTCCACCGGCAATGAGGAAGAAAGTAGGTGGGCAGCATATTCCGGCCGCTCATCTCCACCCCTCCTCTGCTATTGGGCGGCCGCTTACTGACGCCGCAGTGGCGTCGCTATGACGCCGAACACACCTCCCCCTTGAAGGAGGGATTGTTCAGCAGTCAAAGCGACGCCGCTGAAAAGGTATGTGCATGTGACGCTGCCGTAACGATAATGTTCGCTACGGCAGCGATCACCAAATGTCGCACAAATGATGAGGGCGGGTGCTATCGCGCACGACATCGCAGCATGTAAAGCACCCTTTAGTTCTACGCTTGGTGGTCCTGCATTGAATAGAGTGGGATTTCAGCTAAACTTTACATATAATATTAATATAATATTTATTCATTTATATAGCGCTATTAATTCCACTGCGCTTTACATACATTGGCAACACTGTCCCCATTGGTGCTCACAATCTAAATTCTCTATCAGTATGTTTTTTGAGTGTGGGAGGAAACTGGAGTATGCGGAGGAAACCCGCGCAAACACAGTGAGAACATTCTTAGCAATGTAGTCCTTGGTGGAATTTGAACCAAGGACCCCAGTGCTACAAGACTGCAGTGCTAACGACTGAGCCACTGGGCCACCCATGTGTCCTGATGACTTGTGTCATGTAAAGTGTAGTTATAAGTGAATAATCAAAAACCAAGGTAGAGGGGATGCCAGAAAGGGTGGGCTTGGAGCCATGACTGTGTATCTCAGAACCACCCAAATAACTCTTCCTTCTATGTTTATTTAGATACAGCACTCATCAATTCAAAAGTGAAGTTTCAAGTTTAGCATCATCAGATTTAGCATATAAGAACCATTATAGGAGCCCAAGTGGTAAGAGGAGTCACTTCCACTTCCAGCTTCTGTCATAGACAGAACTTTTGTACTGTAAGGGGTCCATATACTGTTCTTACACGGGGGTCCTTTGCTGTCTGTGTCCACCACTGACTCATCGATATTACATCATACATTTGGCTCAGTTTTGTTGCATTTTCAACAATCATTCTTAAGGGTGCTTTACACGGTGCGACATCGCTAACGATATATCGTCGGGGTCACGTCGTTAGTGACGCACATCCGGCGGCGTCAGCGACATTGCAGCGTGTGATACCTAGGAGCGACGATCAACGATCGCAAAAACGTCAAAAATCGTTGATCGTTGGCACGTCGCTCCTTTTCATAATATCGTTGGTGGTGCATGCCGCTGGTTGTTCATCGTTCCTGTGGCATCAGACATCGCTATGTGTGACATCGCAGGAATGACGAACATCTCCTTACCTGTGTCCACCGGCAATGAGAAAGGAAGGAGGTGGGCGGGATATTCCGCCCGCTCATCTCCGCCCCTCCGCTTCTATTGGACGGCTGCCGTGTGACGTCGCTGTGACACCATACGAACCGCCCTATTAGAAATGAGGCGGTTCGCCGGCCACAGCGACGTTGCAGGGAAGGTAAGTCCGTGTGACGGGTTTAAGCGATTTTGTGCACCACGGGCAGCGATTTGCCCTTGAAGAACAACCGACGGGGGCTGGTACGCTCGCTAGCGATATCGATAGCGACATCGCAGCATGTAAAGTGCCCTTTAGTTGCAAAACATACTTTGTAGTGCCCTTTGATACAGACAAGCCTAAGAAGAATATATGGTGGACAGTTAGTGTCATCTTTTTTATGCCATCTATTGATGTAGATTGTTAAAGATTTAATTTCAATAGAACATTTACAGTATTGAACGGCACATTCATCCTATTACTGCCTTTTGATTTGTATACAATATTTTTCTGGATTCAAAGGAGTTTGTTCCTTAGGTTATAGTCACACTATAATCTGGAAATAAAAGAGCAACATTGTTTTCCTTTCCATTCTATTATTACATTTGAAGCAAAAAATACATTCAGCTTCCTTTATGTAATGCATTTGCTGGAGCAGGAGGATTTCATTCACAGAGTTTAGCTGAAGCGTGAATTACCTGTGTGTCTGGGGCTTTCTGCCAAACTTTGTATTATTATATTCATTTATCTAATTGAATAAAGGTATAATTTAATTGATATCTTATCGAAAGTATGTAACTCTTTAGTTTTAAATTGGATTGATTGTCCAGTTTTCAAAAAATATCCTTAAATGGGTGTAAATCAACAATATATACGTTACACATATTCTTTAGTTCACTGGTGGACACTGACATGAGAAGGCCCCTTGCAAAAATAATATATGGGGGCTTTGTGCTTCAATATTTCATCATAATACACAATTCCACCTGCTCTGGAGGTAGAAAAGGGCCCCCTTAGCTCCTAGGCCCCTATCGGACGCACAGGCTGCACCAATGATATCTCTGCCCCTGCTATAATTAGCAAAAGTTCCCTTATTTCCTGATATTAGCGTCAGCCTTGACTGTTCTACTTCTAGTTTGTGTTCCACACCAGAGAACATTAGTGGTAAATCACCAGTGTTATGACTGAGTGGCTCAATTTAAAAGATAAAGGGTCTGACTTAGCTACTGAAATTTAGGGTACCGTCTCACTAAACGACGTACCACCGATTCCGACCACGATACGTCCTGGTCAGGATTGCTGGTGCGTCGCTACATGGTCGCTGGTGAGCTGTCAATCAAGCAGATCTCACCAGCAACCAGCCACCAGCCACCAGCGACTCGTGTAACGATGCTGCTCTTGGTAACCAGGGTAAATATCGGGTAACTAAGCAAAGCACTTTGCTTGGTTACTCGATATTTACCCTGGTTACCAGCGTACACCACTTACAGGCTGCCAGCACTGGCTCCCTGTATACGTAGCTAGGGTACACATCCGGTTACGAAGCAAAGCGCTTTGCTTAGTTACCCAATATTTACCTTGGCTACATGTGCAGGGAGCCAGCGCTAAGCGGTGTATGCTGGTAGCCAGGGTAAATATCAGGTAACCAAGCAAAGTGCTTTGCTTAGTTACCCGATATTTACCCTGGCTACGTGTGCAGGGAGCCAGCGCTAAGCGGTGTACGCTGTTAACCAGGGTAAATATCGGGTAACCAAGCAAAGTGCTTTGCTTAGTTACACGATATTTACCCTGGTTACCAAGAGCAGCATCGTTACACGAGTCGCTGGTGGCTGGTGGCTGGTTGCTGGTGAGATCTGCTTGATTGACAGCTCACCAGCGACGCCATTATACTCCATACCATTGGCATGCGTCCTGCCTGTGAAGACATCTGACTGATTACAGCACGTTATCTGAAGGATCCGTTCTACATTCTGTGACACAAATAAGATGTATACATGTGGACAGTGAAATTTCCGGGTACTGCACCTCATTGGAGGATCAATTTTGTGGCATAATAGTAATTTTTGCCATCGATGCGATTACGCTATGGACAGCCCCTGATGAACCTCCGGTCGATCCATGGTCCGGGAGGAGAAACGCGTCGGGCAGTGAGCTACGCATAGGAGCGAAGCAGTGGTCATCTGGCTACATCATTTTTGATTGACATCTATTAATTCTGATGCATAGGCGACATGGACTGTGTCTCTAGGCTAAAAATCTGATTATGTGCTGTTTATAACAGTGAATTCAAGTATAGATAAGGGTAACACCTGGAATATCTATCTAACCTAGGGCTCTTGAGAGTGTCTGAATGGATGTATGAGATTCTCACTGAGATAAGATACTGAGGCCCACAGTTTTCAGCAGCACTTTATAAGACTGCCAGGTCAGGGCCTGTAGGGTCAGTCCACGTCGAGCGGGGGCGCCATTGCGTATATTATAATAGGGTGCCAACCCCCGCGGTCAGGAAGGGAGAGAGTAGGGATTTGCCCAGAATCATCCCTGTGACCTCAATATGCAATCCGAATGATATTGGTTTTAATTTGCACTTTGTTTTGGTTTTGATTAATAAAATATTGGATTTTATGGGGTTCTTTGTTGGGTTTTAATAGATGTAATACCCCATTTGTCATTTCTCTTGGTTGATTACACGATATTTACCCTGGTTACCAGTGTATACCGCTTAGCGCTGGCTCCCTGCACACGTAGCCAGGGTAAATATCAGGTAACTAAGCAAAGCTTAGTTGGTCTCCCGCCGTCAAACACGCCGATGTGTGCTGCACAGCGGGGGACCAACGAGCAAAAAATGAACCAGAACAGTGTGTAACGATCGGCGATTTCACAGCAGGGTCCAGGTCGCTGCTTAGTGTCACACACAGCGAGATCGCTGATGAGGTCACTGGTACGTCACAAAACCTGTGACTCAGAAGCGATCTCGCTAGCGATTTCGCTATGTGAGAAGTACCCCTTAGAATTCAGCCAGACCCCTTTGCTATCTCTAGTAGTCATGTAGAAATCTAAGAAATACTCCTCTGTGTTGAACTCAATCTAAAGGTGAAGTTGCTGGAGCCTAGGACTGATGCTAGTATCTGTTGAACGGTGCACTTTCACTAATAAAAATTATAGATGGAATTAAAGGAAATCAACCCACATTGAAAATTAGTAACATTTATGAACTTTCTGTTAGTTACAAAAGTAAAAAGCAATCAAGAAAAATTTTATAATTTCAGCATATCTAATACACACGTGGTTTCTCCAAATTACACCTTTAGGGGCAAATTCATTAAGGTTTTTACATATAGTTTAAAACATGTACAACATTTTTGCACAGCTTAGAACTTAAGTAAAATGTAAAATATTTTTATGATTTTTGGTGCTTTCGCACCAGTCACTCCATGGCAAGCCATTTTATAATAGGCAGAGCATGGAAAGGGATGGGGAATAGCTATGCCCACCCTATGCTCTCCCATCTAATTCATAAAAGTTACACAACTTTTGTTTTGGGATTCTGTTCTGTGGCATGATGAAACAAAACTGGAACTTTTTGGGTCTATGGATGAACAATATATCTGGGGAAGAATGAGTGAAAAGAACCCCGAGCTGTACAGTAAAGCATGGCGGTGATTCAGAGCATCTGAAAAGGACTAATGGTCACAATATACGGCAGACCCATAAAACATATGATATCTAATTCTGTTTATATCCCACTGACATCAAATCGGTAACGGCGCCGGATGTGCGTCACTAACGACATGACCCCGACGATATATCATTACCAATGTCGTAACATGTAAAGCGCGCCTTACACCTCAATGCTATACACTTGTTTAATTAAAATTAAATTTATTTTTGTCACCAATTTATTCACTAATATATGCAAATATTATGACACTTTTTTATTGTGAATTATCTTCCAAATGTGTCTTTCACATGCATATTTTCTTAGTGTCCCTCACATTTGTAACCAGCTCTCGGCACTCTTTCACTCGCCATTCACACAAATAAGTTTGAGTTACTAGTACTGTTATAAATTTTATTTATTTGTATATTTCTCATCAATCATACTTCTTTTCTGAGTATAGTGTATATGTGTTATATTTATGAATATCGCTTATTATACATCATATTAAATGTATTTATGTCACCATCCTATGCATTCAGGTGACTGGTCTAATATCCACACATCTTTTTTTCAAATATTGGTTCATATGTGTCACCCAGGGATAGGGGGTACTCAGAACCGGGCCAATGGGGTCGCTTCTAGAGGTATCACGGTGGCGTGACCCGGTCTGTGATCCCAGGCTCCACAACAAAAGGGGAATATGTAAAGGGAGATTGTCTGTGTAGCCATCCATGGGTTGCGGTGATGAGATGGTGGCACCACCGCTGCCTCTGGGGACCGTGCTCGGGACTGATGGTGTGGCGTGTTTTGTCAACCAACTTGCCAAATGCCCGGTCACCTTTGGCGGGTGTCTTTGGGTCCCACACCCAGATATACAGCCAGGGCCCTTCTTTCCACACTCTCTTTTTGTCTCTTTCTTGTCTGGACTAGTCCATTTGAACGGCCTCCGGATCGGGTCCCTCTCCCAGCATCGGCGGGCTACAAGCCTGTTCCGGTCGCCTCAGGATCCCCGCGACCGGATCTCCGTCGCCTGGGGCTCTCACAGCCACCTAGTCCGGTAGTCCAGGGCTTCAACCCCGGGTACCACCTTCTCCCGGGGAGCTCCACGCTTCCCCTGTCAGCGCTTCACTGACTACTGCACAACTGAAACTAAAACTCTCTCCACTTCCTTAGCTCCTCTCGCCCCCCTTCCTTTTCCTGGGGAAGGAGTGAGTAGGGCCTGATTGGCTGGTGTACATCTGTGTGGGGATTGTGTAACTGCCAAGGAGGATTAACTCTTTCTGTGACTACCTGGTTTTGCCAGGGCGGCACACTCCACCTTGGTTGAATACAGCCTGTCCGGCCACTGACATTTATTTTAACGAGAAAACAAAAAGTTAGCACATTACAACCACACATCTTCCCACATCGGGATGTACTTTTGCTTAACCTTTAACTATTCTCCCACCCCTTAACTATAGGGGGGATCACCAATACCCCACTGGGTCAAGTAACGGCTCTTTTTTAGAGAGGCAGCATTTTCTCAGGAGCCACAAAACGAAAGGCAAAGAGTAGATTCCCAGATTATTAATTTGTTCAAGCGACCTCTTACCAGCTCAGAGATGTCAGTCCTAAGTAAAGGGACTCTCGTTTGTGCCTACTAGCGACAAGTCCGTCTTTGACTTCATTGTGGATTTGAATTTGTGTATCAGGAAGCTTCGTTGGAGAAAGTTTTTTAAACTGAAGGATAATAGAGTGTGTGAGGAGTTAAATATACCCCCAGATATGCTGGGGGATGTTAGACTCCTGGCAAATTTGGATATGCCGGTTACCAATGTTACGGGAGTGGGTCCTTTCACTAAACTCAAGAACCCTAGCACTAAAATGCCTCCAAGTACCACTGATGTTTCAGCCATAGATATCTTTTTGAATTTGGTGACCCGTGATATATGTGCATCCTTTGAAGGCGTTTCGGATCGATCGGTTTCTACATCTAAACCGAGAGCCAACAATCTTATAACACAAAGTAATAATCTTACCAAATTGGAAATGGAGGCTCTATGTGTTTTGGAGAAGGATACCACGATCACTATAAAGCCCTCCTATAAGGGGGGCAATACAGTTGTGTTGGACTCTCAGGATTATCGCAAAATCTGTACAAAGAGTTTAAAGGATATGGCTACATACAAAAGGGTCTCTGGTAACCCATTGGAACTCTCTAAGAGAGCATTGAGAGACCTGTTAAGCAAAGCAAAGACAAATGGGTTAATAAGTGCTAATGAATTCTCCTTCTTGCTTCCTGATTTTCCGGTGATGCCCACGTTTTATATACTACCGAAGGTCCATAAAGGGATCACACCCCTAAGGGGTCGACCTATTGTTTCAGGGGTTGGTGGTATAGGACAGAACGTGGGCATCTATCTGGATGAGATCTTGAGTCCATTCGTGACATCATTACCCTCCTATATCCGTGATAGTATGGATTTTATGAAGAGGATTGAGGGGGTCACGGTGGACTCAGGAACATTCCTGGCCAGTATTGATGTGGAGAGTATATACTCTTCGATACCCCATAATCAGGGAACAAGGGCTATTGAATATTTTCTTTCCACTAGAGGTCAACAATTTGAGGTCCACAATCAGTTTGTTCTTTCCTTGTTACATTTTGTCCTGCACAACAACTTCTTTATGTTTGACGGTTCGGTATACCACCAGCTCAGGGGCACCGCGATGGGGAGCCCTAGTGCTCCCTGTTACGCAAACTTGTTCCTGGGCTGGTGGGAGGAAACGTGTGTGTTCTCTGAAAAAATGTCGAGATATACGTGTATGATTGAAATCTGGACACGATTTATAGATGATGTCTTTTTGTCGTGGAAGGGCCCTCAGGAAGACTTTACCAACTTTGTAGAAGATCTGAATTGTAACTCCATAGGATTAAAATTCACGTTTGTTATTCATCCGAAACAACTATCCTTTTTGGACCTATGGGTTTCAATAGATGACAAGGTGGGACTTCAGACTACCATCTTCAGGAAGCCAACTGCGACTAATTCTCTCCTTAATTGGAGAAGTCATCACCCATTCCCTCTCAGACGCGGTATCCCGAAGGGTCAATACCTACGTCTGAGACGGAATTGTTCCACCAGGGAAGAATTCGTTGACAAGGCGAAAGACCTGAGGGAATGCTTTTTGGACAAAGGCTATCCAAATTATATTCTTAAGGATGCCTATCACCACTCTCTTAGACAAGATCGGAATTTACTCCTTGTTCCTAAACCAAAAAAGGAAGGAAGTGGTGATTTAGTGAGGTTTATTACGACCTTCACAAAGGGTTCTAACCAAGTAAGACAGATACTTGAACAACATTGGGGGATCCTCAAGATGGACAACGATATTGCGGATGCAATTGGGGCACAACCGTCTGTGACATTTCGTAAGAATCGATCACTACGAGATCGTCTAACACATAGTCATTTTCTGGCCCCTGACAAACCAACAACTTGGCTCCCAGATAAACCTACTGGGTGTTTTAAATGTGGGTCATGTGTGGCCTGCAGCCACATTCAGACAGGCAAAACCTACACCAGTATGGTTACTGGTGAGTGTTTGAAGATGAGAGAATTTGTAAATTGCAAGACTAAGGGTGTTGTGTATTTAGCTACGTGTCATTGCGGTAAGCAATATGTTGGGAAGACCATCAGGGAGTTTCGCTGAAGGGTGGGAGAACACCTAGGCGACATTAGGAATGAACGTGACACTCCTATCTCTAGGCACATGAACACACAACATTCTGGTAACAGGGAAGCAATCACCTTCATGGGGATTCTGAGAGTTAAATCATCCCCAAGGGGTGGTAATTTTGATAGACTGCTCCTTCAAAAGGAAGCAAAAATGATCTTTAAATTAAGGACATGTCGCCCAGAAGGTCTGAATGACCAGATTAATTATGGTTGTTTTATCTAGCGTCTCTGGCTGGGGTGAGTTATTTGGTGGTTGATGGTTTCAGTTGTTCATTTGACTTTACTATTTGATCAGGTATGGTAGCCTTTGTTTGAATGAGCCTACACCAGATTGTTGGTTTTTGAATTGTTAGGCTTGTGGGAGCATATTATAGGTGCTCTTGTGTGCAGTGACTTTGCACTCAACAGACCTTTTAGTATTAGACACGGTTATGAATATGTTGTCTCTGATCTCCCCCTTGTGTGCAGTGATAGTTTAGTGACTTTTTGATCCTACCTCCTTGTTTAACTATTTTATTATTAACATACTTCTCTTAGGCCCTTTATATTTTATTGTGGATATTTTTTGGGTAGCTCTAATGTACACCTTATATGAATCCATCTAATTACTCTATTTACCAACTGTCTCTATTGCTAGATTAATAATTACCTTATTTATGGTACTATGTATGTAAAACGTGCATATGGCTTTAAGGTCAATTTCATATTTAAACATACTTTGTATTATGACTGGTAGCGGCAGTAGACAGGCTTCTCTACTCATACTGCATTGCAGAATGGAATATGCATCGGATGACTGCCGCTACTAGATAGACATCCATTCATGCACCGCGCATGCGCGTTACATGCGCTCCACAGTGAAACGCGGAAATACTAGGAATTGGAGGAGAATAATGGAGCGCTGCCCGTGCGTGCGCACAGGTGACCGTCCGGGTCATCTGAAGGATGAGTGCATTCCACGTGAGGAACGCGGAACTAATCTAGGGGCTAGGTAAAACTAATAGACTAGTGCAGTGATGATCGCACTTGTATTGTCTAATAGAGATCTGGGCAGACTTACTATGGGCTGCCTGCAGGAAATCGGTGATTGATTTGTGAGACTGTTTAAACATGTACTCCTACTGATGCCGGATGTCATAGTAATGCTGAGAGGTATTTAAGGTAGGGATCTAACAGCATACAGCGTCTCACTGGCCACTAGCACACACACAGAAAATAAGCTGTGTGTGAACACACTTGCTTGAAGCGTGCAGTGTGTTGTATTGACCTGCCATTGCAGGCTATACTTTTCAGTTCTCCCCTGAGGAACTCTCCGATCACACGGAGAGGGAAACGCGTTGGAAGGGGTATATTGTTATAGGGGTAGTTTATCCTGACTTGGGTGCTGCCTTTGTAAGGGCGGAAGCTATTACATGGGCACGACAGGGGTAGTGAATTTGGTATTGTCCCCCTTGTCATTATATCGTTTGGCTCAGCTTCCTTCCGCCTTGGACATTCCAGTGGTATCTGATCTCCTCAGGAGAAGAACTGGGTGAGATTGTTTCTTTTTTTCACTGTATTATGCACTGCACTTTAATCTATCATGATTTTACACTGTGTTTATTAAAAGTTATATTTTAATCCTTGCTATATTAATATCCTGCCACCCCCCACCTGCTGTGCAGATGGCCTCCTCCGGGAACTTGAGGACGCTCAACAGGGGTGACAGTCCATAAAACAGTCATTCTTTAAACTTGTGGGTAGCCGTCCATGTTCCGCTACCACTGCTGCTGCTGCCGCCGCTCACGGTACGGGGCCCGGGTTCCGTGCTCCGCCTCCTGCTCAGGAGCCAGGCTCACTCGAATGCCCTCGGCGCCGGATATAACCGGTCTCGCTAACTGCCAAGAGCCCCAATGCTCAGTGGCCTGCTCCTCCTCTCTGCAGGTGCACTCCAGCTGCTCCACAGCCGGGACGGGGCATTTGGGAGCGGCTGGCGCTGCAGCTGGGGGAGATTTCAGGACGGGTGCTGCCGTCGTTGAGGCCGGGCGGACTGACGGAGCCGATGTCATCACTGTTGCGGCCATGCTCGGGCCCGGGTGAGATGTCATCGGGGTTGCAGCCTGCTGTGACGTCTTGCCGCTCTTGTGTCCAGGAACGGAATTTTGCAGAGTCCTGGCGTCCCTGCACATTACAGTTCCGGTTACATGCCACCGCTTTTCTGCCCGTCCCCCCTTGGTCTTTTGTGAGCACTCCTTCCGGCCGTGTTCCCAGGGGGTGGGGCTTCAACTTCACGCTGTTTTCGGGGAAGAAAAAGATGGTGCCGTTGTTTTGACGCCAAAAATGGCGGGCAATATGGCGGCAGGTCAAAATTTTTCAAACAGTTCACGGATTACAAGGCGCACGTCATCCAGGTCACTGATAGGGTAAGAATCCTGTTCGTGATGCCAAAATATGTCGACCAGGGATAGGGGGTACTCAGAACTAGGCCAATGGGGTCGCTTCTAGAGGTATCACGGTGGCGTGACCCGGTCTGTGATCCCAGGCTCCACAACAAAAGGGGAATATGTAAAGGGAGATTGTCTGTGACGCCACCCGTGGGTTGTGGTGATGAGATGGTGGTACCGCCGCTGCCTCTGGGGACTGTGCCCGGGACTGATGGTGTGGGGCAGCAAGGTGGGATCCCCTCCACGGGTAGGGGAGTTGTAGTCCTGGGACCCAATTGGGAGTTGTGGTGGTGGCAGGGCTCACAGGGATCAGAACACTTACGGTTCGCTTGTCCTGGTGTTGGATGAGGCTGCTTTCATGTGTTGGGTCAGGAAACACAGAGTCTGTTTTGTCAACCAACTTGCCAAATGACCGGCCACCTTTGGCGGGTGTCTTCGGGTCCCACACCCAGATGTACAGCCAGGGCCCTTCTTTCCACACTCTCTGTCTGTCTCTTTCTTGTCTGGACTAGTCCGTTTGAACGGCCTCCGGATCGGGTCTCTCTCCCAGCACTGGCGGGCTACAACCCTGTCCCGGTCGCCTCAGGATCCCCACGACCAGATCTCACAGCCACCTAGTCCGGTAGTCCAGGGCTCCAACCCCGGCTACCACCTTCTCCCGGGGAGCTCCAAGCTTCCCCTGTCAGCGCTTCACTGACTACTGCACAACTGAAACTAAAACTCTCTCCACTTCCTTAACTCCTCCCACCCCCCTCCCTTTTCCTGGGGAGGGGGTGAGTAGGGCCTGATTGGCTCGTGTACATCTGTGTGGGGATTGTGTAGCTGCCAAGGAGGATTAACTCTTTCTGTGATTACCTGGTTTTGCCCGGGCGTCACACATACATACATACACACACACACATATATCTATCTATATATATATATATATATATATATATATATATATATATATATATATATATATATATATACACAGTACAGACCAAAAGTTTGGACACACTTTCTCATTCAAAGAGTTTTCTTAATTTTCAGGACTCTGAAAATTGTATATTCACATTGAAGGCATCAAAACTATGAATTAAAACATGTGGAATGAAATACTTAAAAAAGTGTGAAACAACTGAAAATATGTCTTATATTCTAGGCTCTTCAAAGTAGCCACCTTTTGCTTTCATTACTACTTTGCACACTCTTGGCATTTTCTTGATGAGTTTCAAGAGGTAGTCACCGGAAATGGTTTTCCAACAGTCTTGAAGGAGTTCCCAGAGATGCTTAGCACGTGTTGGTCCTTTTTCCTTCACTCTGCGGTCCAGCTCACCCCAAACTATCTCGATTGGGTTCAGGTCTGGTGACTGTGGCGACCAGGTCATCTGGCGTAGCACCCCATCACTCTCCTTCTTAGTCAAATAGCCCTTACACAGCCTGGAGGTGTGTTTGGGGTCATTGTCCTGTTGAAAAATAAATGATGGTCCAACTAAATGCAAACCGGATGTAATAGCATGCCGCTGCAAGATGCTGTGGTAGGCATGCTGGTTCTGTATGCCTTCAATTTTGAATAAATCCCCAACAGTGTCATCAGCAAAGCACGCCCCACACCATCACACCTCCTCCTCCATGCTTCACGGTGGGAACCAGCCATGTAGAGTCCATCCGTTCACCTTTTCTACAAAGACATGGTGGTTGGATCCAAAGATCTCAAATTTGTACTCATCAGACCAAAGCACAGATTTCCACTGGTCTGATGTCCATTCCTTGTGTTCTTTAGCCCAAACAAGTCTCTTCTGCTTGTTGCCTGTCCTTAGCAGGGGTTTCCTAGCAGCTATTTTACCATGAAGGCCTGCTGCACAAAGTCTCCTCTTAACAGTTCTTCTAGAGATGAGAAGGTGTGTCCAAACTTTTGGTCTGTACTGTGTGTGTGTATATATTTATATATATATATATATATATATATGTACCTATATACCTGTTGTGAGTCTTATTGCTGTACAGCTGTGATTTTGTCCTGAAGAAGGAGAATTCTTTCTCTGAAATGCGCAGAAAAATAAAGAACTGTCCAGGAATCTTGACTATCCATTTCTTCACCGCAGTGCGTTTTTTTTTTAACCCTTTCATCTCCTATCTGTGATATCAGTACACAGCTTACAACCCTACTGAGGGCTCAACTCCCTATCATTCTTTCTGGAAAGATTGCTAAAATATAGATCTTTGATGATAAAAATGATTATGTAACAAACTGGTTTGATCCTTGACAATTTACATTATGTTCATGGCCAAGTTCCCTCATTTTTTCATTACCAACATTTTTAATTAAAATAAATTGGTCATTTTTTATTTGATTCATTGGGAAAATATTGGATGCATGTGTTTTGTTTATTTGTTATAGTTAACTTTTAAGCATTGCACAAGATTTACATGATATTGAGCCAAAACATTTACCCTCCCCATTTCTCTGTTTCCTAACTAGAACAATTATAATTATATTTTCTTTGTTAAATCAGGCTTGATGATTCCCTTAATTGTATTATCTCATATTTTTCTATTTACTTAAAAAAATAAATATACATTAAATACTGCCACTATAGAGTATGACGAACATTAATATACTGCACTGTATATGCATTAATATTTAGCTCACCTAATACATGCATTAATCATGACTCTTCCTATCTGACAGCAGTCCTATGATAAAAGAAAAACTTAAAACAAAGTGAATGTCTTTTGTGAGCTATTAAAAATTGATGTATGGAACAGGCAGTGACAATCTTTTTCAAAAAAACATCTCATGGTAGGTAAAAATATGAGGATATATCATTAACTTGACCACAGAAATATAAAATGAGTAAAAAATACAAATTATGGGGCGCAATATTAAAAATTATTCTGGGGCTGCACTTAGAATCTCTTACCTTAGTCAAAGATGTCAGTAGGCAGTAATTATTATGGAAAATGTCTAAGGTGTAACCGTTGTTTTAATTTTTATTTCATAAATCATTAGTACACATGAAAAAACAACAACTCTGTAATACATCTTATCAGACAAATATGTTTTTTTCTCCTCGTGAACTGATTATTCATTCTCCAAATTCTCAATTCCCCAGTAAAATCTGTCTTCAGCCTTTACAGATTTTTATATTACCGGAGATGGCAGTTTGCTACTGAAAAACTGTAGAAAGGAGGGGCAGAGAGGAGGGAGGACCTAGAGGCAGAGGGAGGGGTCAGAGACAGAGGGAGGAGCTAAAGGCAGCGCTCATCCTTCCGCCTATCTCCTCCTTTCTGGATATAATCTTATAAAAAACAACTGCCATGTTCTATCTCTGTAATATAACAATATGTATTCATTGAAGTCAGATTTTACCTGGGAATTGAGACTTTTTGGGAATGAAAGCGCAATCCAGGAGGAGAAAGAAGCAAATGTGTCTGATAAGATATATTATTAAGTTGCTTATTTTTATATGTACTATTGAATTATGAAATAAAGATTAAAGCGATGGTCATGTTTTAATACAAAGGATGAAAAAATCACTTGTCATTTTTTTACTCAAAAGATTCCTGAAATCTAGGGGGTACTTTGCACACTGCGACATCGCAAGCCGATGCTTGCGATGCCGAGCGCGATAGTCCCCGCCCCCGTCACAGCTGCGATCTCTTGCCGTAGCAAACATTAACGCTATGGCAGCTTCACATGGACTTACCTGCCCTGCGACGTTGCTCTGGCCGGCGACCCGCCTCCTTCCTATGGGAGCGGGTAGTGCGGCGTCACAGCGACGTCACACGACATGCGGCCAATAGAAGCGGAGGGACGCAGATGAGCAGGACGTAAACATCCCGCCCACCTCCTTCCTTCAGCATAGCCAGTGTGAGCCGCAGGACGCAGGTAGATGTTCCTCGCTCCTGCGGCTTCACACACAGTGATGTGTGCTGCCGCAGGAACGAGGAACAAGATCGTAACATCGGTCCTTCCGAAATTATGGAAATGACCGACGCTACACCGATGATACAATTTCGACGCTTTTGCGCTCGTTAATCGTATCAAAAATGATTTACACACTCCAATATCGACAGCGACGCCGGACTTGCTTCCCTTTCTATTTGACCCCACCGACATCGCACCTGCGATGTCGTAGTGTGCAAAATACCCCTAAGTCAGCCATCAGATTCATAAATAGATATAAAAAGATATTCCACGACAAATGATAGTGATAAGTGAGCACTAAAATGCTCTGGTGCTTAGTATTCAAATCGAGCAAATCGAACTGCTCATCTCGAGAAATGACAATATTAAAGTCAATGGGAAACGCAACCAATTTTCAAGCAGACCCTCCCAGGAGGTCTGGGGGGGTGGGGCAGTAAAATGTCTAAAACGGATAGAAAAATTGCTCAACTGGAATAGGAACAACATAGAGAGGAGCCCAGAAAGAGTGCCAAAACGAGCCGCACTGCCAGCATCTAACAGGAAACTAGAGGCTGGCACAGACATGTCCACAGAGGAGAGAGATCAAACTGTCCCTGTTGCCGGACTCACAGCAATGGTACAAGCACCAGCTCCATTGTTACCCTTTTACATGCCATACCTTCCAGGGGCAACGTGGCTCCCCAGTACTCCGGGGAGGCATATACCCTGGCGGAATTCAAGGAAAGACATTACAGTTTATACTGGTTGTACCATCTGACGGAAGGACAGAAAGCTAGTGTCCTGATCAGTCAATTGACTGAGGCAGCCTGACGTGAAGTCAAAATCCTGGCCAGAGGCTGATAAAAGAGTGGTAAAGGATATTTTTGCAAAACTAAAGGAAACCTTTGAAACCCGTACAGCAGCTGAGATAAAAATGCGGTTCTATGGATACAAACAAAAGGTATAAGAAAGTACTCGGGACTATGCTTTAAATCTGCAGGAGGCAATAAAAGCAGTTCAGCAGGTGGACCCGGAGGAGGTGAAAGATGTGAACCATCTGCTGACTGACCAGTTCATCGGGGGGCTTCTGCCTGATACCCACCGGACTTAAATGTGCCTTATGTCCATGCAGAACCCTGATTTCAGGTTTGCAGGATTCAGAGACCGGGCCATCTGAGCACTGCGCAAACCAGATTGCGGCAGCGTTATGCTAAAGCCACCGGGATTATCCTCAAGTACCTCAGTGCGAGTGGGAGCCAAGGAACAATCTGCGGGTGGAAACTCCAATGATGAACTGCGGCTCCGCATGTTGGAACTGACCAAAGGTATGGCTACTTTGACCAAAATCATGCAATCCTGGCAGGGGATTCAGCCACCCGTAACCATTGAACTGGCTTCTAGTGCTGATGATCGTCCCTGGTGGCAATGTGGGAGAGCCCCACTGCCACAGGTACCTGATCATTATGATGCTTAGGGGCAGCCGATCTGCTGACACTGCAATAAAGTTGTACACCTTGCCCGCGGGTGTGCAGTAAATACCCAGAGCCGTGGTGTTGGGACCATCCTCTTGGCACTACCAGCAGTCAAGCAAGAATAACTGTTTTTCTTAAATATTTTTCTTTTTTCTATGCAAATGTTGATATTGCTTGCATGATGATATTGCTGACCGGTATCTGTTGAAATGTTTGAAACTGTTCATTTATGGTGCCTCCCATAAATGGAAGAATGTTATGTTGTTTGTTTCTGCATATAAAAATAATGCGGTGTACTAACTTTAAATGGTTGCAGCCCAGGAGTGCTTCCATTTGCTGTGGGGGAATGTGGCGCCCCTAAGGCTTCAGTTGCCACAGAGTATTGCACCTTATTTTAGGTGTGATCTACACCTTAGGTAAGGAGGGGGTTAATCACCGGTGTCCCAATTTTACACATTACATATAGCTTAGGAACATTCTTTCTGGGGAGATGTGCTAGTGTAGGCAAGGGGGTGGCCAACACAAAGCTTGGGACTGCCCCAGTCACTAGGGGTAGAAGAGTAGCATCACACACCCAATCACTAGTCAGTCTACTCCGGACATCAGATCTGGGACACGACTCCACTTCCTTTCCTCTCCACAGGGCCTTCGGCAGGGGGTGCTGCCACTCAGCTCAGGTGCCTCACAACTACAAGGCCCACTCTGACAAGGGAGTTTCTTCTTCTTTCCAACACTGATGACTTCTTCTAAGTTGCCCGGGGTTGGCGGAGCCCATCACAGCAGGTGACCGGTATTACCCGTGTGAGCGGCACAGCACAAACAGTGAGTAAACAATCTGGAACTGCAGCCATAGACTCTGTCTTTTGATTACCAGCACCGCCACCCTGTGCCTCGGTGCCCGCCATTACTACTCCTCTTATCATCCTCTCCGGGGCCCGCTTTACCTGTGGGGAGCGATACCATCTATAGCTGCTAACACCATCTGTCCTGGAGGACAGCGACAGCAGCGGCCTCAGGTGGCGTCATGACATTCATCCTATTACTACCCCATCATCCATCACCAGCCTCTCCTGTACGCCTCGAGGCAACGGAGCCAAGCTAGGCCACTCGTGACAGCGACAGTCAATGGCCTGGCAACGAGTAAGTTAACTGCCTGCACCGTGGGGTGCTACATAACCACACCCCAGCACCAGACTTACAGCCTGCTCTGCATTGTAGAGGAGAGAGCCAACAGCAGTGTTAGTGCAGGGGCATGGTTACAGATGCTCACTAATTACTGAGTGATGATTGAAGTCACACTGGCCATGGCCACTTGACTGAAAGCTTGATGCCTTTGAGCAGAAAAAACTTTACTTCCAGGCCTCTCAGTGCGGTGGCCACATGTGTTAGAACAATATTAACCTACAGATAAACTCCATATCTACACGTTAATAGTGTTTCTTACATGACAAGTACCCGTTAACTCTTACAATAATAGGACCAATGTTTATTGGGCAAACACATGGATTTCTACACCTTCACTGGTATAGATGAGATGTTCTCCACAACACAGGTGATGGGAACCATCACATGGCTCTCTTAAGGATCCAAGATTTTTCAATTTCTCAAAAACACTGGAAGTAACATCATATGGATCTCTTCATTTAGGTGGGTTCAAATGTTTTCTCTTCATGCTTCTCTACACAGATAATGGGAATGAAAGGTGATCCATCTCATAACCAAACGGTTTTCAAAGCACTGTGCTGTCATGTCATATAGTGGTAGAATTGATTCATATTTGTTAGCCCTATTCTACATACTCTACCTTCCCACGGATAACTCAGGGCAAAGCCACCTGATTGCATTCTCAGGACTATGGGTAAAAAATATCGTCATCCCCGAAAAAAAGCCATGCCTGTCAATCATCACCATGTGCATTTAAGGGTGTTTTCTAAACTTAAAGGGCTATATAGTACAGAAGACCAATCATTTAGGTAAGTCATCACTATCAGATCATTGGTGTACAACATCTGGCACCCCCACCAATCAGCTATTGTTAGCTCTGGTGGTGGCAAGATGTAAACATTGAATGCAACAGTAGAGCGCAGCCCAATTCAGTGTGTGGCAGCTGCTGCAGGTTCCTGCAGATCAACTCCTTTCTAAGGCTAGTTTCACACATCCGTCTTTTCGCCAGTTTGCCAGATTCGGCGCACACCAGTACAGTGTATACAATACAGTGGCAGCGCTGTAACTTCTGGGTCACATGCTCCGATCACATGACAGCATGTGGCCGGAGCTTGTCGCGCTGCCACTGTACTGTACACACTGTACTGGCGTGCGCCGAATCTGGCAAACCGGTGAAAAGCCAGATGTGTGAAACTAGCCTTAATGAATAGAGCCTGATCTACAGTTTTTTAAGGGCTTTTGCCTTACACTGAATGGAACTGTGCTGTTGGGTTCAGTTCAATGTGTATGTTTAGCCCCTCCAGAACTAAAAAAATCTGATCGATGGGGATATCAGGTGTAGGTGCAAAATAGAAGATGATCTCCAGCACTCCAATAGGTTAAAAAACATTTATTGAAAAACTATTAAAGTCCGTAGATCATGATAACAGTGGGGGGACTCATCAAGAGAAATCCGACATGTTTCGGCTGATAACGCCTTATTCCAGGATTACCATTCTTAATCCTGGTGTAAAGCGTTATCAGCCGAAACATGTTGGATTTCTCTTAATGAGTCACCCCCACTGTTATCATGATCTACGGCTTTTTAATAGTTTTTCAATAAATGTTTTTTGGAGTGCTGGAGATCATCTTCTATTTTGCTAGTAAGTTTCTGCCTGAGGCCAGGGCAGCTCCGTGCACCAGCATCGATCCTATCTTGGACTTTAAGAAGGGTGAGCTGAATAATTTTTCTAATTTTGTATCAGGTGTAGGACTCCACTTTCCTGATATTGATCATGACCTATCTTTTGATAAATAATTGGAAAAGCCCTTTAAGTATTTACATAAAGATGAGGCACTAATAAACGTGCATAAACCCTTCCTAGGGCAGTTGACATACAATAACAAATTTATAAAACCACCATATCAGTCTCTATTAGGCACATTTGGGTCATTTACGCCCCTCAACATTGAAATTGCAATACCAAGAATGAAAAGTCTTGGCTTTATGACAATGATAGACTCACCTACCTTCCCAGAGGTGGGTGGTTGCTCAGTATCATAGATGCACATAAGGCTTATATAAGGAGCCGTCTACAGATACATTGTGAACCATGCTAGCTTACAGTTTATTAATGACACACATATTAGGAGATCAGATGGGGTTTCTCTATAAGTGCAATTGTAGTGATATTGTGACTATATTGACTAGCTATTGGTAATTCTGGGATTTTCTTTTCAGTGATTTTTGTTTTAGGATATCATATGACAAGGGTTAACATGCTTTTTTTTTACACCAACTAAAGTTTTTTTTTATAAAATGACAGATTGCAGGACACTTTCCTCCCAACCCAGTCATATGACAAGAAATAATTGGCACATCACTGATTTTTCCAGGCAACAAAAAGATTTAGCAAACTTTCAGGCAGTTAGTCGGAGTTGAAGTCACGTAAATCAAATTGGATTCCAGCAGTGCTAAAACAAAACTCACATGATGCCCTTGCAGACAGAATCAGAGTTTGACTTTATAGAAATGATTTTACAGTTCAATCTGTCACTTCCAAAGAGGTGTTTATTATGCTAGTTACAGCTGTCAGTGAAAAGGGCTAAATCTAATTTACTTTAATATAGTGACCTATAAGATTTCTTGTGTTATGTCATAATGTTCTGTTGAAGTGGCATTCATTGTGTGTTGTAGATGGTAATGAATTGATTTCTGAAGAGACGCTTGCTGGGGAGAATGCAGTATATTTATATGACACAGTTGGGGACCTTTTTCCTTTACATTTGACAGAATAACTATGCACTCGTAGACTTGAACATCATTAACACTAGTTTTTTTGCCAGCAAAACATTAAGATGAACTGTTGTCATCATTAGCAGAGAACTGAAAAAACCCAAACTCCTCACCACTCATGTCCTATATTAGATGTCCTTCATCGAAGAAAAATAGAATAAAATGAACGTTAGATTCTCAAATCTAAGTAATGAAACTCAGAGGTTGACAGTTTGTTATAATGTAACCGTCGTTTTAATTTGTATTTCATAAATCAATAGCCCGCATGAAAATGAGCAACTTTGTAATACATCTTATCAGACAAATATACTTCTTTCTCTGCCAGAATCAATCAGTCATTATCAAAAATCTCAATTTTGAGGTAAAATCTATATTGGGCGAAGACTTTCCCATTACTGAGATAGGAGATGGCAGCTGTTACTCATGAGATTCCATGTATATAGAAAAGGGAGAAGGGGTGAAGCTCTGCATCTAGCTCTGCCCTCTGCCTCCAGCTCCTCCCTCTGCCTCAAGCCCCTCCCTCTGCTTCTAGCTCCTTTCTCTGCTTCTTGCTCTTCCCTCTGCCTTTAGCTCCTCCTTCTTTCTCAGCTTATCCCTCTGCCTCTAGCTCCTCCCTCTACCTCTAACTTTTTCCTCTGCCTCTAGCTCCTACTTTTACATATTGCTCCTACTTCTGTCTCTAGCTCCTCCATACGCATATAGCTCCTCCCTGCACCTCTAACTCCTCCCTCTTCCTCTAGCTCCTCCCTGCTCTCGTCATAGAGTCTCATCAGTAACAGCTGCCATATTCTCTCAGTAATGGGAAAGTCTTCACTGAATACAGAATTTACCTCAGAATTGAGAATTTTGATAATTACTGATCAATTCTTGCAGAGAACGAAGCAGATTTCTCTGATAAGATGTATTACAAAGTCACTTATTTTCAGGTGTCCTATTGATGTAGGAAATAAAAATGAAAATGACAGTTATACTTTAAGTGTAATACAATAATAGACATGCAAAAAAAAAAAGGATAAAGCATAACAATAGTTGAACGGTGTGTTGTCTTCCTGGCACTCGAGTTTGACACATCCCAGATCAGGTTGACATATTACAAATTACAAGATTAGAAGTAATTTCCTTTTGTTAAGCAGATAGGGAGAAGTATTGAGAAGTGAAAAGACCTATGGTCTTGCTGCTCGCAGACTTGCATTGAAACCAGTGTTTGTGTGCTAAGAAAGGGCAGTAATATCGGATAGCAAGTTCTGAAGAAAATAAGGACTATGTGACAGATGGATTTCTTAACTCAGGCAAGGGGGCCAAAATCAAGGATTGAGAGGATGATGCATTGCTTTTCTCAGGCAAGGGGACCTAAAGCAAGAAGGGTTAAAAGTATAGATGAGTGATGTTCGGGGTTCAAGGTGGACGGGGTTTAGATCAGTGGTGCTGCTGAGTGCTGAAAGAATGCCGATCGACATATTTTTTTTTTTTGTAACCGTGCGTACAGTGGGGCGGGCCAGGCTGTCAGCAAATCACAGACACACACACAGCAAAGTGGATTTTTGCCAGACAAGCAAGGGCATGTGTCATAGGCTGTGCATGTCACATGCCCTTGCCCTATAAGATCCGGCCATTTTCCCCATCGCCTCCATTATCTCTCTGCTGCGGGTGGGTGACAGTCACTGCTCCCGCTCCCGCTGCTGCTGCTGTGTGCGCTATAGACATACAGTGCAATCTACATAGTGCTTTAGGGATTAGGGACTACTTGTAATTTCAGCCCTTTTCAGGGCTACATTACAGCCGTTCATAGGCATTGTTGCTAGGCAGCTCCGTGCCAACGCTGTGCTGGGCTTTAGATAACAGCGTCTGGCTACATCAGCTCAGGCAATTCCTTGCTGCATTTTTTCATTGGCAGGGATAGAAAGTGAGGCTTCCTTTGCTGTCCTGCTATTTACAGCATTTCTGCATTTTACACACCTGCCCATTTTTGCTACGCATTTTTTATAGCAAACAGTGCTGACACTTAGTGGCATACAAAAAGTGTCTGGGATACTAACTTAGTGTTCCTCTGGTGCCACGCAAGGTACACCACCTCTGCATTCTACACACCTGCCCATTTTTCTACGCAATTTTTATAGCAAACAGTGCTGCCAGTTTTAGGGCCATAGTTGCATTGTCAGGGATAGTCAGTGTTGGTTCTTCAGCTGTCAATAAAGCTAGACCACCTCTGCATTGTACACCCCCTCTCCATTTTTGCTACGACACTTTAAGCGTCCAATCTGGTCACAAACAAAATGAGTGGCAAAAGGACAGATGCTGGTGGAAAGGGGAACAGGCGTATTGGAAAGGGAAAAAAAGTTTGTGTCCGTGGGGGAGGTGGTAGGTACAGCTACAGTAACATCTGCTGAAGAAAGGCCATCTTCAAGCAAAAGTAAGATGTCTACTACTTTTCGTGGACAATCCGATGTGCTCCCTTTTTTATGGAACCGAACTACTGTAACAAAGGTAGATTATGCACAAAAAAAGAACATGCTTGAATGGATCTCAAGTGCTAAAACAAGTGGCCTCTCCTCCACCTCAACTTCAACATCCAAAAAACAACAGTCCTCTGAGTTGTCACCCCAATCGCACTTGCTTTCTCCAAGCTCTCAAGTCTCCACCCGCCCTGCAGAGTATGGTGTAACAGAGATGGGTGACTCTGCAGAGCTGTTCAGTCACACTATAGGCTGGGAATCAGAGGTATTCTCCCAAGCTACAGCGAGTACAGACCAGGAAATGGTCTGCAGTGATGCCCAGAAGCTTTGTGAGTCTGATTCAAGCCCTGATGACCAAGTGTCTGAGCATAATGTAGACCCTCATTCACAAACTGTAACACTTGTTGGTGGAGACAATGAGGAACATACTGATGACGATGAGACTCAGATACCAGATTGGAATGACAACTTAACTATTCAGTCAGGGCAGGAAGAGGTTAGGTCTGAGGGCGAGGGAGTGCAAACACAACGGTTGATGATGAAGTTCTAGATCCCACTTACTGTCAACCCACAGTCAGGCACTCGAGGAGGTCAGCAGAGGTGGTGGAGGAGGATGATACTGACGACGAGGTTAGCTTGCGCCTTCCTGGACAAAGACGGAGTACTGGAAGCACGTCAACAACTGCATCCTCAGCCCCAACTCTGCCTCTGAGCACAAGTCGGGGTGGCTCTGTAGGTCGCATGGGCTCTAATAGCTGCATTGCCTGGTCCTTTCTTGTCATCGCAAAGGATCACCCAACTCATGTGATCTGTAGGCTTTTTTGCCAATCTGTAAGTGGAGGCCAAAAACTCACTAGTTTGACCACTTCGTCCATGAACCGTCACATGAATAACAAGCATAAGTCCCAGTGGGAAGCTCACTGTGCTACAATGCGGCCTAGCAAAGTGGGCCAACCACCGTCTGCCCCTTCAACTGCATCCGCGCGCTCTTCATCCTCTATGACTGTGGGGACAGCTGTCACACATGTTTTTCTACGCAGACCTTCCACCTCTTTAACTGCAACAGGTAGTTTGCTTGGCAGGTCATCATCAGTTGTTTTGGGAGGGGAAACAGGTGCTGTTGTAGAGCTCTCTCAGAGATCGAGAGCACCAACTTTGGATGAAGGCAATATCATGTCTCCGCCTGCACTTTCCTCACAAACCAGCAGTTTTCCAGGGACACCCTACTCCACACCGTCTCCTCACAGTAGCCAGATCTCGATCCCTCAGATGTGGACAATTAAAAGGCCATTTCCTCTGAGCTATGACAAAGCTAAGAGGCTGACTTTCACTCTCTGCAAGCCGTTGGCTACAGAAATGCTGCCTTTCCACCTGGTGGACACAGGATTTTTGAGACCTTATGTCCGTCGCAGTGCCCCAGTACCAGATGCCCAGTCGCCACTACTTCTCCAAGAAAGGTGTGCCTGCGCTACACCAGCATGTCGCACACAACATCACCGCTTCCTTGAGAAACTCTGTGTGTGACAGGGTGCATTTCACCACCGATACTTGGACCAGTAAGCATGGACAGGGGCGTTACATGTCGCTGACTGGGCACTGGGTAATTATGGTGCGAGATGGAGAAGGGTCTGCTGTACAAGTCTTGTCGTCCCCACGACTTGGGCGTCAATCCTCTGTATGTGGAAGTTCCTCCACTGCTTCTGCCTCCTCAACCTCGTCTGGGTCCTCCACCTCCGCCCCAAGCCTGCCTGGTCAGTCCACCCGCATTTTAACTGCGCACAAGGAATCCCGCACACCTCCTTAATATGCTGGCAGCAGAGCTCAATGGTATCAGGCGGTCTTTACATTAACATTTTTGGGAATTAAGAGTCACACAGCGGAGGAGTTGTGGTCAGCTCTGGAGAGTGAGTTTAGTAAATGGTTGTCTCCACTCAACCTGCAGCCAGGGAAGGCCGTGTGCGACAATGCTGCAAACCTGGATGCGGCCCTATGCCGGGGCAAGGTGACACACGTGCCTTGTATGACTCACGTGTTGAACCTTGTTGTCCAGCAATTTTTAACCCACTTTCTTGGCCTAGATGGGCTTCTGCACAGGGCACGGTCACTCTTTGCTCACTTCCGCCGTTCATCCGGCACATTTGACCGACTTGCATCGCTCCAGAAGTCTTTCGGCCTCGCAGTTCATCGCCTGAAATGCGATGTGCCGACACGATGGAATTCGACTCTCCACATGTTGCAGCGACTGTGGCAGCAACACTGAGCCCTGGTGCAATACGTTATGACGTATAGCCTGGGCCAACGAGATGCAGAGGTGGGGCAGATCACGCTGCTGGAGTGGTCTCAGATCAAGGACCTATGCACCCTTCTGCACAGTTTCGACATGGTGACGAATATGTTTAGCGCTGGCAATGCCATTATCAGCATGACAATTCCAATCATTTACATGCTGGAGCACACTCTAAACACTATTCGGAGCCAGGGGGTGGGACAAGAGGAAGGGGAGGAAGTACAGGAGGATTCAAATGCGGAAGGGCTACCAAGATCTGCAAGGTCCAGACGTTCTGCATTACCAATGCGGCAGGCATGGGACGGTGGGGGAGAGGGATTAACAAGGGCGCATGGTAGCAGCCAAAATGTTGAGGAAGGTGCAGGAGCCCAGGAAGAAATGGAGGACGAACTGGCGATGAGCATGGAAGACTCAACAGATGAGGGAGACCTTGGTCAAATTTCGGTTGTTCGAGGTTGGGGGGAGATGTCAGAGGAAGGAAGCACGGTTATCACCTCGCTGCCACAAACACAGCAAAGACTTGGTCCGCAGGGATGCGCAAGACACATGAGCGCCTTCTTGATGCACTTCCTACAACATGACCCTCGGATTGTCCGAATTAGAAGTAATGATGACTACTGGGTTGCCACACTGTTAGATCCCCGGTACAAGACAAAATTTGGTGAAATAATTCCTGCCATAGAAAGGGACACACGTATACAGGAGTATCTGCAGAAGGTGGTACGCAATCTTAGCTCGGCTTTTCCACCAAACACCAGTGGTGCACAGAGTGAATCTCCCAGTTGTAACTTGCCAAACATGGGACTGTCTCATCATTATCAGTCAAACCGTACCAGCAACACCATATCTGGTGCTGGTAACAGCAATTTTATGGAATTGTTTCATAATTTTTTAGACCATCCAATGCAAAGTCACAAGAGACAGGAAGTCTGACACATAGTCAACGGCTGGAAAGGATGATACAGGAGTATCTCCAAATGAACATCGATGCCATGACTTTGCAACTGGAACCTTGCTCATTTTGGGCTTCAAATCTTGAAAAATGGCCTGAGCTCGCCACTTACGCCTTGGAGATCTTGTCGTGTCCCGCAGCCAGCGTTTTCTCTGAACGTGTCTTCAGTGCTGCTGGGTGTGTGCTGACAGATAAGCGAAGAAGCCAAGATGAACAGAGCTGGGATCAGGAAAGACTTTGCTACCAACCCCGGTGTCATCCTGGGGACAGTTAAGGTTGGCGTATTTTTGAATGTGCTTGATGCAAATCAACACATCCAGTTTGCAACTGGGGCACAAGTGATGCCACTGAAGTGGTGTGTGTGGCCCAATTTTTGGAAAAAAGGGAGACTCTGCTTGGAGTTCCCTTGCTTTGTTTTACATGATTTTAGAAGGGCATGACATGCCTATATCTGTGTCTCCTCCTCTTTTTACTCGTCCAGCTGTTTAGTTTTCGCGTGAGTATATGTCCTTGTCAATTTCCCATGTGTTTGTGGTGTCTTGGGAGTTTGTCTGTCACCTTTTGGACACCATTGAAGGTGTTTTCTATGTGTTTTTATGTGTTTGCCTGCCATTGTTTTCAATGGGGTTCGAATGGTTTGTCGAACGGGGCCTCTATTTGACGAACCTAACCGAACTCGAATGCTACGGGGGTGGCTCATCTCTTGCTAGGATCCTACTAATACAAAGAATGGGGCTCTGCAGACCCCCTGAATGGAGAAAAGGTGAAGAATGCTCATTGAAATAGCCAGGTGCTGAATTAAGCAGTCCCAGTGATTCCTATGGAACAAACGCATTGAAGGGATCCTGTCGCGTGATTAATGATTCGTCATCCACTGGCAGCATGGATCACAGACTGACTGCAGGAAATCAGCCATGTATATTATTCTCTGAAAAACTATGGCATTAAAAATATATATATACTTTTTGTATTTGGTTAGGAACTATAGCCCGAGACCAGGCTACTTGTAACTGGCTCTTCCGAGCGCTGCATTTCAGAGAGTAATATTCCTGGCTGCAATTTGGCAGCCAGTTGTGATTCATGCTGCCCGTGGTTTGGGTTTCCTATAATTTATAGCCTTGGCAATATGCCAGGCAGTTGACTAACAAACAATACAAAAACAAAAAAAAAGTATGCCTGTTTTATAGTAGTACACTTTTCAACATAGTAAATAAGTATTTATGAGACTTTTGGCTTATGTCAGGCCAACTACAGGCAATGGACACATTCGATTTATAGATCCAGAGAATGTAATTGCATATACAGCAAACATAGACCTTACTACCGTATGAGTGTAGGCGTTTATGCACAAGGAACGTATTTCTTAAGGTTTTTGAAGCTATTTTAACAGTGTTCAAAACTATTTTCACAAGATAGAAGTAGCACCTTAACAGTTAGGAAAAGTGTTAATTGTGATGTGAAACAAATGATATTTTGCTGTAAGATGTTGTTTTGTAATAAAAAACTAACTGTAATTTGTAGGATACCACATTTCTAAATAAGAATTTTTATTTTCTTTGCCAAGTTAAGTAATTACCTTGATTGTAAGTGCTCTTGAGAAGTGCAAAATAAATAACTGTCAATATCTTGTTTTAGAAAATACTAAAAGATCCAATCAAAACAGCAAAGCAGCATTATAGTCAGTGCAGGGAAGCAAACATTCACCAGTGTTATATCGGAGTACACCGTCTTGTGCTCTGTACAGTATGAGGTAGTCCAGCAGCTTCTTATAATGGTATTAGGCCTCTTTTTCTATTATAAAATACACAAAATAAATGACATATTAGAATCAGAGCCATCCAGCGATACACTATGATATCAAATAGGTATCAGCTGCATACATACATGTAACATTTCTTGCATTTTTATTTTCATGTGACTTCTGTAAGTAAGACTTGACTCATCTACATACATAAACAATAAAAAAATCATACATTTGAACAATAAAAGCACTTGCCCAAATAAAAATAGATGATAAAAAAAGATGGAAAACAAACACACAAATGCATCTCAATAAATTAGAATATCATCAAAAAGTTCATTTATTTCAGTAATTCAATACAAAAAGGAAACACATATATTATATAGAGTCATTACACACAGAGGGATCTATTTCAAGTGTTTATTTCTGTTAATGTTGATGATTCTGGCTTACAGCCAATGAAAACCCAAAAGTCATTATCTCAGAAAATTAGAATATTATAAAAGACCAACTGAAAAAATGATTTTAAACTCAGAAATGTTGGCACCTACTTAAAAGTCTGTACAGTAAATGCACTCAATACTTCGGGCTCCTTTTGCATGAATTACTGCATCACTGAGGCGTGGCATGGAGGCGATCAGCCTGTGGCACTGCTGAGGTGTATGGAAGCCCAGGTTGCTTTGATAGCAGCCTTCAGCTTGTCTACATTGTTGGGTCTGGTGTCTCTAATCTTCCTCTTGTCAATACTCTATAGATTCTCTATGGGGTTTAGGTCAGGCGAGTTTGCTGGCCAATCAAACACAGTGATACTGTGGTTATTAAACCAGGTATTGGTACTTTTGGCAGTGTGGACAGGTGCCAGATCTTTCTGGAAAATTAAATTTCCATCTCTGAAAAGCTTGTCAGCAGAGGGAAGCATGAAGTGCTCTAAAATTTCCTGGTAGATGGCTGCGCTGACTTAGGTCTTGAAAAAACACAGTGGACCTACACCAGCAGATGACATGGCTCCCCAAACCATTACTGATTGTGGAAACGTCACACTAGACCTTAAATAGCTTGGATTGTGGCCTCTGCACTGTTCCTCCAGTTTGCAAATGAAATACAAAATTGACTTTCATCTGAAAACAACACCTTGGACCACTGAGCAACAGTCCAGTTCTTTTTCTCCTTGGCCCAGAAAGACGCCCCTGGCATTGTCTATTTGTGATGAGTGACTCGACACAATGGATGCACTCCAGCAGCAGTCCACTCATTCAGTCTCCCCCAAATTTTTCAATGGCCTTTCCTTAACAATTCTATCAAGGCTGCAGTTATCCCGGTTGTTCGTGCACCTTTTCCTTTTTCTACAACACTTTTTTCTACCACTCAGCTTCCCATTAATATGCTTGGACACAGATCTCTGTGAACAGCCAGCTTCTTTAGCAATGACCTTTTGTGGCTTATCCTCCTTGTGGAGTGTGTCAAGGACTGCCTTCTGGAAATATGGCCAGTCAGCAGTCTTCCCCATGACTGTGTAGCCCACTGAACCAGACTAAAGGACCATTTTAAATACATAGGGAGACTTTGCAGGTGTTTTGTGGTAACTATTCTAATTTTCTGAGATAATGACTTTTGGGTTTTCATTGGCTGTAAGCCATAATTATCAACATTAACAGAAATAAACACTTGCAATAGATCACTCTGTGTGTAATGACTGTATATAATATATGTGTTTCTCTTTTTGTATTGAATTACTGAAATAGATTAACTTTATGATGATATTCTAATTTATTGAGATGCACCTGTATGTACATGGTTCATGGTCGAGCCAAAGCTTAGAGTACATATTTGAATTCTCTTCTGCTATGAGGCCATCACTCTACTAATTGTCATGTTGGAGTCTTTTGTACATTTCTTTAGTATATGATCCATTTTTTTTCTCAACTGTTCATAAAATGCCATGGGTTGACTATAAAGTAGGTGCTAACCATGGAGTTATTAAGGGAGTTATTCCCTCTTAAGCATTTATTATATATCTGGAGGATGTGTCACAAATAGAAGATATTAAATTGTCGCTATAATATTACAATAAATCTTTTTATATCCTTTCATATGCTGTATTCTTAATTATGCTAAATAGGTATAATATACAGTATCTTTTGAATGATATATCATTTATCTTCACACTTATTTAGCACATATAAAGTGAGCCTGATAGCGCCCTAAACCGCTATTAAAACTTTATATAAGCCTATTACTAAATCACAATAAACTCATACATGCTCTATATAGTTACCTGTATGTGTGGAAAATATCTTTATAAGAATTGCTTGCCTTATGCGATTAGCTAGGATTAGTACAGTGTAGCCCTGATCTCACACAAATTAGTCCAGCCTCGTATCTCCACCATAGATTGTAAGCTCTCACGAGCAGGGTTGTCTTTTTTCCCTCTAAATATTGTATTCTATAACTGTTACTTGTTTGTATATGATCCTCCTGAATTGTAAAGCGTTGCGGAATATGTTGGCGCTATGGAAATAAAGATTATTATTATTTTATATGATGGATTTAAAAAAATAACCCATAACCGCAATACCTAATAAATAAAATAAGACCAAAACGGTCCACTTTTGACATAGTGACTGGTCATTTTAGGAATCAAACCTTTGCACAGTTGACTTAAAATGTCTGACAACAGTTGAATACACCCAGCTATATTTGTAGCCGTTGTGAAGTTCATCTGTTTTGTGCAAAAATAAGAAAATAAGAGGGCGAAATATAACCTGCACTAGTTTCCTTAGTATATTGGATGAGACTCACCTATTCAAGTCTAAAGGCCCTGTTACACGTAACGACATCGCTAATGAGATGTCGTTGGGATCACGGAATTCGTGATGCACATTCGGCCTTGCTAGTGATGTCGTTGCGTGTGACATGTACGAGCGACCGCTAAAGATCAAAAATACTCACCTAATCGTTGATCGTTGACACGTCGTTCAAATCCCAAATATCGTTGATGGTGCTGGACGCAGGTTGTTCGTCGTTCCTGAGGCAGCACACATCGCTACGTGTGGCACCCCAGGAATGACGAACAACACCGTACCTGCGTCCTCCGGCAACGAGGTGGGCGTGACTTTCATGCTGCTGCTCTCCACCCCTCCGCTTCTATTGGACGCCTGCCGTGTGATGTCGCTGTGACACCGCACGAACCGCACCCTTAGAAAAGAGGCTGTTCGCCGGCCACAGCGACGTCGCTAGGAAGGTAAGTTGGTGTGACGGGTACTAGCGACGGGGGCGGGTGCTTTCACGAGCGACATCGCTAGCAATGTCGCTGCGTGTAAAGCCCCCTTAAGGGTGCTCAAAAAAAATCAGATTCCATATAGAACGACCATATTGCATCCCATTTTTAGGGATATGTTGCAAATAATCATAGGAAACAGTATTTAGTCTTGTAAATTTTCAATTACTGATGATGTCGAAAAATGGATGAGAAAAAAAAGTCACGTTTTCTGTATGAAATTCTGATTCAAACACAGACTTAACAAAAAATAAAATTTGGGTTTGGTGCCGGTTGCTTTATGTATACAAACCATTTGCCCGAGCATTGTTGTGCTCTGGTGCACTCGGTGCTTAGCCCAGTGTGAGCCGCTTGCAGTGTTTGAGCTACTTGCACTGGGGGTAACAACAGCCTGTAGTGTGCACAAAACAAAAAAAAAGTAAAAACCCTGCCCACCTGCCCCTGGAAATGATCTGTTTATGGCTGGCTACATGAGTGCAGAGAGCCAATCTGCCCAGACAGTGACTTCCATTGGGGTTCAGGACAAGTCCAGGTCCCAAATTTAACTTTTTCTAAAGTCTGACCTGAACCCGCCGAACCGAACTTTGACGGGTCAGCTCATTTCTAATTCTGATGTATTTTTTATAGGCTCATATGAGCATCAGGTGTTGTCTCAATGGTTAGCACTGTTGATTTGCAGTCCTGGGTTCAAATCACACCAAGGACAACATCTGCAAGGAGTTTGTATATTCTTCCTATGTTTGCCTGGATTTCCTATGGGTACTTCAGAGGCGAATCTAGGTTTTCCGGCACCCAGGTTAAGAATTCTGTTTGGGGTCTGCCCTACGTGCGGTTTGAGCAGTCATCATATGACTGCACATTCAGATGTGATTTTCACACTTACAGTCACGTGTCGATGAGCTGCTATTCATAATTCTCTTAAAACTACAGCCCCTGGTTCACAGAGAAAAGCAGGAAGAACTAGATTTCATGTGATCGTAAGTATGAAAGTAGCACATGAGTGGAGTGGCCATGTGATGACTGCTGGAAACAGCCAGCAGAGCTGAATCCTTACAGTGAGTATATTACACGCTGTTAGAATTGGACTTGCTTTACTGCCTAATTTTATAATTAAAGGGCTTGTCCAGGTTTGTGATGAAAGTCCGCAGTCACTCTAGATGATTGCAGACTTCTGAGTTCTCACAGTGCATACACTGCACACTTTATGGATTCTCCGATGCTGGCGGCAAGATTGGACAGTCATGTGTGTGCAAGAATGAGATTTTCATACTTTTGGCCACATTCTGATTAGACATGCTGGCCTGAATCAATTCACTGCTATTGCATGAGATCAGGCATGTCTAGTTGGAATGTAACCGCATGTATGTAAATTGAATAAGTGTGGTTTTATGCTCTGCCACTCTCACCGCTAGCATTGCTGGGCCTTCACACTACCCTCTCGTACTGAGTTCCCTCGTCACACTGTCCTTTACACTCTGCCCCTCCTATAATACTACCTAGTTTCTATGCAGTGCCCCATCATCACACTTCCCCTCCTTGGCATACTGTCACCTCCTGGCTGTGCCCTTGCACTGTCCTCTATGCTATTCCTTTTCTATACTACCTCCCCACAAATACACACTATCCAGTTTCTATTCTTTGCCCCCTCACACTTTTCTATCCCCATACTGTCTCCTCACACTATTCCCTTCAAAAGGCTCCCCCTCTCCCTCATACTTTCTCCTTTCACATCCCCACAGCTAACCATACTGTCTCCTTAAATATTTACCCTCTCACTCCTCATACTTTCTCCTCATACACACACCCTGTTCTCCATGCTGTGTCTGCATCCATCCCCCTCACTTACCATACTGTGTATGCATATATCTCACCTCTCATACTATTTCCTCATACATGCCACCTCACTACCAATATTGCATCCACACCCATCCCCCATGCATAGTATTTCATCAAACATTCCCCTTTCGCTTCCTATACTGTGTCCTCAAATTCCTTCCCCCTCCTCACCATACTGTGTATGCACCCATCTTACCCGCCTTGCTCCCCAATACTGTGTCCACATGCATTCCCCCCTCACTCCCCATACTGTGTCATCACCCATCCCCCATGATCCGCAAACTTTGCACCCATCACCCTCTCGCTCTCAATACTGAGTCCGCACCCATCCTCCTTTCCTACCCAAAGTATGCCCTCATACCTCTTCCTTGTTCTCCATACTGTGCCCTCATACATCTCCCCTTTGCTCCCCAAACTGTTAGCATCCATTCCCGCTCACTCCCAATACTGTCTGCATCTATCCCTTTGCTTTCCAAACTGTGTCTTCAAATTCCTCCCTCACTCCCTATTTGGTATCAGCACCTAACTTCACCTCCTTCCTCATTCTGTCAGCACCCAACCCCCTTGCTCCCCAAACTATACCCCAAATACCCTCCCCCTCCATTAAAGTAAATCTTTGGCATCTTCAGCTGCACTGGAGCTCTTACCACCAATGCTGAGAGCACTACTAGAGCGCCAGTGAGTGACATCAGCAGCGTGATCAGATGATCTGATCATGCTGCTGATCCAGCCCTGATCCGCGGAAGTGCTTGTGGTCAGGGCTTCAATTGTACTCACATCTGGAAGATGCAAGTACAATTGATTGCTGGGAGCTGTCACAGTGCATTTTCTCTGAACTGGCTGTCAGCTTGACAGTTGGCTCAGAGACTACCCAACTCCCACTATGGGGGAATTGCAAAATGCAGCCATCAGGAAGACACTTCGACCGCTGCATCAGGCGGTCTGATGGTAAAAGTGGCAAATCCATTGTGGTATGTGGTCAACTTTCACTCCCCATGTAGGAGAGAATAGTGGAGAATTAGGCCTTCTGCGTTAGGAAAGGTCTATTATTAGTCTTTTCACAAATAACTAAAATCAGCAGTCCAAAGCTTGGCTTGGAATGCAAAGTAAATTGGGGTAAACATTTTTTAAAAATTTGCATGCCCCCCTGCTCTTTTCGCCAGGGGCAAATGCCTTGCCTGCTCTACCCATGGATACACCATTGCGGTACTCATATTTGCTCCCACATGCCAAAGACATACTGATAGGAAATTTAAATTGTGAGCCCTGAAGGGGGACAGAGACAATCATGACTGTAAAGTGCTCTGGAAATTAATGGCATCAAATGGAACACTAAAATGCCATTGTGTTGCTTAAGTGTTCTCTTTATTTCTCTGAGCAGTATATATATATATATATATATATATATATATATATATATATATATATATATATATAAAAACAGTATATATATGCAATATACACACATATATATATATATAAACAGTATATATATGCAATATATATATATACATACATACATACATACATATATATATATATATATATATATATATATACACACAGTATATACTGAAGTCTCATTTTAATGCAGAGTGTATAATATTAGTAAGATCAAACACTTGGGAATATATGATTTGACAACTGAGCAAATGTATGTCACATATCTTTCTATATGTATCCTGACCTCAGAATAAGTTTAAATATTGGGAAGCAAAATTGTTCAGGGAAAGAAGATGAAAAGATATTTGTGGTAATGTGAAAATGGAACCACAAGGCTTCAACCAGATACCTTCACAGAGAAAGAAAAAGTAGCAAAATGCCTTCCTAACCCCTGTAGCCTTCAAAGGCATCCGCAATGCAGGGCATCTGGGTGTCCACAACTGATTTCATCTTTAATGTATTTGCATCTGTGATGTGGGGAGTGAATTAGAATTCATTTTACAAGTAGAAAATTGTAGCTTGCGCTGTTGCATGTCGGCGTTGCAGAGGTCTTGGGTCCAGCTTTGTGTGGAGCCACATGGTGTCAAGATGAATCATGGATTTTTTTTTGTTACTCTTTCAAATGAAAAAAAAAAAAAAATCTCCTGACAGACCAGAGCTGAATACATACATTTCTGTTCTATTGTGTTCAATCAGATTATTCCCTGTCTTCTGTGGCATCATTTTGTTTTCCCAAACGATTCCTGTGCAATAGAAATATTAGAGATCACCCGGAAAAACTAATTGAAGTGGTAAAGCTACAATCTGTATTTCTTAAATAGTCAGTGTTCCTGATGTTCATTTTATACTCAGATCAGACACTGCATGTTTCATTGTTAGATGAGTTAGCTTAAAATCCATGAGGGATTTAATGTCTGCCAAAATTACCTTTCATGGAAGAATCAGTTATTATATCCCTTTTTATTTATTCCTTGTTTTCCGCATCTGCTAATACATTCCCTCTTTTAATGATATTCTATAGTACCCTCCTTATACACTTGTTACCACTCGCCATTTTTTCTTCCGTCGCCCTTATTAATAATACATTCATTTTATGCCACTTCTGCTCATTATTATATAATCCTTGTAATTCTGCTGAAGCTTTTACGGATGCAAATGTTATTCTTTATAGGGCATTGGTTTGATCTCATTTATGGTATATTAAAACATATATAAGACAGGTTTTTGTGAAAGCTTGAAGAAAGAATACAGAACACCTTGCTAAGATGTAAAATGGTGCGTTTAATAAACTGTCGCTAGCGAAAATGAGAAACTTTAATCCACATTTATATAGTACAATAAATAATACTAATATTAAAATAGCATATAAATATATTTGTTGCTTTGCTAAAGTCAAATAGATAAGTAACAATTATACAGAAGTGCTTATGATTACAGGGATTTTCAGGGATCAATAGAAATTTGGACAGTTAATTGTAGGTGGTCTCAGGCAGAGTGTAGACAATATTTACAAAAAAACTCAATTCCCCTATAAAAACACTCTTTATTAGTTTATAATTAAAATTGTGACAATACACACCCAACACAATCAAAAAGATGTATAAAAAAACCCCCAGAAAAACATAAAGAACACACTATATATCCGGGACAATGATAGAGAGGTTAGGGGGTGCTCTACGGGACCCTAGAGGGTTTTGCGCTACCTAACTACGGAGGATATGAGGATAGCTTTATGTGACTTTGTCTGTTGGAGTTTTTTGTTAATAAATTTAGACCATCCTATAACGGCAGGGACAAGGAAAAGGGCAAGTCGACGTGGAACGGTGGTGCCCAAAAACTCATGGTGTCATACCCTCCATTCTTAGGTAGGGTGGAATACCCTAGGGTCTTCTAGGGCACCCTTTAGCCTCTTTATCTCTGTCCCAGAAACCTTTATATTAATAATTTTAGCCCACTTTTTATTACTTTGTCTGATTTTGCATAACAGGCCTAGGCTAACATATACCAGCAGGGACAGGTGAAGGGCAAGCCGACGTGGAACGGGGCACCCAAAAACTTATGGTGTCATACCCTCTGTTGTAAGGTTGTAAGGTAGGGCAAAACTTCCTGGGGCACCCCTTTCCCTCTCTATCTTTGTCCCAGATTCATTGTGTGTTCTTTCTGTTTTTCTGGGGGGTTTCTATACATCTTTTTGCTTGTGTTGGGTGTGTATTGGCACAATTTTAATAATAAACTAATGAAAAGTGTTTTTATAGGGGAATTAAGGATTTTTGTAAATAATGATCGATAGAAATTTGGCTAAAGGCAGGAAACATAGAAAAATAACTAAATAATCATTACTTTCCTGATTAATCCCCTGTTTCTCCAAGTCACTGTTTTTGTGCTTCATGTTGATCATTATTTAATCTTCTGCAGTGGTCATGTATTGCATTCCCATGTGACCACTGCAGCCAATCACTTCCCTCAGTATCCTGATGCTATCAACTGTGTGCCTATAAGTGATAATGAGTTGGATACGCCAAACATTTCTCTGTACGTGGACACAGTATTGCAGATTTAAAAGTCTTGATACTGGAAGTAAAATATATCTTTGTACCGTGTTAGCCAGTAGAGATAAAAAAATGTGTTTAAAAGAACTGAAGTCCTCAGTGGTTGATACCTTTTAATGGCTAACTGAAAGGATGGTAATAATTACAAGCTTTCGAGACTACTCAGGTCTCTTCATCAGGCATGGTATAACACAAAATCTGAAGAGTCACATATTTATACACAACAGGACATAGAATGGGGCAGTAAAAAAAAACAAAAAAACAACCAAGTTATATAAAACAGAACTATCACTATTGAGATAGAGAGAGAGAAAAATACGGGAGAGAGAAAAATACGGGAATTCAGGCTAATAGGAATGTTCCAGTCTTTAACAATAGGACTCAATGTAAGATGTGAATTTATGACTCACTACATGGACATACTTCACAACTCCACTAGACTGACTCCAAATCACCAAACTCTTAAGCCATCACTCCCGCCACCTCTCCATTTGTAACAAAAAGCTTTGTTTTCATAAACTTGGTTTATCTTTAGGAGATATCACCCCATCTTTCCCATGCACAAATGTCCTGTTTACAGATGAGCGAACCCGAGGTTCAGTTTTCCGTGTTTGTACCAAACCCAGACTTCACAAAAAACAGAGTTCAGTTTCAGAGTTCGGGTGTTTTATACATATGTAAACCACTCAGGTGATCATCGCTGTGCTTGGGTTTACTCGGTGCTCAGCCCAGTGTGAACCACTTGCATTGTATGAATGGCTCGCACAGGGATAACAACAGAGTGATCAGATTTATTGTCTACAAAAAAATAGAAAACCCTGCCCACCCTCCTCTGTAAGTAATTTGTTTATGGCTGGCTGCATGTGGGGAGAGACCCAAACTTCCCAATCAGTGACATCCATTGGGGTTCAGGTCAAGTCCAGGTCCCAAACCAGACTTTATCTAAAGTCCGGTTGAACCCACCAAACTGAACGTCCTTGGGTCTGCTCTTCTCTAGTCCTGTTGTAATATTCATTTAAATGTTGTACATTTGTCACAGTAATTAATTTGTAAATCAGTCTGAAGAAGAAGCCTATGTGCTCTGAAAGCTTGCAATTATATTTTTTCTGGTTAGAAAATATTGGTATCACTCCTAGAATACTTTTTTCTTTTTTTGGGCATAAAAATATTTACATTGATTTTTCTGACTAACACGAAATGACATTATAATTTTTATTGTCCATCATACAGTTTTTAGTTAAATTTAAAGATGGATTTTAGAATTCTTTTCCCAAAAAGGCACATATTGCAATAATTATCAGGGATATTTTTCTAGAGAGTGAATAAGTCTTCTTTTCTCCGTAATGGAGTCATCTGTATAATCTAGTAAATGTTGAGATTAATGTATCACATTTTATAAAACCCATTAAATCAATTTTTTTTGTTTTGTTTTTACGCAATATGTCCTATGGGGCAATTACAGTATGCACTACAGTCCTAATGCATTTATTTTCGCAGCCTCTGTTTTTACATTGACGACCAAAAGGGTAACAATGTGAACTTTTCACTTTCACCATCCACTACAGCATTAAGCATGAGACTACCTTTATTTTAGAGAAAATCATCTTGCCTATCTCATACATAAATTGGTCACTGGTTCGAATTGAGGAGCAGCTATGAAGAAGATTTCCCATGAGAAGAGAAACAGCATCATCCAACTCATCAATATTTCTCTTTTGGCCAATAAAATTGCCAAACTGCTTGGTCTGAGTGCCATGACAGTTCGAAAAATACTAAATAAAGTCCATCCACCCATTCATAAGCCAAGAGGTGGGCGTCCAGGCAAAGTATTGGAGTCAACATGTCAGCTCATCACAATGTCTATCAGTTCTGTCACGACAAACAAGGCAGTGGAGGCGGCTCGTATGCTTCATAATAGTGAGATCACAGATGTCCGTGCAAACACTGTGTGATGCATGTTACACATGTTTGAAATGGTGGCCTAAAAAAGGTGAAGAAACCTCAACTCCAATATCATAACATCATAAGATGTGTCTCCTCGAGTTTGCAAAAAAGTACAAAAAGTGGATAGTAGAAGATTGGAAATGGGTGATTTGGAGCAATGAGCAATGAGATGAAAAAGTGCAGACTAGGCTCTGATGGGTGCAAATGGTCTGCAGGAAACAAGGGAAAAAGAGGGTAACGGAATGAAAAATTGTCCAGGATCGATGATGGCTTTAGTAGTGCTGAGCTATATATGAGTATCCTACAAGACAAGTTACTTTGTACACTCGAGTACTACTATTATGAAAAGGACAATGTAGTTTTGCAGCAGGACAATGTCTGGGTGCATTCATCAAGATTGGTGAAGAAGTGATTCAATGACAATGATGTAGAGGTGCTGGATTGGCCTCGACAGTCCCCAGACTTCAATCCAATTGAACACTTATGGGTAGAATTGAAGAAATACATACCTAAGGAAGTTGACTAGTATGCACCAATATTGGAGATGTGTGGAAGAGACCTGGGATCAGATTTCAGTTGAGACATGCTTGAATCCGATCAAGAGGTACTGGAAACAGAATAAAACTGTGGAAGAACCGCGCTCTTGCAGACAAATGTAGATCCAATACACTGGATAATGTGTGAGAGGTGGTTTATTTCTAAGTGTTTTGAAGTGACACCCCACTTCTTCTTTAGGAAAGCCAGGAAATCGTCTTCAGGATAGGTGGATTTCCTGAATAAGAAGTGTGGTTTAACTTCAAAATGCATAGAAATAAACCACCTTTCACATGTTATCTGGTGTATTGGGTCTACATTTATCTGCAGCAGCGTTGTTCTTCTTCCATTGTTTTATTCTAGTACCAGTACCTCTCCTTTGGCCTTAGGGTATGTGGATTCTGTGGCGGCTGCAGTTGACCTGCATTACTGTTTGCGTATCCTACAACCACATAAGGTGAGTGATCAGCCCGAGTGATCTCTTCTATGTTTTTTGGATAAAGCCCTATAGCACTGCCCAAAAGAATTCAGGCAGTGTTGAAAGCCAAAGGTGGATTTACAAAATACTAAAAAAATACTAAAAATAAAAATGTAGATTTTTAGGAGCAAAACAGTAACAGTGCAGTGGCATAACAAGAATTTACTCACTAATCATATGCTAAATAGTTGCAAGTCCAATTTATGTATGGGTTAGCCAAGATGAATGTTTATAAAGTTAAGGTTGTCTCACTCTCAAAGCTGCAGTGGATGGTGAGATATGGAGCCTGAAAGTCAAAAGTTCAAAACATTGTTAACCTTTTGCTCGTCAGTGTATATGTAGTACTGTAGTATGATATTGCATAGATAGAGTACTACAATTGTGCATCTCTCTGTCGTATAAGACAGTTGTTTGCAAACTAGATGTATAAAGTAATATGGCCATCTTGCTAATGATTGCAGCAATATGTAATCCCTAGTTTTGATATAAAGAAATGCTAGAATACCCAGACATAGCCTAATCAATATATAATGACATTTCTTTTTAAAAGTAACCACTCGGTACGAATTTCCTATGATAGTGAAAGCAGAGTATGCTAGAGGTGATAATTAGCATCCTGAGCATATGTGTGCTCCTATATAGTCATCCTTGCCGAGCGCAGTACTGAGCGATCATGGCTTTCTCTAACCATAGCCACTGCTCAGGTGATTTACGTCGAACTTAACACACAGTCCAATGACTTGAAAGAAGCAGCGTGCGGGACATAGCAGTCACAATGTTTCTCCAATCATGCCCACTGCTCAACTGATTGACATCTTGCTCAGCACATTCACAGATTAAGCAGGATGTCAATTAACTGGAAAGTGGCCATGATTGGAGAACAACCATGACTCCTTCAAAGACTTGGATGTAGCAGGGTGCAGTGTAATTATAACATCATTTCCTCCTTTTTTTGAGGAATCTTACTTGTGACAGGCACATACTCTGGATGCTAATTAGCATGCTCTTCTTTTACTTACATAGGGAATCCAGAGCTGAAAGTTTCCAGTTTAATTTTTTGCCAAATACTGTATACATTAAGATAAAAATATTGTTTCTTGTGTGCCACACTAAAAATCATCTTGCTGAAAACCTGGGATTCATTAAAACATTGTTACATGTTCTCCAGAAAACAGCGCTATTACATTAGAGATGGGGTAGCTGTGAAAAAGAATCATTCTTTTGAAGGCATTTCCCAAGATACGAGTGCTAGGAGATAGTTTACCTGGACTGAAAAGTTATTTTATCTAGTAAAAGACAAAACAATCCTTAAGCTGTTGAGAATTTTCCTTTACCAGAAATAAAATTCATCCCATCATAGAATGGGACTTAAATCCATAGAGCAATCATTATAACATTCTTCAACATAGCCTTCTATGGTCTAACTAACCCTACAGGGTACATAACTCTAGGTACAGAGACCTTGGACCTCCTTTCTCATCGTCTTTGGTGGCCAAGGTTGCATCGAGATGTGTTTAACACTAGAAGTCCCAGAGAGGGGTCATTTAAGATTCCTACCTTTGGAACCCAGAGACCGGTTGAATAACCTGAAGGATTTTAGCTAACATCCTATAATCACCGTCTTTTGTTCTGTAATTAAGGCCATTACTGTCGCACCATAGGAGGTCGTTGTTTTCCATTGAGTTAAGCCATTTAGTTTCTAGTTAGTTCTATTCAGTTTAGACTAAGGGGTACTTTGCACGCTGCGACATCGCAGGCCGATGCTGCGATGCCGAGCGCGATAGTACCCGCCCCCGTCGCAGCAGCGATTTCCTTGTGATAGCTGCCGTAGCGAACATTATCGCTACGGCAGCTTCACATGGACTCACCTGTCCTGCGATCGTCGCTCTGGCCGGCGACCCGCCTCCTTGTTAAGGGGGCGGGTCGTGTGGCGTCATAGCGATATCACACGCCAGGCGGCCAATCGGAGCGGAGGGGCGGAGATGAGTGGGATGTAAACATCCCGCCCATCTCCTTCCTTCCGCATATGCTACGGAAGCCGCAGTGACGCCGGTAGGAGATGTTCCTCGCTCCTGCGGCTTCACACACAGCGATGTGTGCTGCCGCAGGAGCGAGGAACAACATCGGACTGTCGCGTCAGCGTAATCATGGATTACGCCGACGCTGCACCGATGATACGATTACGACGCTTTTGCGATGTCGTAGTGTGCAAAGCCCGACTAAGGATCATTTAACCCTCTTTTGGGACTTCAGGGGGGAGCTCGAAATTTCTGGGACTTCTAGTGTTAAGGGGTTCTTCTTACATAGTGAGATCAAAAGCGAGAACGCTGCTGAGTCACAGGTCTTGTGACGTACCAGTGACCTCGTCAGCGATCTCACTGTGTGTGACACTATTCAGCAACCTGGCTCTTGCTGTGAAATCGCTGATCATTACACACTGTTCTGGTTCATTTTTTGCTAGTTGGTCTCCCGCTGTGCAGCACACATCGGCGTGTTTGTCAGCGGGGGACCAACGAGCACCGACTCTGTGTAAGCAGCGTACGCTGGTAACCAGGGTAAATGTTGGGTAACTAAGCAAAGCGCTTTGCTTGGTTACCCGATTTTTACCTTGGTTACCAGCATACACCACTTAGCGCTGGCTCCCTGCACATGTAGCCAGGGTAAATATCAGGTAACTAAGCAAAGCGCTTTGCTTAGTAACCTGATGTGTATCCTAGCTACGTATACAGGGAGCCAGTGCTGGCAGCCTGTAAGTGGTGTACGCTGGTAACCAGGTAAATATCAGGTAACCAAGCAAAGCGCTTTGCTTAGTTACTCAATATTTGCCCTGGTTACCAAGTGCAGCATCATTACACGAGTCGCTGGTGGCTGGTCGCTGGTTGCTGGTGAGATCTGCCTGATTGACAGCTCACCAGCGACCATGTAGCGACGCACCAGCGATCCTGACCAGGTCGTATCGTGGTTGGAATTGCTGGTACGTCATTTAGTGAGTTGGTACCCTTAGTTTGTAAGCTGTGTGAATGTGTGACGCCCTGGACTAGCCAGGTAGTCACAAACACAACATCACACACACCCCTCCCCTGGATAGTCTACATCAGTCAAACAAAATCCTTGTTGCCTCCCTCCAGGGTCTGATGTCCACACCAGGTGGGGCGGAGCCAGGTGGTTGGCCCCACCCACCGAGGAGTTTACAGGCCTGGAGGCGGGAAAAGCAGTGAGTTCAGTTGAGTTTTGGAGTTCAGTGGAAGTGGAGTGAGGAGTTGAGTTTGGAGTGGAGGAACTGCTAGTGTCTGGGTAGGAGCCCAGGCACTGTCAGCAAGGTCGGCAGATGGTGATGGCCGTCTGCAGGAGGTGGTGCAAGTCAGCGTAACTGTAGGACCGGGGACGGGTGGTGGTTCGCCGGTACCGAGCCGGGGAGCAGATTTGTACCAAGCACAAAGGCAGGGCCATTGGACCCCGACCAGGCTAGGAGCCGCCGACAACGGTCAAATCCGAGAGTGACCGGAACCCCAGGGGTTCCCTAACACCCAAGACCCGACAGAAGGCAACAGTCCACACAGTGAGGATAAAAAGCCACCGCCATAGGCTAGAGATCCAAGGGCCAGCGCCTGCGGGCAAAATGGGCTCCTTTGGTACATACACGCCGGGGAGCGGACTACCGTTGGGAAACCATCGGAGTCAAGACATTCCACAAAGGTGCAGGGAAAGACAGCCACCATCAACCTGTCCGGGGAGAGCCAAGACACTGCATCCGGCTGCGGGACCCGTCCATCCAGCCGTTTGGTTTACCAGAGACTCTGTGAAGCTGTGCCTGAGTGAGTACAACAGTGCCATCCGGCACCGCGCCGCGCTGCCTCCGCAACCCTGCACCCCAGCTACCCTGCCTCCCTGTACCACCACCGGGTCCCGGGATCACCAACCCCTACCCACGGAGGGGGAACCAACATCCTAGCTGCTCTCTGCCATCGCTCCCGAGGTCCCCGTCACCAGCAGCGGTGGTGCCCATTATCACCACGACTCGTGGGTGGCATCACGGACTATCTCCCCAAACAAACCCCCCCCATTTTCACTCGTGGGCGAGGAGCGCTGCTCGAGTCCCCGGGTCCTGCCCACCGCTCGAGCCACCGAGCAGCAGCAGCAGCCGCGGACCCGAGCGTAGCGAGCGCGGCCCCTCCGCCCGCGACAAATGCACAGTCCTGTGGAGCGCTAATGTGGCGCCCTGGACAAGCCAGAACGTCACAAGCACAACACCAACACACCCCACACTCCCGGTCAGGCACACCGAAGTCAGACAAAAACCCTTGTTGCCTTCCTCCAGGGGCTGATGTCCACACCAGGGGGTGGGCCAGGCGGTTAGCCCCGCCCACCGAGGAGTTCACAGTCCTGGAGGCGGGAAAAGTAAGGCAGATTAGTTTTGGAAGTACAAGTGGAAGGAGGAAAGTGGCAGTAGAGAAGCCTGAAGTTGGTCCGGGTGTGTGGCCCGGACGGATCAGCAAGGTTGGCAGACGGTGGTGACCATCTGCAGGAGAGGCCTATTGGAGCCAGCCGTAAGGACCGTGAATGGGCGGTGGCCTGGTGGTACCAGACCGGTACGCAAAGAGAAGCCAGCACCATCCGGCAGGGGCTTACGGACCCCGGCAAGGCTAGGAGTCGCCGTGAATTTGCCAAATCCGTTAGCGAAGGGAACCTCCTGGGTTTCCCAGCAGCCAAGTCCCGACAGAAGGCAACAGTCCAACCGAGAGAGGGAAACACAGTCACCGCCAAGGCTAAAGTTCCCAGGGCCAGAGCCTGCGGGCAAAAGGGGCTCCTTCAGCACCCATCAAAGCTGGTTACCGGTGGGAACCCATTGGAACCGTACACGTTACACAGGTGCAGGGAAAGGCAGTCACCATCAACCTGCCGGGAGGAGAAACACAGCAGCCGTCTGTGGGACCCGTCCATCCAGCCGTGTGTTTTACCGAGAACTGTGTCCTCATCATTGGCTGAGTGAGTACCACCGTGCCGTGCGGCACAGCGCTGCCCCCGCGACCCTGCACCTCACCAGGCCCTGTAACCCGCCTGCCATCCATCCCTACCCCATCACTGGGGCCCCGGGACAACCAACCCCCTACCCACGGAGGGGAGAACTAACATCCAGGCTGCTCCCTGTCATCGCTCCCGGGATCCCCGTCCAGAGCAGCAGTGGTGTCACCAATATCACCACAACCGTGGGTGGCGTCACGGACAATATCCAATCCCCACAATCAATCCCCACCCTTTTCACTCACGGGCGAGGAACGCCGCTCGAGTCCCCGGGATCCGGCCCACCGCTCGAGCCACCACCGAGCAGCGGCAGCAGCAGCCGGACCCAAGCAGTGGGAGAGCGTAGCGTCCCCTCCTCCGCCCGCGACAACTTGGCGTCACAAACAGGATCTTACCGCTCTGCCGTCTGGTAGAGGTGCGCCTTGTTACTGCCGGAGGTGTCCGGCCGAAAAATTGGAGAAGCCGCCATCTTGGGCGCGAAAAATTCCCGCTCGAGCGTCTCCTCGAGTAGTAGAGGCGCGAAGGCTGAAGCCCCGCCCCTGTAAAGGAGGAGCCAGAAAGAGACTAAGGGGGACCGATGGCGTCTGGCCGCATGTAGCCCACGGCTATTAAAGCAGGGACGCCAGGACCCTGCGGCCATCTTGTTGCTGGTTCCTGGAAAAGGCCGCCAGAGCCATGTTCATGCCGTCCCGCAGCACCGTAGCCCCTGCGCTTGGAACCGCGGTGTGGGTGTAGATCCGGACCGCGCAGCTCCAACAACGGCTGCAGGTCAAGATACAGCTCCTCTTGGAGGAGGGGGAGGCTGACATGGCGGAGGTTGTAGCGACCGTGCGGAGACGCGAGGAACAGGGAGCTTCGGAAGGGAGAGTGAGTGACCCACGCCCCTGTGCCCCTAGTGGGTTGGTCATCGCGGCCAAGGGACCCGGTCCACACCCGCTCGCCCAGCTACCTCCCCCGCTACCCGTACTGGCTGCCGCACCCCCGCCACTAGGCCCGCTACCCCCACAACCGGTAGCGGTACCCCGCATGTCCGCCAAGGCGGATCGGCCTGTAGCCGGAGCCCGTGACCGACCAGAATCACTACCCTGGAAGATGCAGAAACCTGAGCCGGAGGCATCCCCAGAAACTTCCTCCGAGCCGGAGCCGACAGGCTGCTCCGTGCAGCAGGTCCGGCGGAAAAGGAACCCTGTGCCCATCCACCACACCTCGGCTGAGGTTGCGCCGGGTTGCCGCTGCAGGGCAGCGCACCAGGCCAAGTCACCGCGGGACCTTCCACCCAGATTGCCAGTGGTCTGCAGTGTCCAGAAGGTCTCGTGGGGCCCGACCCGTGCGCTGGAGCTCGCAACAGCTCCGTATTGGGACAGGGAACTGACACCGCTGGGTCCAGAGATTGCCAAGAGAGAGAGGAAGAAGGCGGAGTAGGTGGCCCGTACGATCCGGGAGAAAAAGAGCCTCCGTCAAGCGACCTTCCGTGTCCGGGGCCCCCTGTATGAAGGGCAGGTGAGGCGATTTGATGTCCGCCGGGGCTATGGCTTTATATATGTGCCGGGCCTGGAGTCCGAAGTCTTTATAGCCCGGCAGGATGTTAATGCCCACCTGCCGGAGGAGCACCCAGGCCGCAACCTGATGCCAGCAGACATGGTGCAGTACACCCGGCACTGCGGGGAGAGGGGGTGGTTTGCGTTGAACGCAAAGCTGAGGGGCAGCTAAGAGGCCCGAGTGTGTACCGCGCCCCCTCCCCCGACCGACGCCGAAGAATCAGAGTGATGGCAGCGGAGTCCCGTTGCAAGTTGTTCCCCGTTGGGATCACTAGTGTTGAAAGTACCGTTTAAAAGTTGAAAATGAATGATAAGTGAATGATTAACCGAAGAATCACCTGATTGAAGCCTTGATTTGCACCGGTCGTTGCCGGCAACTGGTCCCCGTTGGGACCCCTTACAAACCACTGCGTAGGAACTACTATGGACAAGCCCGAGAACTGGCAGGGCAACCACGAACTTGTGGTCTGTAAATAAAAATGATGTTTTTATGGCTAAACCGTTAACGCCTCCGGAGAGGCTGATTTGGAGGATGGGCCTGGAGGGAAGTGATGGCCCAGGCCCGCCACTACCGTAACCGGTGGCGATCCTCCGGGGGTTTCAGGGGTTCCCCATGGACGTGGGTCCCCTGAAAAGGACAGAACCCGCTCGGGTAACTTGTGCTGGACTGGGGTCAAGGGGTGCTGCCTGTTTGCTTAGGGGCAGCATCAGGGCCAGGTTACTTGGGTGGGAGAGAGCGGAAGCTGTAACTGTTTTAGCAACATTTAAGTACCATGCCTCCCGATGTGGGAAGATGTTATTATACTTGTAATATGTTTACCGTTTATCTTTTCCAGTTTGTGAAAATAAAACATCCAGGCTGCTCCCTGTCATCGCTCCCGGGATCCCCGTCCAGAGCAGCGGTGGTGTCACCAATATCACCACAACCGTGGGTGGCGTCACGGACAATATCCAATCCCCACAATCAATCCCCACCCTTTTCACTCACGGGCGAGGAACGCCGCTCGAGTCCCCGGGATCCGGCCCACCGCTCGAGCTACCACCGAGCAGCGGCAGCAGCAGCCGGACCCGAGCAGTGGGAGAGTGCAGCGTCCCCTCCTCCGCCCGCGACACTAATAAGGAGATGCCTTCTTAGCGCTCCACAGGACCGTGCATTCACACAGCTTACTTTACTTTCCCTACTGGGACTCACGGCAGGAGCTGCTTTAAGCCTGAGGCTGCTTATCTTCCCTCTGGGCTCGGCGGTGACTCGGATTCCACGTGACCGGTCACATGACCGCACTGCAGGATGCAGACGACTCGTGCAGAGGAATACTTTAGTGTTGACTGGGAAACTGCCCAGCTCCACAACCAACGCTGTAACCGGGGTTGTGCAGGGTTGCACAACCTCTTCAAGTGAGCGGCTACACTTTAATAACATCTAATGTGTCCCTGAAATTCTTCACATGCGCTCCTCCTTTCTTCTCCTGTGTTTAAGTTTGTATCTTCCTGTAATGTTTGTGCACGTTCTAAGACCTCATATACTTGTCCGTGCGGGTTTCTTCTGCTGTTGACTATACCTGACAGTCTATAGACACATTTTTCCACAGATTATATTACTGACCTTCATTCATCCACTGGAATAAACAGATTTAATTTTAGTAGTGATTGATAAGTTTAGTAAAATGGCACACTTCATTGCCAATACTTGACATGGCTGTGATGGAGTTGGAAGTGGATGGAACAAAGCTGAACATAGACGATTTTTAAGAAAAGTTTTTTTTAATCCGATCCTGACCTAAACGAGCCAAAGCTTGTGCCGAATTTGAGACTGGCGAACCTTTTTTGAACAAGTTCGCTCATCTGTATACTTAAACACAGGTGTGTGTCTTGGTGGGTCTTATATAGGCTCAGGGATATCACAAGGGAGCACATCAGGCCACCTGCAAAGCACAACAGAATTCAGCATTTCAGGATAAGGGGAACATAGCCCGAATCCTGGACAGATATGTAGCACCCCTGAAACCATTAGGTTCTGCATCCCCACCAGAATGCAGGGCCTACCCCCTTAGGGAACCAAAACCCCAGTCCCGGTAACCAAAAACCCAGGTAATCCCAGTTTTCCCCAACAATCCCCCATACAATGGTATCTAGCTAGGGTGGGACCAATGGATGGCCGCATAGAGGTGGAGCCACCCCAGTCCACTAGTTGACCAGGTGGGAGGGGAAAACTATGGAGAGTAGTCGGGAAGACAGAGAACTGCAGTGACAGTAGAGAGAACAGGTGTGACTGTTGAAAGTGTCAGACCACAGAAGTGTGAAGGTGACCTGGTACCCAGGAAAAGTGGTTGCGGTGGAGTACGATGGAATACTCCCGGAACTACGCACCAACGTGGTACAGGACTCTAGGACAGAAAGAGCTTCAAGCCGACCTGTTAACACCTGCACAGCAAGGGGACCATCAAGGACCTTGCTAACCCTAACGAATCCGTAGACTCAGTAGCAAAGGGAGAACCGGGGACAGGACCAGAGACTCCATCTCCACAGGGTTCACGCTACCGTCAGGCGGACAGAAGTGGACAAACCACAGAACGGGGACCCCCAGTGTTCTATTCCATGGGGACACACTTACCAGGGAAAGGTGCAGGGGAATAAGGTATCAGAGAACCAGACCAAGGGGACCTGGAGGCGAAACCAGCCGGCCTCGGGCAACCAGTTAACATCTTCTGCAGAAAGTGAGTAAACCAGTTGCACTGAACATCTGTGTGGACTACCTTCTTCCAACGCCCACTGCACCATACACCCTCTGGGGCAAAACCCTACTTGCGGAGGGTCTACCATACTAGCTGCCAATACCATCAGCCCCAGTAGAGAGATTGTGCAGCGGCGGCTTCCTACACTTAGCCGCAACACCTCAAGTGGCGTCACAAGTGAACATTATCATAATCTCCCCTGTAAATATCCCCATTACAAAAAGGGCCCAGGGCACGGAACCGGGTAACGACCACCACCGTGACATCCCCAACAGAGACTCTGCCCGGAACCGAAAACCCCATATCCCTGGGTGCTACAGATAGGTAACAAAAGCTGTATTTAAATATAGATTATCACTGTTTCTGCAGATACAGTAAATTAAACATACATGTATTTTTTTTTTTTATGGCATGTTACCTTTATTTTTTTCTCCTAGAATTTTTTGAATGACTTGACAAAGTGGCATTGGCTTTTGCTTTGTCAAAAGATGTGCCCAAATGTAGTCTGATTTTATCAGTACTAACTGAACACTGCATAGAAACACCTGATAACACCCATTTCTCGGGAAGAATACTAGAGGAATGACACAACAAAGAGCTCTGAGAAAAAAAGTTACAGAATTGTTATTCAATAAAGAATACAATTATTTATTGAACCAGACATCTAAGATGAGCTAACAGGTTCTCTATAAAAAAAAGTTTCATTTTATATACATTTAACAAAGATAGACTTTCAATATGGGAATTTTTTATACACAATGTTCTTCTTAGATGGGTAAATTTGCAAAGTGCTTGTCAAAACAAACAACTTTGCAATTTATGTATTTGTAAAATTTGGCGATGGTTTAAACTATCTATATATATTTAGCAATTGTTTATAGCTTAGGTTACCTGCCAACACTAAAGTCTAGCAGCAAAGAAATATAATTAAAAAACATAGTCCCTGTTTCATTAAGAATGTAGTTTTACATGCCAGTTTTAATGAGGGCCACTTAATTAATTTGGCACATCTTAATAGTTGAATGCGTGTAATACTCGCGGGTGCTTGTGATGCTCAAGAGTGTGAGCAGAGAGTGGACTCACTGGGTCACTTCACACAGAATACCTGAGGGGTGTGACTATCGCTCACACCAGGCTTTCACCAGAGACTCTGATGGTGAGGGTGGTGCTGCAGGTAGAAACTAAGTACTATTCAGGGAGAATCAGTGCTGTGACAGCTGACCCCAGGGGTATGGACATGGACAGTCTGTAATGAGGCAGATGCGGCCAGGATGGCTGGTGCGGCAGGCTCAGCCGATATGGTACGATGCATTAGCGGCCGATACAGCACGCTTGGCCTATAGGGTACGATGCTGCAGTGACAGCTGAGATAGCAGGCTTAGCCAAAAAAGGGATGATGCCGCCGCAGCCCGGACAGCAAATTTGGCCGATGTTATATGATGCAGCAGCTGCGGCCAGGATACAGGTTTGGCCAACATGGAACGATGTAATAGCAGCAGCTAGGACTATGAAACAGATAGGTGTAAGTAACACAGCAGCAGCACATAGGCAAGGGACTTGCACGACTAGCAACACGTCTCTAGGATTAGGGGAGGTGCCATAAGGGGAGAGTGCCTTAAAAACCTGATGTATCTCAGCCATAGGCTGACAGGCACTTCCATTTTAGAGCACTATGGCCCTTTAAGAAAAGGTGTGCGTGTGCCCGCACACCCTAAGAGTACTCCCAGTAGGCCTATGCGGTGTGCGCAGGCCCTTTGAGACAGCAGCAGGGACTGGGGATAGAGCAACCACCGCTGAGCAGCTGGGAGGATGAGTGTGCTAGCGTTTCCGCCAGGGGAGGGAGCAGGGCAGTGTGAGGACGCCGGTAAGGGTGTTATGCGGGCGTCACACTCGACGATATATCGTGTGATCGCACGAGCGATCATACCCGCCCCCGTCGTTTGTGCGGCACGGGCAATTAGTTGCCCATGGCGCACAAAGTTGTTAACCCCTGTCACACGTACTTACCTCCCGGACGACCTCGCTGTGGGCAGCGAACATCCTCTTCCTGAAGGGGGAGGGACGTTCGGCGTCACAGCGACGTCAAACAGCCGCCGGCCAATAGACGTGGAGGGGCGGAGATGAGCGGGACGTAAACATCCCGCCCACCTCCTTCTTTCCGCATTGCCGGTAGGTAAGCTGTGTTCATCATTCCCGGTTTGTCACACGGAGCGATGTGTGCTGCCGCAGGAACGATGAACAACCGGCGCACAGAAGAAGAAACGACTTTTTGAAAAAGAGCGACGTGTCAACGAGCAACGATAAGGTGAGTATTTTTGCTCGTTCACAGTCGCTCGTAGCTGTCACACGCTACGATATATCAAACGATGCCGGATGTACGTCACTTACGACGTGACTCCGCCGACATATCGCCGATATATCGTACCGTGTGACGCCCGCATTAGAGTGCACCTGCATGTGCCTCGCCAGAAATATTGCTTCAGTTGGTGAATGGAGAAAAATTTCTAAAGTAAGAAACAACAAACACTTTTGGTTAATTTGATTGGTGGGCAAAGCCACAACCCTTACTGCCCTGTCTTTTCCGCAGCTCCACCCATTTTGGTGGGGCTGCTTGAAACTGGTATAAAAATGTCAAAAGTCAAATTTTCATTCATTAAAAAAATGCAAGTATTCAAAATATTTTATGCCAGCAGTTTTGATTAAAACACTTTCAGTTATCAGCCTCAAATAGTTTATTTTATATTTCCACATGTGCAGCAACAGTTTTTTGAATGAAGCTTGAAAGCACTGCCCTTAAGCTGGAGCACATTGATAGCCGCTAATCCTGGCCAACTTCAGTCCCACTGTGCTCCTATTATGCTATGAAGGCAAACTTGCCTAAGGCTCCCTTCACATGTGTGCACGAAAAAAAGCACTTGTGTGGCATGCTCTGTTTTAACCATCTGTGTGTCATGCGTGTACTATCCGTGTGTCATATTTGACACATACTGGGAAACAAATGTATGACACTTAAATTAATGTTTTTATGTGTTAAAAATCTGGAAAGATAGATACATGATAGATAATAGACATACTGTAGCTAGATAGATTGTGTACAGCTATTAACCAAAACATTACGGATGTCCCCCCATTTTTGATAATCAGCAAAGGTAAAGCAGACAGCTGTGAGATGATATTATCAGGCTGGGAAGATCAATGATTATTGGGCCCTTTCCAGCCGAAGAATACAAGCCTACAGTTGTCAAAGAAATTAAGCATTGGACCTTTCCAATACCCTGCTGTGGTGACAATTGAGGTAATGGTTGTTGGGGTTTATGTGTTAGTAATGGGATGATAATATATCAGACACCCCCATTACTAAGCCGTTAATAAATAAATAAAAATACACACTCACACAAAAATACTTTATTGAAATAAAGACTCTCCAACACATTCCCTCATTCCCCATTTTATTCCAAAAAAATAAAAAAACATCCAGGTCCACCAGAGTAGAGGTAATTTGCAGTAGTCCAGCGAATCTGTCGTAGTCCACAAGTGGAAACCTGACAAAAACCAGAAACAAACAAATACAGAGAAAAAAAACAGGACACTTACCCCCATTCATCACTTTATTAAAAAAAAAAAAAATTCCCATGCAGGTCTGCTGTAGTCTAGTGATTCAAACAAAGTCTATGGAGCATCATTTTGACACTCCATAGACTTTGCTAATGTGACGCCCTGGACAAGCCAGGGGTCACAGATAATGACATCACCACACCCTACACCCCGGTTAGGCACATCTAAGCTAGACATGAAATCCTTGTTGCCTTCCTCCACGGGCTGATGTCCACACCAGGGGGTGGGCCAGGCGGTTGGTCCCACCCACCAAGGAGTTCACAGTCCTGGAGGAGGGAAAACACAGGCAGTTAGAGTGAAGCTTTCCCTCCTGTGCCGGTGCGATCATGTGCTGATACCGTTGCTATGGATGCCAGCCCTCTGATATAGCGTCCTGCTGCTCCAACATTATTGTCCTCTCTGTCCCACCGTAGTGCTTCACTGCGCATGCGCCAATATGGCGCCGTTCAGTCACACATCTCCCGAGCTCCGGACCTCACAGGTTTGTGCATTTCTCTCTAATGACCATGTGTACTTAATATGCCGGCTCTCCGTATACCGCTGCACTTGCCCTGAGGAAGCCGCTTAGGCGGCGACACGCGTCGGCCTGCCTGCCCTGGGCATCCCCTTGTGCCATCTCTGTGCCTTTCTGCATAACCTTTATCGACCGTTTGGGGTATTGTATTTTCCAACCAGATTTTTGTGCAGATTCTTGTTAGTACTAACCCCTTGGTACATACATAGGTTACATGCACTATACTTTTTTATACAGGTTTAGGGAGTATAATCAGGTCACACGGCATGGTAATCTTCCATTTAGATTTACCCTCCTTTGCGTACTTATGATATATACTCTGGATTATTGCATCCTTTCATCACTTGCGTAATTTATGCTTCTGTGACCCGGTTTTTGAATTATTATATTCATTATTGCTCTCTCAGAGTACTGCATATAATTGTTACTTCCATTACCCCTGGTTGTCCAGATCCAACACTGTTGGGCATTCAGTATTATATATTGGCACTTTCTTCCACAGAATTTTTTTTGATTGTTGTATTCATGCATGTGATTATCATTGTTATGCTGTTGTGACTTGCTTTGCCCAGGGCACTCTTGCCCCCACCTCTGGTGGCTTGTAAGTTTGCATTTTTTTAAATGTTTTTAAGATTGGTATACAATCAGGGCCGTATTTGCCACTAGGCACCTGTGGTCCCGTGCCTAGGGCGGCACGTTGAGGGGGGGCGGCACTTTCTGGCAGCAAAAAAAAAAAAAAAAAAAAAAAAAATATGTAAATTTTTTTTTTTTTTTTTTTTTTTTTTTTACATCCCCGCCCCCCGCCCCTCCCTCCGTTGCACTTCGCTGTGTTCTCGGGGGGGAGGGGGGGTTGAGAGGGAGAGGAAAGGCGCACTTCTGTCTCTTTAAATACACGGAGGGCACCAGGCATAGTGAGCTGATTAACCCCGGAAGTTCCAGCACCTGCACTTCCGGGTCAGAGGCGCGCGGGCGCGCCAATCAGCTCACTGCCCCGTGCTGCAGCGTCCAATTCTGCAGACAACACACGCCGCGGAGGAGGACGCGACTGGAGCTGGAGCCAGCCAGGAGAAGAGGATAATAGCAGAGCAGGGCAGCAGGCACCGGAGCAGGTATGCGTAAGGCAGAGCCTAGAATGTATGGGCACCTTACAGGTTAGTTGATGATCGTTGCGATGCCTCTTTTTGGCTGGGGGGAGGCTGGGAAAAGAGAGAGGCTGGGGGGGGGAGGCTGGGAAAAGAGAGAGGCTGGGGGGGGGAGGCTGGGAAAAGAGAGAGGCTGGGGGGGAGGCTGGGAAAAGAGAGAGGCTGGGGGGGAGGCTGGGAAAAGAGAGGCTGGGGGGGGAGGCTGGGAAAAGAGAGGCTGGGGGGGGAGGCTGGGAAAAGAGAGGCTGGGGGGGGGAGGCTGTGAAAAGAGAGGCTGGGGGGGGAGGCTAGGAAAAGAGAGGCTGGGGGGGGGAGGCTAGGAAAAGAGAGGCTGGGGGGGAGGCTGGGAAAAGAGAGGCTGGGGGGGAGGCTAGGAAAAGAGAGGCTGGGGGGGAGGCTGGGAAAAGAGAGGCTGGGGGGAGGCTGGGAAAAGAGAGGCTGGGGGGAAGCTGGGAAAAGAGAGGCTGGGGGGGAGGCTGGGAAAAGAGAGGCTGGGGGGGAGGCTGGGAAAAGAGAGGCTGGGGGGGAGGCTGGGAAAAGAGAGGCTGGGGGGGAGGTTGGGAAAAGAGAGGCTGGGGGGGGAGGCTGGGAAAAGAGAGGCTTGGGGGAGGCTGGGAAAAGAAGCTGGGGGGAGGCTGGGAAAAGAGAGAGGCTGAGGCTGGGAAGAGAGAGGCTGAGGCTGGGGGGGAGGCTGGGGGGAGAGAGAGGCTGAGGCTGGGGGGGAGGCTGGGGGGAGAGAGAGGCTGGGGGGGAGGCTGGGGGGAGAGAGAGGCTGAGGCTGGGGGGAGGCTGGGGGGAGAGAGAGGCTGGGGGGGAGGCTGGGGGGAGAGAGAGGCTGAGGCTGGGGGGAGAGAGAGGCTGAGGCTGGGGGGGAGGCTGGGGGGAGAGAGAGGCTGAGGCTGGGGGGAGAGAGAGGCTGAGGCTCGGGGGGAGGCTGGGGGAGAGAGAGGCTGGGGGGGAGGCTGGGGGGAGAGAGAGGCTGAGGCTGGGGGGGAGGCTGGGGGAGAGAGAGGCTGGGGGGGAGGCTGGGGGGAGAGAGAGGCTGAGGCTGGGGGGGAGGCTGGGGGGAGAGAGAGGCTGAGGCTGGGGGGGAGGCTGGGGGGAGAGAGAGGCTGGGGGGGAGGCTGGGGGGAGAGAGGCTGGGGGGGAGGCTGGGGGGAGAGAGAGGCTGGGGGGAGAGAGAGGCTGAGGCTGGGGGGGAGGCTGGGGGGAGAGAGAGGCTGGGGGGAGAGAGAGGCTGAGGCTGGGGGGGGAGGCTGGGGGGAGAGAGAGGCTGGGGGGAGAGAGAGGCTGAGGCTGTGGGGGGAGGCTGGGGGGAGAGAGTCTGGGGGGGAGGCTGGGGGGAGAGAGAGGCTGGGGGGGAGGCTGGGGGGAGAGAGAGGCTGGGGGGAGAGAGAGGCTGGGGGGGAGGCTGGGGGGAGAGAGAGGCTGAGGCTGGGGGGGAGGCTGGGGGGAGAGAGAGGCTGAGGCTGGGGGGGAGGCTGGGGGGAGAGAGAGGCTGGGGGGGAGGCTGGGGGGAGAGAGAGGCTGAGGCTGGGGGGGAGGCTGGGGGGAGAGAGAGGCTGAGGCTGGGGGGGAGGCTGGGGGGAGAGAGAGGCTGGGGGGGAGGCTGGGGGGAGAGAGGCTGAGGCTGGGGGGGAGGCTGGGGGGAGAGAGAGGCTGGGGGGGAGGCTGGGGGGAGAGAGAGGCTGAGGCTGGGGGGGAGGCTGGGGGGAGAGAGAGGCTGGGGGGAGAGAGAGGCTGAGGCTGGGGGGGAGGCTGGGGGGAGAGAGAGGCTGGGGGGGAGGCTGGGGGGAGAGAGAGGCTGGGGGGAGAGAGAGGCTGGGGGGGAGGCTGGGGGGAGAGAGAGGCTGAGGCTGGGGGGGAGGCTGGGGGGAGAGAGAGGCTGAGGCTGGGGGGGAGGCTGGGGGGAGAGAGAGGCTGGGGGGGAGGCTGGGGGGAGAGAGAGGCTGAGGCTGGGGGGGAGGCTGGGGGGAGAGAGAGGCTGAGGCTGGGGGGGAGGCTGGGGGGAGAGAGAGGCTGGGGGGAGGCTGGGGGGAGAGAGAGGCTGAGGCTGGGGGGGAGGCTGGGGGGAGAGAGAGGCTGAGGCTGGGGGGGAGGCTGGGGGGTGAGAGAGGCTGGGGGGGAGGCTGGGGGGAGAGAGGCTGAGGCTGGGGGGGAGGCTGGGGGGAGAGAGTGGCTGGGGGGGAGGCTGGGGGGAGAGAGAGGCTGAGGCTGGGGGGGAGGCTGGGGGGAGAGAGAGGCTGGGGGGAGAGAGAGGCTGAGGCTGGGGGGGAGGCTGGGGGGGAGAGAGAGGCTGGGGGGGAGGCTGGGGGGAGAGAGAGGCTGAGGCTGGGGGGGAGGCTGGGGGGAGAGAGAGGCTGGGGGGGAGGCTGGGGGGAGAGAGAGGCTGAGGCTCGGGGGGAGGCTGGGGGGAGAGAGAGGCTGAGGCTCGGGGGGAGGCTGGGGGGAGAGAGAGGCTGGGGGGGAGGCTGGGGGGAGAGAGAGGCTGAGGCTGGGGGGGAGGCTGGGGGGAGAGAGAGGCTGGGGGGGAGGCTGGGGGGAGAGAGAGGCTGAGGCTGGGGGGGAGGCTGGGGGGAGAGAGAGGCTGTGGGGGAGGCTGGGGGGAGAGAGAGGCTGGGGGGGAGGCTGGGGGGAGAGAGAGGCTGGGGGGGAGGCTGGGGGGAGAGAGAGGCTGGGGGGGAGGCTGGGGGGAGAGAGAGGCTGAGGCTGGGGGGGAGGCTGGGGGGTGAGAGAGGCTGGGGGGGAGGCTGGGGGGAGAGAGGCTGGGGGGGAGGCTGGGGGGAGAGAGAGGCTGGGGGGGAGGCTGGGGGGAGAGAGAGGCTGGGGGGAGGCTGGGGGGAGAGAGAGGCTGAGGCTGGGGGGGAGGCTGGGGGGAGAGAGAGGCTGAGGCTGGGGGGGAGGCTGGGGGGAGAGAGAGGCTGGGGGGAGGCTGGGGGGAGAGAGAGGCTGAGGCTGGGGGGGAGGCTGGGGGGAGAGAGAGGCTGAGGCTGGGGGGGAGGCTGGGGGGAGAGAGAGGCTGGGGGGAGGCTGGGGGGAGAGAGAGGCTGAGGCTGGGGGGGAGGCTGGGGGGAGAGAGAGGCTGAGGCTGGGGGGGAGGCTGGGGGGAGAGAGGCTGAGGCTGGGGGGGAGGCTGGGGGGAGAGAGAGGCTGAGGCTGGGGGGGAGGCTGGGGGGAGAGAGAGGCTGAGGGGAGGCTGGGGGGAGAGAGAGGCTGAGGCTGGGGGGGAGGCTGGGGGGAGAGAGAGGCTGAGGCTGGGGGGAGGCTGGGGGGAGAGAGAGGCTGGGGGGGAGGCTGGGGGGAGAGAGAGGCTGGGGGGAGAGAGAGGCTGGGGGGAGAGGGAGGCTGGGGGGAGAGAGAGGCTGGGGGGAGGCTGGGGGGAGAGAGAGGCTGGGGGGGAGGCTGGGGGGAGAGAGAGGCTGGGGGGAGAGAGAAGCTGGGGGGGAGGCTGGGGGGAGAGAGAGGCTGGGGGGGAGGCTGGGGGGAGAGAGAAGCTGGGGGGGAGGCTGGGGGGAGAGAGAGGCTGGGGGGGAGGCTGGGGGGAGAGAGAGGCTGGGGGGAGGCTGGGGGGAGAGAGAGGCTGGGGGGGAGGCTGGGGGAAGAGAGAGGCTGGGGGGGAGGCTGGGGGGAGAGAGAGGCTGAGGCTGGGGGGGGAGGCTGGGGGGAGAGAGAGGCTGAGGCTGGGGGGGGAGGCTGGGGGGAGGGGCTAATGCTAGAGACAGAGGACAAGGGTTGAGGGATAGTGCAATGACAAAATCGATGGGGGGAGTGTAAGGACTCAGAATGAGAGGGGGGCAGCATTGGGAGCTCAGTATGGAGTGGAGCAATGTAGGGGAGTCAATATCAAGAGTGGGGTAGTGTGTGTGTGTGTGTGTGTGTGTGTGTGTGTGTGGGGGGGGGGGGTCTCAGCATAAGCGTTAGTGTGGTGGTCTTAGTATGATGAGTGGGGCAGCATGGAGGTGTCATTATGGAAAAGAGTAAGGCAGCATTAGGAGCTCATGGAGAGGGGCAGCATGCATGGGACATTGTGAGGAGGGGGCAGCATGCATGGGACATTGTGAGGAGGGGGCAGCATGCATGGCACACTGTGAGGAGGGGGCAGCATGCATGGCACACTGTGAGGAGGGGGCAGCATGCATGGCACACTGTGAGGAGGGGGCAGCATGCATGGGACCCTGTGAGGAGGGGCAGCATGCATGGGGGGCAGCATGCATGGGACCCTGTGAGGAGGGAGCAGCATGCATGGGACCCTGTGAGGAGGGAACAGCATGCATGGGACCCTGTGAGGAGGGAGCAGCATGCATGGGACCCTGTGAGGAGGGAGCAGCATGCATGGGACCCTGTGAGGAGGGAGCAGCATGCATGGGACACTGTGAGGATGGAGCAGCATGCATGGGACACTGAGAGGATGGAGCCGCATGCATGGGACACTGAGGAGGGGGCAGCATGCATGGGACACTGTGAGGAGGGGGCAGCATGCATGGGACACTGTGAGGAGGGGGCAGCATGCATGGGACACTGTGAGGATGGAGCAGCATGCATGGGACACTGTGAGGAGGGAACAGCATGCATGGGACATTGTGAGGAGGGAGCAGCATGCATGGGACACTGTGAGGATGGAGCAGCATGCATGGGACACTGTGAGGATGGAGCAGCATGCATGGGACACTGTGAGGATGGAGCAGCATGCATGGGACCCTGTGAGGATGGAGCAGCATGCATGGGACCCTGTGAGGAGGGAGCAGCATGCATGGGACACTGTGAGGAGGGGGCAGCATGCATGGGACCCTGTGAGGAGGGGGCAGCATGCATGGGACCCTGTGAGGAGGGGGCAGCATGCATGGGACCCTGTGAGGAGGGGGCAGCATGCATGGGACCCTGTGAGGAGGGGGCAGCATGCATGGGACCCTGTGAGGAGGGGGCAGCATGCATGGGACCCTGTGAGGAGGGGGCAGCATGCATGGGACCCTGTGAGGAGGGGGCAGCATGCATGGGACACTGTGAGGAGGGGACAGCATGCATGGGACACTGAGGAGGGGGCAGCATGCATGGGACACTGTGAGGAGGGGGCAGCATGCATGGGACACTGTGAGGAGGGGGCAGCATGCATGGGACACTGTGAGGAGGGGGTAGCATGCATGGGACATTGTGAGGAGGGAGCAGCATGCATGGGACATTGAGGAGGGAGCAGCATGCATGGGACATTGAGGAGGGAGCAGCATGCATGGGACACTGTGAGGAGGGGGCAGCATGATGTGAGGACAATGTGCAGATCATATTTCATAATTGAGGAAGGTGTGGTGGGTATAATTTATAAGGGAGGGCAGTGTGTAGTTTATTAGGGGCAGTGTCACAGTCACAGTATATAAGTGGGGATGGTGTGGTGGGAATATTTTATACTCATGCTATGTTTTGATGTGCCTGTGGTGATCCCCATTGGGGGGGGGGGGTTAGTGCCCTTTGTTTCTCATTGATACTTTTTAAAGTGTTTTACAGAGTAGATCTGCCTTAAACAGATGTCGAGTGCGAAAATTCAGTGTTACGTTGTCACTAAGGGGCGCGACCACTTAAAGTGCCTAGGGCAGCACGAAGGCAAAATACAGCCCTGTATACAATAAAGGCAATTTTTTATCCTATATTCTGGTGTGCATCTGATACATGTGCGGTTGCTTCTCTTTTGTTGTCGTGTCCATTTACTCTACCGCACCAGGTAGCACCCTTCTTGCTATTATCCTTTCCTTATTTCAGAATATTGGTGCGCTCCTATTAAAATTTATACTGTTCCTTGTCCTGTGCCTTCCCCCTCTCCTTGGTGTGGCAGGCACTTTCTTCGGAGCTGCACACTGTGCTATTTGACACAGGTCTCTTCCTTCAACATTTATATAATTGTGTTGAGTTGATATTCTCTACCTATATTACTTGTGTACAGATTTTGGTCCGTGCTCCTTTTCTTCCCCCTTTGTGGTGTGTGTAATTCCATAAGTCCACTACACATGGACTGGGACTCCAGAGAGGCCTCTTGGCAGGCCCGCTCAGCTAGTATTTTTTCTCATGGGGTTATCCCTCCGGTCTCTGATGAATTCTCCCTGTTGTCTTCTGATCTCACATCGGCCCACAAGACAGGCATACGCCTGTGGTGGAACATTCGCAGCCTTGAGGAATACCTCAGGGCTGGGATTGTTCCACGGGGCCTCAGAGTTAATATTTTCCCAGCCTGGGAACCCTCTTTGGCCTTTAAGGACACTTGGGAGCAGGGGCTCCTTAAGTGCTCCAATATAATCATAAATATGCTTTTGGAGCATGATAGAACTTTGCTCTCTACCACAAAAACAAACATCAAAGACCTAGAGACAAAACTTGGTAGGCTGGAGGATCAGACACAGGTTGGCACATTTCAAACAAAACTGAAAGAACAGTTGGACCGATATGAAAAGGATATAATTGAGAAAAAATGCGGCAAATTTCACAGAGATAAAACCGACTTTGACAGTTGATCAGCCTTTAAATGGCGCCATAGAGGCAACCAGAGAGGGGTTAGATCCAACAGGACCCCAAATATCTCCCAAGCTGGCTCCACTATGACACCTGGAAACAGCTCCAGTGATTTTTTTTCCAGCAGCGACCCAGACGGAGAACCAGACGAGGGGGTCACAAGAATAAATCCGGCCAGAAAGGCAAAGCATGGGAGTCGCAAACCTCCGTTCAGGGATGCCAAGTATCGCTTCTGACTGATCATGATGTTGTCATGGCTACACCTGAAGCCACTCAGGTAGGTGATTCTTTACAGATCATCAACCTTTCCCAATATGAACTTTCACCTCAAGAAATATCCGTTCTGGAGAGGGGTCTCACCTTCTCTCCGACCCTACAACTTGACCATTTCTCTCTGGTTAAGGATTTATATCTTTTTTGTCGTAACATCACTTTCCAGGTGATCTACAATAAACCCCAGATTATCGACAGACTTGAACCAGACGATCGTCAAGTATTTCAGGATCTGTTGGATCTTTTGGATGAAAATACAGAAGTACAAGGTAAGAAGCGATTTCCATATCGTAACAAATCGATTGCTACACCTTCCTTCTCCTTGGTTCCAGCTATAAAAATTTTCTTTGAACTGGTCAAGTCTGATATCACCAAGCTTCCATCTAAGACGTCTGAGGCTCCTAACATCACTGTGGCGGAGGGTCGAGCCATCCACAAATTGAAAAATAATAACAACTTCCTTATCAAGGAAGCCGATAAAGGAGGGAATGTTGTACTATGGCCTACATCCATGTATTTGGATGAGGCCTTTAGGCAACTACATAACCCCTCCTTTTACGTCAAATTACCATCAGACCCCACCACCACTTTTTCGTCCAAATTACATCATTTGTTGCACTCGGCTTGGCATCTGGGCATTATCTCTGAAAAAGAAAAGGAATTCATGTGGGTCTCTGATCCAGTAGTTCCAACCTTTTACATGCTACCCAAAGTGCACAAATCCATTGAGAAACCTCCTGGCCGCCCCATTGTGGCGAACATTGGTAGTCTTTGTGAGAAGGTAGGCACATATGTAGATTTTTTCCTTCAGCCCTTGGTATCCAGTCTACCCTCATTTATACAAGACACATCCCATTGTGTGCGTGCATGCAGGGATGTTATTTTGAAACCCCATGCCCTCCTAGTTACTTGTGATGTAGAATCTCTCTACACTAACATCCGGCATAGTGAGGGCATGAGGGCAGTGCTGTACTTCTTGGACCAACAATGTGGTTCTGATCGGATGCACGACTCCTTCTTGGCTGACCTTTTAGATTTTATCCTCAAACACAATTATTTTTTGTTTGATCGGACTTTCTACAAACAGGTATCTGGAGTCGCCATGGGTGCGCGGTGCGCACCTTCTTTCGCTAACTTGTTCTTAGGGTGGTGGGAGGCGACTGTTGTATTTCCATCTCAGGTCTTCCAAGAGCGGGTATCACATTGGTACCGCTACATTGATGATGTTCTTTTTGTGTGGGAGGGTTCGGAGGAAGAATGTTTAGCATTCATCACGGACCTGAATAATAATAATTTGAACATCTTTCTCTCCCACACCATTTCGTCAGTAGCGGTTACCTTCCTGGACCTGATTATATCCATTAAAGATCAAGGTTTATCTACAAGCTTATACAGGAAGGCGACAGCAACCAACAGTCTCCTCCATTACTCGAGCTTCCATCCACATCACATCAAGACAGGTATTCCTACGGGACAATTCTTACGTGTCAGACGGAATTGTAGTGAGATAGAGGATTTTAATCAGCAAGCTCATGGGCTTACTTGCAGGTTCATGGACCGTGGCTATCCACGAAAGACCATCACACGGGCACATCAAAGAGCGAAAATGGAGACCCAGGCATCCTTGATCCGGCCCAAGACCAAGACGCAGGAGAAGTTTACCAGATTCATCACTACTTATAACAGCAGTTGGCATAAGGTGAGAGGAATTCTACAGAAACATTGGCCCATTCTCACCTCTGACACACAGACGTCGTTGGTGGTGGCTCCACACCCTCTTCTGACAGCTCGCCGAGCACCTAATTTGAGGGATGTCTTGACTCGCAGTCATTTTACTAGACCCTCTACTAGATTTCAGCGGGGCATCACCTTAAGGGGCTCCTTTCCCTGTGGGGAATGTAGCATATGTGAGTTCATGCACACAACACGTGATACATTCCAAAATCCACAGGATGCTACTAGTCACCATCTTAGGGCCTACATTAATTGCAAATCTAGGAATGTAATCTACTGTATCGTTTGTCCCTGTGAGAAGATTTATGTAGGACAAACTTCACAGGAGCTCCGAAAACGTATTCAGAAGCATTTCTCAACAATCAACTTGGCGGCATCTGATGTACGAAAAGGTAAATCTCTTACCTCCGTGGCTTCACACTTTCTGGCCAATCATCATGGTAATCCACGTGGGGCCAGAGTTATCGGCCTACAGAGATATTTTGGTAATGCTAGAGGTGGCTCTTGCTCCAGATGGCTTCTACAAAATGAGTCCCGTTGGATTTATAACTTACACTCGGTAACACCCACGGGGCTCAATGAGGAACTCTTATTCACAGGATTTTTAGGCTAACCTAGTGTTCATTTATTCCTTTTTTGCAGTCTTCGTGTAACCCTGATATCACATGACGGCACTATTACATCTGCTTCACACTTTTGGCTTTGGAGGACATATTCATGAACTTGAGAACCATGTTGGCTGATCGGCTCCTTCATCTTGCGCTTTTCCTAACGGATCCTCTTCATTCGGACGTTTTCTACTTATGCGCCCCGACAATAGAGGCTTATTGGGCAATCTTATTATTGTTCTCTGAATACTTGCTCTCTACTCCAGTGTAACCTTGTGCCACTATATAATGTGTATACATTGGGCTCTGCTCCAGTGTAACGCCGTGCCATTATATATTATGTACACATTGGGCATTGCTCCAGTGTGACCCCGTGCCACTATATATTGTCTAATAACTGCAGATATTGGGCTCTACTCCGGTGTAGCCCTGTGCTACTATATGGTGCTTAATGGTTGTATACATTGGGCTCTGCTCCGGTGTAACCCTGTGTTATTGTGTAATGTGTACACATTGGGCCCTGCTCCAGTGCAACCCTGTGCCATTATATAATATGTACACATTGGGCTCTGTTCCGATATAACCTCGTGCCACTATATAATGCTGAATGATTGTACACATTGGGCTTTGCTCCAGTGTAACCCTGTGCCATTATATAATATGTACACATTGGGCTCTGTTCCGATATAACCTCGTGCCACTATATAATGCTGAATGATTGTACACATTGGGCTTTGCTCCAGTGTAACCCTGTGTCACTATATAATGCTTTATGATTGTGCACATTGAGCTTTGCTCCAGTGCAACCCTGTGCTATTATATAATGCTAAACATTCTGGCATGGTGTGTGACGAGTCAACATACACCTCTCTGCATGTCTATATGTTGTCAGGGTCTATGTGTCAGGGTCATCATAGTCTTCACTTATTGTATATATTTTTGTTGGCCGCTTAGAGTGCATTTGTTCCTAATGATCAGACCATACATGCATTTGCGTGCACGGGTGCACACATGCACGCGGATGCATGCTCTATGGCTCTATATGTATACATCACTATATATACATTCTATGCTGTTATTGAGGTCTATGCATAAAATCAGCTCTCATTCATTTTGGCATAAGATTTTGTATCTATAATACACCATTTCAAACGCTTCTATTTGTGGCTGTTTATTGTAGACTGGTATTCGATATACGATATATGATTGCGATGTATTGCTTGGTTTTCTTTCCCTACTGTGCTGGTGCGATCATGTGCTGCTACCGTTGCTATGGATGCCAGCCCTCTGTTATAGCGTCCTGCTGCTCCAACATTATTGTCCTCTCTGTCCCACCGTAGTGCTTCACTGCGCATGCGCCAATATGGCGCCGTTCAGTCACACATCTCCCGAGCTCCGGACCTCACAGGTTTGTGCATTTCTCTCTAATGACCATGTGTACTTAATATGCCGGCTCTCCGTATACCGCTGCACTTGCCCTGAGGAAGCCGCTTAGGCGGCGACACGCGTCGGCCTGCCTGCCCTGGGCATCCCCTTGTGCCATCTCTGTGCCTTTCTGCATAACCTTTATCGACCGTTTGGGGTATTGTATTTTCCAACCAGATTTTTGTGCAGATTCTTGTTAGTACTAACCCCTTGGTACATACATAGGTTACATGCACTGTACTTTTTTATACAGGTTTAGGGAGTATAATCAGGTCACACGGCATGGTAATCTTCCATTTAGATTTACCCTCCTTTGCGTACTTATGATATATACTCTGGATTATTGCATCCTTTCATCACTTGCGTAATTTATGCTTCTGTGACCCGGTTTTTGAATTATTATATTCATTATTGCTCTCTCAGAGTACTGCATATAATTGTTACTTCCATTACCCCTGGTTGTCCAGATCCAACACTGTTGGGCATTCAGTATTATATATTGGCACTTTCTTCCACAGCATTTTTTTTGATTGTTGTATTCATGCATGTGATTATCATTGTTATGCTGTTGTGACTTGCTTTGCCCAGGGCACTCTTGCCCCCACCTCTGGTGGCTTGTAAGTTTGCACCTTTTAAATGTTTTTAAGATTGGTATACAATAAAGGCAATTTTTTATCCTATATTCTGGTGTGCATCTGATACATGTGCGGTTGCTTCTCTTTTCTTGTCGTGTCCATTTACTCTACCGCACCAGGTAGCACCCTTCTTGCTATTATCCTTTCCTTATTTCAGAATATTGGTGCGCTCCTATTAAAATTTATACTGTTCCTTGTCCTGTGCCTTCCCCCTCTCCTTGGTGTGGCAGGCACTTTCTTCGGAGCTGCACACTGTGCTATTTGACACAGGTCTCTTCCTTCAACATTTATATAATTGTGTTGAGTTGATATTCTCTACCTATATTACTTGTGTACAGATTTTGGTCCGTGCTCCTTTTCTTCCCCCTTTGTGGTGTGTGTAATTCCATAAGTCCACTACACATGGACTGGGACTCCAGAGAGGCCTCTTGGCAGGCCCGCTCAGCTAGTATTTTTTCTCATGGGGTTATCCCTCCGGTCTCTGATGAATTCTCCCTGTTGTCTTCTGATCTCACATCGGCCCACAAGACAGGCATACGCCTGTGGTGGAACATTCGCAGCCTTGAGGAATACCTCAGGGCTGGGATTGTTCCACGGGGCCTCAGAGTTAATATTTTCCCAGCCTGGGAACCCTCTTTGGCCTTTAAGGACACTTGGGAGCAGGGGCTCCTTAAGTGCTCCAATATAATCATAAATATGCTTTTGGAGCATGATAGAACTTTGCTCTCTACCACAAAAACAAACATCAAAGACCTAGAGACAAAACTTGGTAGGCTGGAGGATCAGACACAGGTTGGCACATTTCAAACAAAACTGAAAGAACAGTTGGACCGATATGAAAAGGATATAATTGAGAAAAAATGCGGCAAATTTCACAGAGATAAAACCGACTTTGACAGTTGATCAGCCTTTAAATGGCGCCATAGAGGCAACCAGAGAGGGGTTAGATCCAACAGGACCCCAAATATCTCCCAAGCTGGCTCCACTATGACACCTGGAAACAGCTCCAGTGATTTTTTTTCCAGCAGCGACCCAGACGGAGAACCAGACGAGGGGGTCACAAGAATAAATCCGGCCAGAAAGGCAAAGCATGGGAGTCGCAAACCTCCGTTCAGGGATGCCAAGTATCGCTTCTGACTGATCATGATGTTGTCATGGCTACACCTGAAGCCACTCAGGTAGGTGATTCTTTACAGATCATCAACCTTTCCCAATATGAACTTTCACCTCAAGAAATATCCGTTCTGGAGAGGGGTCTCACCTTCTCTCCGACCCTACAACTTGACCATTTCTCTCTGGTTAAGGATTTATATCTTTTTTGTCGTAACATCACTTTCCAGGTGATCTACAATAAACCCCAGATTATCGACAGACTTGAACCAGACGATCGTCAAGTATTTCAGGATCTGTTGGATCTTTTGGATGAAAATACAGAAGTACAAGGTAAGAAGCGATTTCCATATCGTAACAAATCGATTGCTACACCTTCCTTCTCCTTGGTTCCAGCTATAAAAATTTTCTTTGAACTGGTCAAGTCTGATATCACCAAGCTTCCATCTAAGACGTCTGAGGCTCCTAACATCACTGTGGCGGAGGGTCGAGCCATCCACAAATTGAAAAATAATAACAACTTCCTTATCAAGGAAGCCGATAAAGGAGGGAATGTTGTACTATGGCCTACATCCATGTATTTGGATGAGGCCTTTAGGCAACTACATAACCCCTCCTTTTACGTCAAATTACCATCAGACCCCACCACCACTTTTTCGTCCAAATTACATCATTTGTTGCACTCGGCTTGGCATCTGGGCATTATCTCTGAAAAAGAAAAGGAATTCATGTGGGTCTCTGATCCAGTAGTTCCAACCTTTTACATGCTACCCAAAGTGCACAAATCCATTGAGAAACCTCCTGGCCGCCCCATTGTGGCGAACATTGGTAGTCTTTGTGAGAAGGTAGGCACATATGTAGATTTTTTCCTTCAGCCCTTGGTATCCAGTCTACCCTCATTTATACAAGACACATCCCATTGTGTGCGTGCATGCAGGGATGTTATTTTGAAACCCCATGCCCTCCTAGTTACTTGTGATGTAGAATCTCTCTACACTAACATCCGGCATAGTGAGGGCATGAGGGCAGTGCTGTACTTCTTGGACCAACAATGTGGTTCTGATCGGATGCACGACTCCTTCTTGGCTGACCTTTTAGATTTTATCCTCAAACACAATTATTTTTTGTTTGATCGGACTTTCTACAAACAGGTATCTGGAGTCGCCATGGGTGCGCGGTGCGCACCTTCTTTCGCTAACTTGTTCTTAGGGTGGTGGGAGGCGACTGTTGTATTTCCATCTCAGGTCTTCCAAGAGCGGGTATCACATTGGTACCGCTACATTGATGATGTTCTTTTTGTGTGGGAGGGTTCGGAGGAAGAATGTTTAGCATTCATCACGGACCTGAATAATAATAATTTGAACATATTTCTCTCCCACACCATTTCGTCAGTAGCGGTTACCTTCCTGGACCTGATTATATCCATTAAAGATCAAGGTTTATCTACAAGCTTATACAGGAAGGCGACAGCAACCAACAGTCTCCTCCATTACTCGAGCTTCCATCCACATCACATCAAGACAGGTATTCCTACGGGACAATTCTTACGTGTCAGACGGAATTGTAGTGAGATAGAGGATTTTAATCAGCAAGCTCATGGGCTTACTCGCAGGTTCATGGACCGTGGCTATCCACGAAAGACCATCACACGGGCACATCAAAGAGCGAAAATGGAGACCCAGGCATCCTTGATCCGGCCCAAGACCAAGACGCAGGAGAAGTTTACCAGATTCATCACTACTTATAACAGCAGTTGGCATAAGGTGAGAGGAATTCTACAGAAACATTGGCCCATTCTCACCTCTGACACACAGACGTCGTTGGTGGTGGCTCCACACCCTCTTCTGACAGCTCGCCGAGCACCTAATTTGAGGGATGTCTTGACTCGCAGTCATTTTACTAGACCCTCTACTAGATTTCAGCGGGGCATCACCTTAAGGGGCTCCTTTCCCTGTGGGGAATGTAGCATATGTGAGTTCATGCACACAACACGTGATACATTCCAAAATCCACAGGATGCTACTAGTCACCATCTTAGGGCCTACATTAATTGCAAATCTAGGAATGTAATCTACTGTATCGTTTGTCCCTGTGAGAAGATTTATGTAGGACAAACTTCACAGGAGCTCCGAAAACGTATTCAGAAGCATTTCTCAACAATCAACTTGGCGGCATCTGATGTACGAAAAGGTAAATCTCTTACCTCCGTGGCTTCACACTTTCTGGCCAATCATCATGGTAATCCACGTGGGGCCAGAGTTATCGGCCTACAGAGATATTTTGGTAATGCTAGAGGTGGCTCTTGCTCCAGATGGCTTCTACAAAATGAGTCCCGTTGGATTTATAACTTACACTCGGTAACACCCACGGGGCTCAATGAGGAACTCTTATTCACAGGATTTTTAGGCTAACCTAGTGTTCATTTATTCCTTTTTTGCAGTCTTCGTGTAACCCTGATATCACATGACGGCACTATTACATCTGCTTCACACTTTTGGCTTTGGAGGACATATTCATGAACTTGAGAACCATGTTGGCTGATCGGCTCCTTCATCTTGCGCTTTTCCTAACGGATCCTCTTCATTCGGACGTTTTCTACTTATGCGCCCCGACAATAGAGGCTTATTGGGCAATCTTATTATTGTTCTCTGAATACTTGCTCTCTACTCCAGTGTAACCTTGTGCCACTATATAATGTGTATACATTGGGCTCTGCTCCAGTGTAACGCCGTGCCATTATATATTATGTACACATTGGGCATTGCTCCAGTGTGACCCCGTGCCACTATATATTGTCTAATAACTGCAGATATTGGGCTCTACTCCGGTGTAGCCCTGTGCTACTATATGGTGCTTAATGGTTGTATACATTGGGCTCTGCTCCGGTGTAACCCTGTGTTATTGTGTAATGTGTACACATTGGGCCCTGCTCCAGTGCAACCCTGTGCCATTATATAATATGTACACATTGGGCTCTGTTCCGATATAACCTCGTGCCACTATATAATGCTGAATGATTGTACACATTGGGCTTTGCTCCAGTGTAACCCTGTGTCACTATATAATGCTTTATGATTGTGCACATTGAGCTTTGCTCCAGTGCAACCCTGTGCTATTATATAATGCTAAACATTCTGGCATGGTGTGTGACGAGTCAACATACACCTCTCTGCATGTCTATATGTTGTCAGGGTCTATGTGTCAGGGTCATCATAGTCTTCACTTATTGTATATATTTTTGTTGGCCGCTTAGAGTGCATTTGTTCCTAATGATCAGACCATACATGCATTTGCGTGCACGGGTGCACACATGCACGCGGATGCATGCTCTATGGCTCTATATGTATACATCACTATATATACATTCTATGCTGTTATTGAGGTCTATGCATAAAATCAGCTCTCATTCATTTTGGCATAAGATTTTGTATCTATAATACACCATTTCAAACGCTTCTATTTGTGGCTGTTTATTGTAGACTGGTATTCGATATACGATATATGATTGCGATGTATTGCTTGGTTTTCTTTCCCTACTGTGCTGGTGCGATCATGTGCTGCTACCGTTGCTATGGATGCCAGCCCTCTGTTATAGCGTCCTGCTGCTCCAACATTATTGTCCTCTCTGTCCCACCGTAGTGCTTCACTGCGCATGCGCCAATATGGCGCCGTTCAGTCACACATCTCCCGAGCTCCGGACCTCACAGGTTTGTGCATTTCTCTCTAATGACCATGTGTACTTAATATGCCGGCTCTCCGTATACCGCTGCACTTGCCCTGAGGAAGCCGCTTAGGCGGCGACACGCGTCGGCCTGCCTGCCCTGGGCATCCCCTTGTGCCATCTCTGTGCCTTTCTGCATAACCTTTATCGACCGTTTGGGGTATTGTATTTTCCAACCAGATTTTTGTGCAGATTCTTGTTAGTACTAACCCCTTGGTACATACATAGGTTACATGCACTGTACTTTTTTATACAGGTTTAGGGAGTATAATCAGGTCACACGGCATGGTAATCTTCCATTTAGATTTACCCTCCTTTGCGTACTTATGATATATACTCTGGATTATTGCATCCTTTCATCACTTGCGTAATTTATGCTTCTGTGACCCGGTTTTTGAATTATTATATTCATTATTGCTCTCTCAGAGTACTGCATATAATTGTTACTTCCATTACCCCTGGTTGTCCAGATCCAACACTGTTGGGCATTCAGTATTATATATTGGCACTTTCTTCCACAGCATTTTTTTTGATTGTTGTATTCATGCATGTGATTATCATTGTTATGCTGTTGTGACTTGCTTTGCCCAGGGCACTCTTGCCCCCACCTCTGGTGGCTTGTAAGTTTGCACCTTTTAAATGTTTTTAAGATTGGTATACAATAAAGGCAATTTTTTATCCTATATTCTGGTGTGCATCTGATACATGTGCGGTTGCTTCTCTTTTCTTGTCGTGTCCATTTACTCTACCGCACCAGGTAGCACCCTTCTTGCTATTATCCTTTCCTTATTTCAGAATATTGGTGCGCTCCTATTAAAATTTATACTGTTCCTTGTCCTGTGCCTTCCCCCTCTCCTTGGTGTGGCAGGCACTTTCTTCGGAGCTGCACACTGTGCTATTTGACACAGGTCTCTTCCTTCAACATTTATATAATTGTGTTGAGTTGATATTCTCTACCTATATTACTTGTGTACAGATTTTGGTCCGTGCTCCTTTTCTTCCCCCTTTGTGGTGTGTGTAATTCCATAAGTCCACTACACATGGACTGGGACTCCAGAGAGGCCTCTTGGCAGGCCCGCTCAGCTAGTATTTTTTCTCATGGGGTTATCCCTCCGGTCTCTGATGAATTCTCCCTGTTGTCTTCTGATCTCACATCGGCCCACAAGACAGGCATACGCCTGTGGTGGAACATTCGCAGCCTTGAGGAATACCTCAGGGCTGGGATTGTTCCACGGGGCCTCAGAGTTAATATTTTCCCAGCCTGGGAACCCTCTTTGGCCTTTAAGGACACTTGGGAGCAGGGGCTCCTTAAGTGCTCCAATATAATCATAAATATGCTTTTGGAGCATGATAGAACTTTGCTCTCTACCACAAAAACAAACATCAAAGACCTAGAGACAAAACTTGGTAGGCTGGAGGATCAGACACAGGTTGGCACATTTCAAACAAAACTGAAAGAACAGTTGGACCGATATGAAAAGGATATAATTGAGAAAAAATGCGGCAAATTTCACAGAGATAAAACCGACTTTGACAGTTGATCAGCCTTTAAATGGCGCCATAGAGGCAACCAGAGAGGGGTTAGATCCAACAGGACCCCAAATATCTCCCAAGCTGGCTCCACTATGACACCTGGAAACAGCTCCAGTGATTTTTTTTCCAGCAGCGACCCAGACGGAGAACCAGACGAGGGGGTCACAAGAATAAATCCGGCCAGAAAGGCAAAGCATGGGAGTCGCAAACCTCCGTTCAGGGATGCCAAGTATCGCTTCTGACTGATCATGATGTTGTCATGGCTACACCTGAAGCCACTCAGGTAGGTGATTCTTTACAGATCATCAACCTTTCCCAATATGAACTTTCACCTCAAGAAATATCCGTTCTGGAGAGGGGTCTCACCTTCTCTCCGACCCTACAACTTGACCATTTCTCTCTGGTTAAGGATTTATATCTTTTTTGTCGTAACATCACTTTCCAGGTGATCTACAATAAACCCCAGATTATCGACAGACTTGAACCAGACGATCGTCAAGTATTTCAGGATCTGTTGGATCTTTTGGATGAAAATACAGAAGTACAAGGTAAGAAGCGATTTCCATATCGTAACAAATCGATTGCTACACCTTCCTTCTCCTTGGTTCCAGCTATAAAAATTTTCTTTGAACTGGTCAAGTCTGATATCACCAAGCTTCCATCTAAGACGTCTGAGGCTCCTAACATCACTGTGGCGGAGGGTCGAGCCATCCACAAATTGAAAAATAATAACAACTTCCTTATCAAGGAAGCCGATAAAGGAGGGAATGTTGTACTATGGCCTACATCCATGTATTTGGATGAGGCCTTTAGGCAACTACATAACCCCTCCTTTTACGTCAAATTACCATCAGACCCCACCACCACTTTTTCGTCCAAATTACATCATTTGTTGCACTCGGCTTGGCATCTGGGCATTATCTCTGAAAAAGAAAAGGAATTCATGTGGGTCTCTGATCCAGTAGTTCCAACCTTTTACATGCTACCCAAAGTGCACAAATCCATTGAGAAACCTCCTGGCCGCCCCATTGTGGCGAACATTGGTAGTCTTTGTGAGAAGGTAGGCACATATGTAGATTTTTTCCTTCAGCCCTTGGTATCCAGTCTACCCTCATTTATACAAGACACATCCCATTGTGTGCGTGCATGCAGGGATGTTATTTTGAAACCCCATGCCCTCCTAGTTACTTGTGATGTAGAATCTCTCTACACTAACATCCGGCATAGTGAGGGCATGAGGGCAGTGCTGTACTTCTTGGACCAACAATGTGGTTCTGATCGGATGCACGACTCCTTCTTGGCTGACCTTTTAGATTTTATCCTCAAACACAATTATTTTTTGTTTGATCGGACTTTCTACAAACAGGTATCTGGAGTCGCCATGGGTGCGCGGTGCGCACCTTCTTTCGCTAACTTGTTCTTAGGGTGGTGGGAGGCGACTGTTGTATTTCCATCTCAGGTCTTCCAAGAGCGGGTATCACATTGGTACCGCTACATTGATGATGTTCTTTTTGTGTGGGAGGGTTCGGAGGAAGAATGTTTAGCATTCATCACGGACCTGAATAATAATAATTTGAACATCTTTCTCTCCCACACCATTTCGTCAGTAGCGGTTACCTTCCTGGACCTGATTATATCCATTAAAGATCAAGGTTTATCTACAAGCTTATACAGGAAGGCGACAGCAACCAACAGTCTCCTCCATTACTCGAGCTTCCATCCACATCACATCAAGACAGGTATTCCTACGGGACAATTCTTACGTGTCAGACGGAATTGTAGTGAGATAGAGGATTTTAATCAGCAAGCTCATGGGCTTACTCGCAGGTTCATGGACCGTGGCTATCCACGAAAGACCATCACACGGGCACATCAAAGAGCGAAAATGGAGACCCAGGCATCCTTGATCCGGCCCAAGACCAAGACGCAGGAGAAGTTTACCAGATTCATCACTACTTATAACAGCAGTTGGCATAAGGTGAGAGGAATTCTACAGAAACATTGGCCCATTCTCACCTCTGACACACAGACGTCGTTGGTGGTGGCTCCACACCCTCTTCTGACAGCTCGCCGAGCACCTAATTTGAGGGATGTCTTGACTCGCAGTCATTTTACTAGACCCTCTACTAGATTTCAGCGGGGCATCACCTTAAGGGGCTCCTTTCCCTGTGGGGAATGTAGCATATGTGAGTTCATGCACACAACACGTGATACATTCCAAAATCCACAGGATGCTACTAGTCACCATCTTAGGGCCTACATTAATTGCAAATCTAGGAATGTAATCTACTGTATCGTTTGTCCCTGTGAGAAGATTTATGTAGGACAAACTTCACAGGAGCTCCGAAAACGTATTCAGAAGCATTTCTCAACAATCAACTTGGCGGCATCTGATGTACGAAAAGGTAAATCTCTTACCTCCGTGGCTTCACACTTTCTGGCCAATCATCATGGTAATCCACGTGGGGCCAGAGTTATCGGCCTACAGAGATATTTTGGTAATGCTAGAGGTGGCTCTTGCTCCAGATGGCTTCTACAAAATGAGTCCCGTTGGATTTATAACTTACACTCGGTAACACCCACGGGGCTCAATGAGGAACTCTTATTCACAGGATTTTTAGGCTAACCTAGTGTTCATTTATTCCTTTTTTGCAGTCTTCGTGTAACCCTGATATCACATGACGGCACTATTACATCTGCTTCACACTTTTGGCTTTGGAGGACATATTCATGAACTTGAGAACCATGTTGGCTGATCGGCTCCTTCATCTTGCGCTTTTCCTAACGGATCCTCTTCATTCGGACGTTTTCTACTTATGCGCCCCGACAATAGAGGCTTATTGGGCAATCTTATTATTGTTCTCTGAATACTTGCTCTCTACTCCAGTGTAACCTTGTGCCACTATATAATGTGTATACATTGGGCTCTGCTCCAGTGTAACGCCGTGCCATTATATATTATGTACACATTGGGCATTGCTCCAGTGTGACCCCGTGCCACTATATATTGTCTAATAACTGCAGATATTGGGCTCTACTCCGGTGTAGCCCTGTGCTACTATATGGTGCTTAATGGTTGTATACATTGGGCTCTGCTCCGGTGTAACCCTGTGTTATTGTGTAATGTGTACACATTGGGCCCTGCTCCAGTGCAACCCTGTGCCATTATATAATATGTACACATTGGGCTCTGTTCCGATATAACCTCGTGCCACTATATAATGCTGAATGATTGTACACATTGGGCTTTGCTCCAGTGTAACCCTGTGCCATTATATAATATGTACACATTGGGCTCTGTTCCGATATAACCTCGTGCCACTATATAATGCTGAATGATTGTACACATTGGGCTTTGCTCCAGTGTAACCCTGTGTCACTATATAATGCTTTATGATTGTGCACATTGAGCTTTGCTCCAGTGCAACCCTGTGCTATTATATAATGCTAAACATTCTGGCATGGTGTGTGACGAGTCAACATACACCTCTCTGCATGTCTATATGTTGTCAGGGTCTATGTGTCAGGGTCATCATAGTCTTCACTTATTGTATATATTTTTGTTGGCCGCTTAGAGTGCATTTGTTCCTAATGATCAGACCATACATGCATTTGCGTGCACGGGTGCACACATGCACGCGGATGCATGCTCTATGGCTCTATATGTATACATCACTATATATACATTCTATGCTGTTATTGAGGTCTATGCATAAAATCAGCTCTCATTCATTTTGGCATAAGATTTTGTATCTATAATACACCATTTCAAACGCTTCTATTTGTGGCTGTTTATTGTAGACTGGTATTCGATATACGATATATGATTGCGATGTATTGCTTGGTTTTCTTTCCCTACTGTGCTGGTGCGATCATGTGCTGCTACCGTTGCTATGGATGCCAGCCCTCTGTTATAGCGTCCTGCTGCTCCAACATTATTGTCCTCTCTGTCCCACCGTAGTGCTTCACTGCGCATGCGCCAATATGGCGCCGTTCAGTCACACATCTCCCGAGCTCCGGACCTCACAGGTTTGTGCATTTCTCTCTAATGACCATGTGTACTTAATATGCCGGCTCTCCGTATACCGCTGCACTTGCCCTGAGGAAGCCGCTTAGGCGGCGACACGCGTCGGCCTGCCTGCCCTGGGCATCCCCTTGTGCCATCTCTGTGCCTTTCTGCATAACCTTTATCGACCGTTTGGGGTATTGTATTTTCCAACCAGATTTTTGTGCAGATTCTTGTTAGTACTAACCCCTTGGTACATACATAGGTTACATGCACTGTACTTTTTTATACAGGTTTAGGGAGTATAATCAGGTCACACGGCATGGTAATCTTCCATTTAGATTTACCCTCCTTTGCGTACTTATGATATATACTCTGGATTATTGCATCCTTTCATCACTTGCGTAATTTATGCTTCTGTGACCCGGTTTTTGAATTATTATATTCATTATTGCTCTCTCAGAGTACTGCATATAATTGTTACTTCCATTACCCCTGGTTGTCCAGATCCAACACTGTTGGGCATTCAGTATTATATATTGGCACTTTCTTCCACAGCATTTTTTTTTATTGTATTCATGCATGTGATTATCATTGTTATGCTGTTGTGACTTGCTTTGCCCAGGGCACTCTTGCCCCCACCTCTGGTGGCTTGTAAGTTTGCACCTTTTAAATGTTTTTAAGATTGGTATACAATAAAGGCAATTTTTTATCCTATATTCTGGTGTGCATCTGATACATGTGCGGTTGCTTCTCTTTTCTTGTCGTGTCCATTTACTCTACCGCACCAGGTAGCACCCTTCTTGCTATTATCCTTTCCTTATTTCAGAATATTGGTGCGCTCCTATTAAAATTTATACTAGACTTTGCTAATGTGACGCCCTGGACAAGCCAGGGGTCACAGATAATGACATCACCACACCCTACACCCCGGTTAGGCACATCTAAGCTAGACCTGAAATCCTTGTTGCCTTCCTCCACGGGCTGAGGTTGGTCCGGGTGTGTGCCCCGGACCGAGACAGCAAGGTTAGCAGACGGCGGTGACCGTCTGCAGGAGTGGCCTATCGGAGTTACCGTAAGGACCGTGGACGGGTGGTGGCCCGGCGGTACCGGACCGGTACACAAGGAGAAGCCAGCACCATTGGCAGGGGCCTTTCGGATCCCGGCAAGGCTAGGAGTCGCTGTGAATTTGCCAAATCCGTCAGTGAAGGGGACCTCCAGGTCTCCAAACAGCTAAGTCCCGATTGAAGGCAACAGTCCAACCGTATGAGAGAGACACCGCCACCGCCAAGGCACCAGTTTCTCAGGGCCAGCGCCTGCGGGCAAAGAGGGGCTCCTCCGGCCCATATCCAAGTCGGAGAGCGGGTTACCGGTGGGAATCCATCGCTACCAACATTGAACATAGGTGCAGGGAAAGAGACAGTCACCGTTAACTACCGGGTAAAAGCAACAGCAGCCGTCCGTGGGAACCGTCTTTCCAGCCGTGTGTTTTACCGAGAACTGTGTCATCATCTCAGGCTGAGTGAGTACCACCGTGCCGTGAGGCACAGTGCTGCCCCCGCGACCCTGCACCTCACCAAGCCTTCCACCGGGCCTGCCATCCCTCATCCTCCACCTCATCACTGGGCCCCGGGACAACCACCCCCTACCCACGGAGGGGAGAACTAACAACTTTGCTGCTCCCTGTCACTGCTCCCGGGATCCCCATACAGAGCAGCAGTGGTGTTACCAAAAATCACCACTACCATGGGTGGCATCACGTACAATAAATCCCCAAAATCAATCTCCCTTTTCACTCACGGGCGAGGAGCGCCGCTCGAGTCCCCGGGATCCGGCCTATCGCTCGAGCCACCGAGCAGCAGCAGCCGCAGAGCAGCGGCGGCCAGACCCGAGCAATGGGAGAGCGCAGCGTCCCCTCCTCCGCCCGCGACACTAACATGCACATCAGGGTCATACCGTGCTGTGCAATATGGAAAACGTTACCATTTTTCAGAGGTTCCGGGTGATGCACTGTTCATGACTCTGCGACTCTGATGAGCGGTTATGATACTGATGTCATTGCTCTTCAGAGGCGTCAGGTCTCATGCAGTGCATCATAACCCAGAAGTGCCTATAAGGAAAGTCTATGGAGAGCCAGAATAAGGCTGCATAGACTTTGCTTCATAGAATCGCTGAACTTCATTGGACCTGCGTGGAATTTTTTTTTTTTTACATTTTTTAATAAAGTGGAGAACAAGGGTGTTGCCTATGTTTGAATGCTTGTTTTTATTTCTATTGTGGGTTATGGCATGTGCAGTGGACTATGGCATATTCCCTGGACTACAGAGGACCTTCGTATATTTTTTTTTGAATAAAGTGGGAAACAAGGCAACATTTTGGGGAGTGTTTAATTTAAAAAAGGATTTGTGTGTGTGCGTGCGTTTATTTTTTTATTAGTGGGTAAGTAATGGGGAGGTCTGATAGACCCCTCTCAGCTGACAACAACCCCAAAAACCATTATTATGCCACTGTAGAAGGACATCAGGAGGAGCCGAAGAGACAAAGTGCCACAATTGGAGCATGTCATGTTGCTCCACTTCTGAGATGGCTGCGGGCTGGTATTTTTTAGGCTGGGAAGGGCCCAATAACCATGGCTCTTCCCAGCCTGATAATATCCACCCCAAGCTGTCTGCTTTAGCTTTCTTGGTTATCAAAAAAGCTAGGGTAACCCACATTGTTTTTCTCATTTAATTATTTACTTGGCTAATATCTGTACAATCTATCTAGCTATCTGTCTATTAGCTATATATCATTCAATCTCTTTGTTGTCCATCTATCTAAATATTATTTTTGAAAATCTTTTACACATAAAATTCAGTAATTTCTTGATTGCGTTTAATTCTGGTCCATGTCAGATGGACGGCACACAAATGTCACACTGATGTCTAGAGATGTCGAGTTCGGTTCGGTTAGTCGAATGGATGCCGTGTTCGAGTTCGGCGTTCCGTTATTTACCGGCTGCCACAGCCGGTCAATAACGGAGATCACCGTTGCTATAGCAACGTGTCTGCAGTGGTGATGTCACTGCTAACAGCACGCAGCCTCTGATCACTCACGGAGTAAAAAGACTGCACGCGAAGCAGCACCGTCTTCTTCCAATGCAGCGCTGCTGATGTAGCAGAGCTGCATGTGCTGAAGGAGAAAGAAGACAGAAGAGCAGGATCGTGGAGGGCTGAGAGGGAGTAATACACATGGAGTCTCTAAGTGTGTCTGTGTATTTATTTCTATTAAAGTATTTTTTCTCTGTGTGGTGTCTTTTTTTTAACCCTTTATTGGAGATTCTTAATGGCCGGGTAACACTTGCCTGACATTAAGAATCTCTGACTTAATACTAGCTAGTAAAGCAAAGCTAGTATTAACTCATAATTACCCAGCAAGCCACCCGGCTCCAGGGCTGGAAGAATTGGATACAGCGCCAGATGATGGCGCTTCTATGAAAGCGCCTTTTTCTGGGGTGGCTGCGGATTGTAATTCACAGCAGAGGCGCCCAGAAAGCTCGGGCTAACCTGTGCTGCGGATTCCAATCCCCAGCTGCCTAGTTGTACCTGGCTGGACACAAAAATGGGGCGAAGCCCACGTCATTTGTTTTTTAATTATTTCATGAAATAAGTGAAATAATTAAAAAAAATGGGCTTCCCTATATTTTTGGTTCCCAGCCGGGTACAAATAGGCAGCTGGGTGTTGGGGGCAGCCCGTAGCTGCCTGCTGTACCTGGTTAACATACAAAAACATGGCGAAGCCCACGTCATTTTTTTTGGTGGGCAAAAAACTCCTGCATACAGTCCTGGATGGAGTATGCTGAGCCTTTTAGTTCTGCAGCTGCTGTCTGTCTGTATGGAAGAGAGCATATTTTTGTATAATGGGTGTGCATTTCACCAGTATGTGGGAAAATTGACCCCATACATACCGTAAACATGTACATATGATGGGGGCCTCATATAGGAGCATTACAGAGTACATAGTTTAAGCAAAAGAGCACCACCCACAAGAGAACAGTAAATTTGGAGCCTGGGGAACTTCATGATCCTGAAACTAAATGATGAGAATAAAGGCCCCGTTACACGCAGCGACGTATTAATGATATAACGCAGGGGTCACGGATTCCGGCATCGTTAGCGACGTTGTTGCGTGTTCCACCAACAAACGGCCGTTAATGATGGAAAATACTCACCAATTCGTCCATCGTTGACACGTCGTTCATTTTCAAAAAATCGTTGATTGTTGAGGACGCAGGTTGTTCGTCGTTCCCGAGGCAGCACACATCGCTATGTTGACACCTCAAGAACGACGAACTACAGCTTACCTGCAGCTGCCGGCAATGAGGAAGGAAGGAGGTGGCAGGGATGTTACGGCTGCTCATCTCCGCCCCTCCTCTTCTATTGGACTGTCAAGGGAGGAATTTGCGTTGAAGACTGCTAATGGAGTCCTCATTTGGGATATCCAGAGACGGTGCCGTATTAGCTGTATATCAGTGCCAATATATACTGTATATATCAATGTATATAAGACAAAGAACACAGACATGCTCTCTTTTCAGCCAGCGTCACCAACTGAACTAGTTTAATGAGATAGATCCAATTATACTGTAAGCATGAATAACCTTGAAGCTAACAAGGAGTGCTTTTCACTCCCCAATATCTCACATCACATTGCCTGCCTCCCGTACATTCCTTCTATGTGAACATTACTGATAACACTTTTCACAGCTTCACATTCTGGCTTCATCATCTTTGGTTAACTCCTTCATGATTATACAACTTTGAATTATACTATAGGTCTGTGCAATGGCTACATAAACAGACAGATAATTATACAACTACATTTTGATTATTTATATACACAGATATTCTTATTACGTTTAAACAAACATACTACAGCTCAGGTGACCTCCACAGTCCCCTATCTGTGAATATTATTAACCTTAAATTTAAAAATGTTCCCCATTTAGATATATTTTATTATTTGGGACTTATTTGTGACCTACTGCCCTTGGGACTTTAATTATATCCATATCTATATATGTGGGCTTTCTATGGGGTTGTTGTTCAATTTAACACTATAGGCTTTAGCTCCCCCCTTAAGTACTTATTTTTATTTTTAAACATAACTCTATGATTTATAGGGGCTATTAGAAAAGGCGTTTTTACTCTCATTAAAGCACATTATCCTGATTAAGAAAAATTGAATCTAAACCTTATTTAAAAATTAGCACATAATTAAAAAATAACAAAAAAACAAAAGGACATTTGGAAATTGGAAATTGTCCATGGTTCTTCTTTCCGGATATGAAACAAAAATAAGGATGCTTAGTCAGTGCTAGTCCACTTAGGGCCACTTTGTGAACCTGGATAATCTGCTCTTGATAAAAAAAAACCAACAAAACATGATGAGGCTTCATGTGAACAGTTTGTGGCACAGACTTGGAAAAACCTTCTGGGATAATGGATAGAATAGCGGCCGCTTTCTGCTTCGGTTGTGTCGGGTCCATTGGTTTCTGAGATGTGACATCAACTCGCTTGTCACTGCCAGTGCTCAGCAGACTAGGCCAGAAAGACATCAGCCTGATGGGATAGGCTCTTCCAAAACTTTCCCCGAGATGAGAGAATCATTAGCTAGCATTTTATATTAAGGAAAATCACTGAATATATTCATATGAGTTAGTAGGAGACAAAAACATTTGTAAATGGTTAGATTACATTAACCAAACCACATTTTTGGGTCTATGAAATGGCTGAATTAAGTATTTTAGATGACTCAATTCGTACCCTCAACAGTCCCTCCTTGACTTACTTTTGCCATTTCCAAATACTAAGGGTACCGTGTTCCCTTAGGAAAAGAGGAAGAAAGATCTGTTGGGAAATCCTGCCTGACTGAACGTTGAGGTATGGGTAGAGAGGGGAATGGGATTTCTTCACCGGTTTGAGACACTTTACAGTTTTTCCTCATTGTTTTAAAAACATGCTTCACAAGACCGGGGGAGTTTGCCTACCTGGGTACTGAACCCTGGCGTAACTAAAGCGCACACTGATATCCAACTTTCACAGATGTTAGTCCATGTTACTTGGGCCATCATTAAGAAGAGATCTCATGGCAGAGAAAGCTTACCGCCCTTCATCCACAGACCTTCCTCAGTCAGCCGGCTCCCTGTGTCTCGCACTCCAGTCCTTGTTGATTCGCTTGTTCCTGTAGGGATTTAAGAACACAAGGAGTGACAGAAGTCACTGACGTGACAGATGTCACCGAGGCATGGTCTGTATGCATGGTAAAGGACTCCTCAGCTCTAGGCCTGTTCACTGCTTCTTGGTCAGCTGCACCTGTGCGGGGATCTCCATCCGATTCCATCAGCTCAGATCTAGACTTTCTTTTCGGCGTACCTAGCTTATTTGACAACAGGAAAGATCTACATTTTACAAACATTTTGACTTTTACCTACCTCTGCTCCACCCATTTAGAGAGGCACTTACGTCACTTTCACCTGTACCGATAGGCGGGGAGGGAGTGGCCTAAATTTAGATTACCTAATGTTGTGTAACCTGTAGCATATCCAGTGCAGAATCGACCACCATCTGGTTTCATCTATAAAAACAAAAACTAAAAGAAATATAGATTAGATCATTCCTATAACAGACATATATTCCTACATTCATAATAATCCAATAAACATGACATAACTGTTGCAAAAGAAAGGCCAGCTTTAAAGCCAGCTTTAAAGCCTATCCAATATGTCTGCTGCTGGAAAAATGTAATAGATATCTACTTCCTCCATTTTTATATACTACTTTGCAAAATATATAGATCTATAACAGTAAACAATATGATTAACCAACCGATAAATATAACTTATACTCTACTAGGAAATTTTGAAACCTTACAACAGAGTTCATAGATATTCTGTATCTGCAAAAGAAAAGGAATGTAATCATTATTGGCAGTTTGTATGCAAAAATAATACAAAACAAAAACGACAAAAAAAACCCAAACTAATTTGTATATTTTAAAAAATATACTTTTCCTTGCAAAATTAATTTAATTATTTAAATAGCAGCAGAATACTATTGATAATCTCCTATGAAATTTTGAACTCTAAGGATTAAACAAAATCCACTCCACCAGCCGGAAAAAGCACTTGTTAGTACATAAGACAGAAACAGCTTTGTAAATCTGCTGAAACTACCTTTTTTTTTTTTTTCTTCTTTTACAACTTGTGATTAGAGTTGAGCGCAGTTCGCGGTTCGAGGTTCTCCAGTTCGCGGCTCGAGTGATTGTGGGGGCTGTTCTAGATCGAACTAGAACTCAAACTTTTTGCTAAAGCTCGATAGTTCTAGATACGTTCGAGAACGGTTCTAGCAGCAAAAAGCAGGGCTTTTTACAGCTACAGTGTGCAGGAGCCATCGCTGGCAGCCTGCCAGAAGCTGGTAACCAAGATAAACATGGCGTATCCAAGCAAAGCGCTTTGGTTAGTAACCCGATGTTTATCCTAGTTACGTGCAGGAAGCCCACACTTCCCCGCTCAGCTCACTCCGCCCACTCCTGCACGTGGCATGTACACACACACACACACTCACACACTCACCTGTCCCCAGCCAAGCAGTCCACGACACTGACGTCCTCAGCGCCACCCACTTCGCACTCCGCCGCCAGCACACATGGCTCCGCCCACCTGCACTCTGCACACATGGTCCCGCTCGGCTTACCTGCGGTGATGAAGTCCCGACCTCAGCGCTGTCACTGTCCTCTATGGCCGTCGCTTGTCACATCACCTTCTCTCGCTTCCGACCCGAGACTGACTAGCGGTGGTGTCACGGGCCGCTCGCGATACTTGGCTGTGAAGGCGGCGGTCATTGAACTCAGTGACAGGTGCTGTCAGCAGTGCAGGAGATCAGCGCAGGTAATGTACCTCGCTGACAGCAGCACTTGTCATCCCTTGCAGTGACCTGGGCTGACCCATTGATGTTAGCTCAGGTCACTGCACTGCTCTCCCAGCCAATGGGGAACATCCTGCTCTTCATTGACTGGGACAGTGTGGATCGTCATGGCAACCCCTTGGATTACACCAGACCTGGAATTGTTTTTCTTTCTAATAAATTGGTTAAAGAGGGAATGTATTGGGGAGTGTTTTTTCACATAAAAATGTGTTTGTTGTCTATTTTTTTTATTACTGACTGGGTTGGTGATGTCGGGTATCTGATAGACGCCTGACCTCACCAACCCCAGGGCTTGATGCCAGGTGACATTACACATCTGGTATTAACCCCATATATTACCCCGTTTGCCACCGCACCAGGGCGCGAGATGAGCTGGGGCGAAGCACCAGGATTGGCACATCTAATGGATGCGCCACTTCTGGGGCGGCTGCGGCCTGCTATTTTTAGGCTGGGGAGAGTCCAATAACCATGGACCTCCCTAGTCTGAGAATATCAGACCCCAGCTGTCTGCTTTACCTTGGCTGGTGATCCAATTTTGGGGGGACCCCTACATGTTTTTTTTTTTAATTATTTATTTAATTTAAAATAACAGCGTGGGGTGCCCTCAGTTTTGGATTACCAGCCAAGGTGAGGCATCCAGCTGTGGTCTGCAGGCTGCAGCCGTCTGATTTACCCTAGCTGGCTACAAAAAAAAAAGGGAACCCTACGTCATTTTTTTTTTCATTTTTTTGGCTAAATACAAAGCTAAACACCCTTAGTGCCACATGAAAGGCACCAAAGGGTGCAAAATTACAAAATGCAGGAGAGTGGGACATTATGTGTCTTTCTGCCATTATAATGACAGAAAAGACTGATATGAAGTGCACAAGCACAAGAAAATCACCAGAGCGCTCTACGCTGTGAAAAGCAGTAGAAAATGGCACTGGAGTGAACATGTGACCGCCTCATGTAGGATAAAGCTATGGATCCTGGGTAAATTTATGTATTTTCCCTCCTTCAGTTTTTTTGCAGTACTCAAAAAAAACGGAAGGCACACGGATGACAAACAGATGACATACGGAACGGAAACGGATGCCACACGGATGCACCCGTGAAAAAAACGGACTTTTTTTTGTAGACCGCAAAAATGGATCGGTCGTGTTAATGTAGCCTTATTCTGATCTGCCGTTTATAAACAGCAGGCAGAAATAAGTGAATAACGCCCCCCCGCGTCAGAAAATCTCCGGGGTTTCAGGGCTAGCTGAGACCCTGGAGATCATGATTCAGGACGGTTTTTCCGGTCCCCGCTCACGTGATCACAGGTATACACCGTACACCGATGATCACGTTACAGTAAATGACAGCGCCGGTAAAAAATTATTTATCTCCCATCTGGCATGAACAAACATTATAAATCTCCTACCCGGTCCCCCGGTGTCGCCAAAGTGCTGCCCCTGATGCCCTCCCAGAAATCCAAGATGGCCGCGCGCACAGCCGCGCGCCGGCCGCATTCACCCTACTCCTCTGATTTCTGTCTCATGTGCCATGACACATGCGACAGAAAACTCCTCCCCAGGCCCTGCCAGGTCACCCCCTATAACCCCACCGGTGTTCCCCGGTGTCCCACGGTACCTGTGCAGCGTTGATCCCCCCACGGCCCTCTCCTTCACAATAGACGCTGCCGCATGCACAGAGAGGCTGTCAGCTCAGCTTCCTGTGTTCAGACACAGTGAGTGGTGGTTATGCATCTGTAAGCTAAACGGGCGGCACGGTGGCTCAGTGGTTAGCACTGCAGTCTTGCAGCGCTGAGGTCCTGGGTTCAATTCTCACCAAGGACACCATCTGCAAGGAGTTTGTATGTTCTCCGCGTGTTTGCGTGGGTTTCCTCCGGGTACTCCGGTTTCCTCCCACACTCCAAAGACATACAGCGCTATGGAATTAATAACGCTATATAAATGAATAAATTATTATTATTACTGCAATGCCCTGCTCATGAGGTAAGGAACATAATTGATCAGGAGAGCTATATACTACATTCCCAAATGGAGGGATTTGCTTTTATAGTTTCCCTGCTGAATGACTACCAAACATGAGAGTCCGTTATACGCCACAAGAAAACACATCTAAATAGCGAGCTCTGTTGTTAAGTATTCATTCAGCTGGATAACTGGACTTAAAGGGGTATTCCATCTCCAAGATCCTATCCCCAATATAGGTGGAATAGCAATAATATCAGCAAATACCAATATTTGGAAATGTAGAATAGTTCTCCTGATTAGGCATGCCCTTACTTCATTAGCAGGGCATTGCAGCTTTGGTAGCAACCATTACGACATGGACTCTGCTGCTGTGGACCCGGGGAGAGTGAGTGCAGATTCATTGCACCCACACTCCTCACATGAAGGGTCTGCACTCCTAGAAAATGGGGGATACGTTCCCTGAGTGTCTCCCCCCTCATATTCTAGACGGTCCAGAGTCGTCGTGGGACCCCTTTATTTTTTTTCTTACAATAAATTGGTGAAAGAGGAAATTTTTGGGGACTGTTTTTTCAAATAAATTTCTTTTGTCGATTTTTTTTTTGTTAGTACTGACAGTTTATGATGTTGGGTATCTAATAGACGCCATGACATCACAAACTGCTGGGCTTGATCTCAGGTGACTTTGCAGCTAGTATCAACCCGATTTATTACCCCGTTTGCCACTGCACCAGGGCACGGGATGAGCTGGGGTGAAGCGCCAGGATTGGCGCATCTAGTGGATGCGCCACGTCTGGGGTGCCTGCGGCCTGCTATTTTTAGGCTGTGAAGGCCCAATAACTATGGACCTTCCCACCCTGAGAATACCAGACCACAGCTGTCTGCTTTACCTTGGCTGGTGATCCAATTTGGGGGGGACCCTACTTTTTTTGTGTAATTATTAATATTTATAAAATAATTATAAAAAAAAGCCTGGGGGGACCTCCACATTGGATCCCCAACCACGGTAAAGCTGCCAGCTGTGGTTTTCAGGCTACAGCCGTCTGCTTTACCCTAGCTGGCTATCAAAAATGGGGAGACCCAACGTCATTTTTTTTTAAACTATTTTTTAAATAGAAAAAAATAGAAAAAAATTAATGGGCTTCCCTGTATTTTGATTGCCAACCAAGGTAATGGCAGGCAGATGGGGGTGGCAACCCATAGCTGTCTGCTTTATCTGCGCTGAGAATCAAAAATACCGCGGAGCGCTACGTCATTTTTTTTAAAGATTTATTTTTACAGCACTGTGATGTCCAGCAATCAAAATACAGGGAAGCCCATTTTGTTTTTAGTTATTTAAATAAATAATTAAAAAAAATATATATGGGCTACCGCTGCATTTTTTGTATTGCTAGCTAAGGGTAATTCAAGCAGCTACTGGCTGCTAACCCCCACTGCTTGGTGTTACCTTCACTGGCAATGGAAAATCCAGGGAAGCATTTTTTTATTTTTTTTGCCAAAAAACTACAAAAAAAGGACGTGAGCTTCGCCATATTTTTGTATGCTAGCCAGGTATAGCAGGCAGGTGCTGGAAGAGTTGGATACAGCGCCAGAAGATGGCGCTTCTATGAAAGTGCCATTTTCTGAGGCGGCTGCAGACTGCAATTCGCAGCAGTGGGGCCCAGAAAGCTCAGGCCAACCTGTGCTGCGGATTCCAATCCCCAGCTGTCTAGTTGTACCTGGCTGGACACAAAAATGGGGCGAAGCCTACGTCATTTGTTTTCTAATTATTTCATGAAATTCATGAAATAATAAAAAAAGGGCTTCCCTTTATTTTTGGTTCCCAGCCGGGTACAAATAGGCAACTGGGGGTTGGGGGCAGCCGTACCTGCCTGCTGTACCTGGCTAGCATACAAAAATATGGCGAAGCCCACATAATTTTTTCATGGGGCAAAAAACTTCTGCATACAGTCCTGGATGGAGTATGCTGAGCCTTGTAGTTCTGCAGCTGCTGTCTGTCTGTATGGAGAAGAGCAGACAGCAGCTGCAGAACTACAAGGCTCAGCATACTCCATTCAGAACTGTATGCAGAAGTTTTTTGCCCACCAAAAAAATGACGTGGGCTTCGCCATATTTTTGTATGCTAGCCAGGTACAGCAGGCACGGGCTGCCTCCAACCCCCAGTTGCCTATTTGTACCCGGCTGGGAACCAAAAATATAGGGAAGCCCGCTTTTTTTAATTATTTCACTTATTTCATGAAATAATTAAAAAACAAATGATGTGGGCTTCGCCCCATTTTTGTGTCCAGCCAGGTACAACTAGGCAGCTGGGGATTGGAATCTGCAGCATAGGTTAGCCCGAGGTTTCTGGGCGCCTCTGCTGCGAATTGCAGTCCGCAGCCGCCCCAGAAAATGGCGCTTTCATAGAAGCGCCATCATCTGGCGCTGTATCCAATTCTTCCAACAGCCCTGAAGCCGGGTGGCTTGTTGGGTAATAATGAGTTAATACTAGCTTTGTTTTACTAGCCAGTATTAAGCCAGAGATTCTTAGGGAAGCAGCGTGCAGCCTTCACTCTGTGAGTGATCAGTGCTGCTGGCTGTTAGCGATAACAGCGGTAACGCTGACAGACGCGTTACCATAGCAACGGTGCTCCGATCATGGAATTGCCGGAGCCGCGGTTAGCGGTGACGTCACCGCTAACTGCGTTGCTATGGCAACGGTGATCTCCGTTAAAGACCGGCTGTGTCAGCCGGTCCCTAACGGAACGGGGAGTCAACCGTGTGCTAGAGCATGTCGCCGGTACACGGCGATACACAAATGTGCACCGTGTACCGAAGAGTGCAATGACAGGACCTAGGACAGGACATGACGTCAAAGCCATGTGACCAGTCTGTAGCCATTGAGATAATAGCCACGTGACTGGTCACATGGCTATTTTGACGTCACGATAGGTCCTGCATCACTGCTGGCAGTGCTGGTCACTGGGAGGATTCAGCGATCATCGGATGGAATAGCGGCAGGAGACAGAGTGCAGGAGGGATCGCGGGGACCGGTAAGTGTTATGGCAATGTTTATTAACTGTATGTGTACATTTATAATGCGTTTTTATGTGTTTGTGATTGCCTCCCATTATTTCTTATTGGTTCGAGTTCGGTTCGTCGAACGTTCGCCGAACTGAACTCGAACGAGACCTCCGTTCGACGAACCGAACTTGAGCCGAACCACGGCCGGTTCGCTCATCTCTACTTGTGATAACCAGCAGCGTACTGTATACCCTCCCACACATCCCTGCAGGAGTGCGAGAGCATCATTAAAATAAACAACTTGGGACTGGAAATCACTGCAACAAAAACAAGTAGTCCGGGGCTCCCCCCTGTGTCATTAGGGAAGGTTGGGGCAGACTCGTGGGTGCAGCCGGACTGTGGGCAGAATCTTGGGAAATCTCCTGGGACTGATTTAAAGGGATACTGTGATACTCTGGGAAAAGGCACACCTGCCTTCAGGTAGATCATTACTGAATCTACAAGGTACATCTTTATTGTGGATTTGTGTGTTACAAGTTTTGGTTACGGTTTCGAAGGTACCTGGCCAAACACTGAGATTTGCAGGGGTGACACTTTCTTTGATAGTGACCGGGCTGACCACAATGCCAACAATTCTGTTACTGGCTCTGCTGGTTTTGTTGATTGGGAGCTACGTATACGGGGTTTGGACCCTGTTGGGGCATGGGTTGTGGCGGGGGCTGCACCGGCGCAGTTGTATACCCAAATTGATCTTGAGCCCATCTTTTTAAAGCGGCACAATACTGTTGTCCACTTTGGAAAATGGTATCATCAGTGCCTGGGGGCATTGTGAGATGGGGCTCCATTAAGGGCCAAAAACTGTCTCCTGCTTTTATCTTGGTGAGGTTAACTAGGTCCTTCCGAGCAGCTGAATATAACTGGTGGTCCTGTAGCATCTTCCTATAAAATCTCATAGGGTTAATGTCGGGATCTGGCAGGCAGGGGATTAATGCCTCTGACTGGATGGGGTTGAAAGGGACATATTTAAATGAGGGCTGTTCCTTGTCAGGTTCGGGGTAAAACTCACTATGTGTCCTAGGGGAAGGAGGGGGATCCAAGGGGAGGGGATTGGTAACTGGGGAGCGTGACGCCAGACTGGCCGGTGAGGGGAGAGAGGGCATTGCAGGTATGGGAGGGACCAGGGGTATGGGTGTGGAAAGGGTTAAGGGATGCTGTCTAGTGACTGCAGCATCTGTGAATATCTCTGGGACAGTGGAATAGAATGGGGATTAGGTTGCGGGGCAGCAACAAAACAACCTGCCGGAGGACCCTCAGATCTGTCCTCAGACTCGGGTAACATATAGAAAAACACAACATCTCCTCGCTCATCCTCTTCTTTGACCTCAATATATCTTTCTGATAGCCATATCTGCGTTATTCTGTTAAACAATTCAGCACCAATCAACAAGTAATACTCTGAAAATCTCCGGGGCATGTCACACAGCTGAACTCTCTCCAGCACATGCCCCTCCCTAAGGAATGTTTACTAAATCCATTCTGTGAATCCTCAGCTTTATTAACCTTGTCTTCTCCATTCTAAACATTTTTGCTATCTTGGTGGTGTCTGGATTACACTAATATATGACTATGTGGTGAACATTAGAGCCCGGACGGAACTTAAGGCTACACCTCTATATTAGCTGCTCCCTCAGTTATATAGTAATAAGGGTATCCCGTGATATGGAGGAGGGGTACAAAATGTATTCCCTCCGGACTTGATCAGCTGCACCAAAATTAATGTCCTAATCCCTATCTTCAGCCACGGGAACACCCTAATAAGGGTATCTCGTGATATGGAGGAGGGGTACAAAAGGTATTCCCTCCGGACTTGAGCAACTGTATCAAAATTAATGTCCTAACTGGTCTGTCCCAGTGGTCTGTACCAATTCTTAAGTATGGTCTGTCCCAGTGGTCTGTGCCAACTCTTCCCAGTTGGCCTGTCCCACCTGTCTGTATGAGTTCTCAAGTATGGTCTGTCCCACCGGTCTGTACCAGTCCTAATACCTATCTTGAGTCACGGGAACCCCCCCGCGTCTTTAATTACAGACCGGGTCAGTCTAACTAGCTATATCCAGCCACCACCATCTTTCCTGCCCTAACAACCGTCCTCTGGATCCCGTGTGACACTCGATCCACACCTCAGGGCTGGGATCGTGCTCTGAGCTCCAGCGGGCACTACCCCTGAGTCACAATCAGGTACCTTTTAACACCGATATGGACACACAGCCCATCACTCCCTCCTCTCCAAAACCAATTACAACGGTAGTGAATACACAGTATGTAACACTTACCCGTGGGGTCGGAGGTGATCAGCCTATTTGGAGGAGAGGGAGATCTCAGTCTGCGACGTCCAAACCATCGGTATCTCCAGGTCAGCAGTGCCTCCGTGGAGCCCCACGCTGGTGCGCCAAACTGTCAAGGGAGGAATTTGCGTTGAAGACTGCTAATGGAGTCCTCATTTGGGATATCCAGAGACGGTGCCGTATTAGCTGTATATCAGTGCCAATATATATATATATATATATATATATATATATATATCAATGTATATAAGACAAAGCACACAGACATGCTCTCTTTTCAGCCAGCGTCACCAACTGAACTAGTTTAATGAGATAGATCCAATTATACCGTAAGCATGAACAACCTTGAAGCTAACAAGGAGTGCTTTTCACTCCCCAATATCTCACATCACATTGCCTGCCTCCTGTAGATTCCTTCTTTGTGAACATTACTGATAACACTTTTTACAGCTTCACATTCTGGCTTCATCATCTTTGGTTAACTCCTTCATGATTATACAACTTTGAATTATACTATAGGTCTGTGCAATGGCTACATAGACAGACAGATAATTATACAACTACATTTTGATTATTTATATACACAGATATTCTTATTACGTTTAAACAAACATACTACAGCTCAGGTGACCTCCACAGGACGGCCGCTTAGTGACGCCGCTGTGACACCGCACGAACCGCCCCCTTAGAAAGGAGGCGGTTTGCCGGACACAGCGACGTTGCTAGGCAGATAAGTACGTGTGACGGCTCCTAACGATATTGTGCTGCGTGTAAAGCCCCCTGTACTCTTTAATTGTACAATAATGTTGTTGCTCTTGCAGAAACACAAATCTGATGTATGAGTATCCATCTAATGTTTGTGAAAGTGTACAATAAAGTGATAAGTTGTGATATGCAATGCATTTAGCCATGACTGGCGACCCGAGCTACCTAGCAGATTGCATTGTAATTCTTAGGAAATGGTCCTCTAAACCTGTATTAGCTTTTCAACTTCTCTCTAGTCTCTAACACAGAACGAAGAAAATGTATTTTTTTTTACTTTGTCTGCAATGACGATATTCATCTTAGGAACACTTTTAGTGCTTTAAACACATAAATAAAAAATAAGCTCATGGAAATGGAATGATACTGATAGAATGAGGGCATTTGGAGTGCATGAGCGTATCATTTATAAATGTTGGTATTTCTGTACAAATTAATTTTTTTCTGATCTTAAAATGCTTCTCTCTAACATCATTGTCTGAAATATTCTAAATGGAAATCTCGGCTTCTTTGTATTCCTAGTTATTTTAGGATAAATCAGTCAACTAAAAACGACTCTGTTTCAATGTTTACAAGTAAAGATAAAAAGTTTTCATCTTGAAAAGCTTTTAGACTGGCCAGATAATATACAGGTATTCACTAAATGACTAACCACTGTAATACAGAGGAAAGAGACAATATTTCATAAATTCCATTTCTACTGGAATTTCCATTTCTTCCAGTTCCAATTCTACTTATATAGAAATATATGAAACTGTTTTTGCATCTTTGGTGATGCCATGATCCTATATTACATATAAAAATATATATTTTTATGGCACATAGAGAGGCTTGAAAAACTATTTACACCCTGTAAACGTAATGTAATTGATTGGGATTTTATGTGCTATACCAACACAGAGTAGCAAGCATTTGTGAAGTATAAAGGAAATGATACATGGTTTTCTAAGGACTTTACAAATATAAATCTGTAAATAGTGATGTGTTCTTGTATTCAGCACCCTGAGTCAATACATTGTAAGAACACCTTTTGCTGCAATAACTGCTGCAAGTCTTTTGGGGTAGGTCTCTGCAGTTCCTCTTAAGTAACCATTTGCCTCTTGGCTGCTTGTCTATTTAGTGCTATCATTGCTTGAGATATCAGTTTAGGTGGACGGCCATGTCCAGGTTGATTTGCAGTTGTGCCATACTGAGATGATGAATTCAACAGTGCTCCATGAGATGATTAGAGCTTGAGTTATTTTTTTATAACTTAATTCCGCTTTACTCTTTTCCACAACTTTATCCCTGACTTGTCTGGTATGTTCCATGGATTTTATGATGATATGTCAAATAGAACCAAAGGAGGTGGCTCCATAAAATATGTTATAGTGCCACTATCGCACAGGAGGGAACAACATAAAGAAGGACCAATACTGTATGTATGATATAAAAGTGCAAGTTTTATTATTTATATATATATAAATTAGAAGGCAAAAGGCCACACAATAAAGGTAGGAAAAGGAAAACATGATACACCTTCCTACATGGCACACTCGAAGCATATGGAAGCAAGGAGAACAAACAGAGTGTGATGCAAAATAACACGATTTATTGAGACAGAGGACTGGCACAAAAGGAGATAAGCGGCAACATCAGAGGCATGTGTGTGACAAAAAATATATGAAGGATCATATAACATACAATATGATGTCAATTAGCAACCATGAGATAGTAATATAAACATGAAGTGCTATGGAGACGGCAAAATATATATATATATATATATATATATATATATATATGGCAGATATACATATGCAGTAACAGCCAGATACAAGGATAAGTGGAAGTAATGGTATAAGCACAAAATAAGTGCCCCACATTAATCATGTATCGGACGTAGCCAAGGCCATCAACACAACACCCATGGTAAAATATCACATAGCAATTGCAAGAGGTAAAACATGAGTGCTTATGGGGAAATCATGATGAGGCAGATATGTAATAAATGCCAATACGCATTAATAAAGCAGGAGCCATGGACTATAATATGAATGAAATGCCAATACGCATTAATAAAGCAGGAGCCATGGACTATAATATGAATGCAATAATCCCACACTGCGTATGCATCAAACTTGACCCATAAATATAGCACAAACGATGATACTATTATAGACATACAAATTGCAATTGCATTAAATAAACCAGGTAGCAAATACACTGATCATAAGGTCAGACATAGAGTAAAAAGCAATGGGCGCAGAACCTAGAGTGGAAAAAGGCATACCCATAAACACACACAGCCTGTGAGTAGCCGCAAAGAGGTCCCCCTGAAGACCCCGACGCATACGTTTCACGATCCTATATAAGTGTGATCATTTCATCAGGGGGATAACCACGCTGTGAGTGAGACATGCTTTTAAGCATGGCGCCAAACCTCCCTGGTCACTCCCCCACCGACGTCAGTACAGACCGCATCACGGATGTCCCGGGCTCCGGAGTCTCCAGCAATCAACGCCCATCAGAACAGTGTGCGCATGCGCGGGAATGAGGACGCATCACTCACACCCAGCGCATGCGCAGAGGCGATTAAAGATGCCGAGGAGACCGGAAAGTATACCCGGAGGTGCAGCTGTCAGACGCAGAAGGGAGGGACCAGGGAGGGAGCATAAGACAGAAGTAAAATTGATCACACGGACAGAGAAGAAAATACAGTGCAGATGATCTTTAATCTTGGATGTAAGTCCCGATCCGTGATCCCAGTCATAGAATAAATGAGTGAATGCCATGCAGAGGTGTTCAGCGCTCCTAAAGAAGTGCCAGGAGAAATTTGTTACTGGAATTAAAAACAAAAAGTATATGATTAAAAACGAGGCACTTAAAACCAGGGAGACAGGAGAAAGACAGCGATTATCACAAAAATGGTGCAAAGCTGAGATGTTCATTTAACCCCCTAGGGGACAGTGTTCCCAAGGTGTAAATCCAGCGAGTTTCACGTTGGGCTAGAATTTTCCATACATTCCCTCCCCTTGCGCCCCAATGAATAACATCAATACCCCTGGCAAGTAGGGATCTTGGATCACACGCATGGAAGGCACGAAAATGACGTGGAAGGGTCTTAAGGCTGGAAGTATCGACCACCGTCCGGGCCGCAGCAATGTCCCTCACATGTTCCCTCACACGTTTGCGTAATTCTCTGCTTGTAAGACCTACATATATCATGCGGCACCCGCATGTGGCATAGTAAATCACATTGCTGGTGCCGCATGATATATAATGCCGAATGTCATAACTACGGGCACCATCGGCAGAAGTGAAGGACGAGGTGCGAAGGACATTGCTGCAGGCCAGACAGTGGCCGCAGGGAAAACAGCCCTTAAGGGGGCTACCAAGGTCCAGGAAAGTACTAGGCTGACGTGGAATGTAATGACTCCGGACAAGAATGTCACGGAGATTACGTGACCTACGAGGTGTCAAGAGCGGGCGATTGGACAATAAATTCCGAAGGGTAGAGTCAGACTGGAGGACCCCCCAGTGCCTGTTCAGGATAGATCGCATGCTATCCCATTCATGGTTAAATGTGGAGATGAACCGAATTGGACCAGAATCAGAGGAGATGCCAGACTTAGCCGCCCCACCATAGAGCAAGGTAGAACGAGGGGTATGTTTTGCCCGTAAATAAGCTCTTTTAATGCTCCTATTACTATAGCCCCGCTCTTGAAACCGAATCGTAAGGTCCGCCGCTTGCTCCTCAAACTTAAGGTCGGAGGAGCAAATGAGCTTCATGCGCAAAAATTGACCCGTCGGAATGGCTCGAATAGTAGACTGATCATGGGACGACGAGGCATGCAGCAAGGAGTTAACCGAAGTTGTTTTGCGGAAAACATCCGTTTGGATAACCCAATTGTCATCAATTTCGATATCCATATCGAGGAAATCCAAACGCCTTGCATTACTCCTATGGGTTAACTTAATATTACAAGAGTTCATGCCCAGTCGGCCCATGAATTCGTCAAGTTGCTCCGCCTTGCCCACCCACAAAATAAACAAATCATCTATGTACCGCAACCAGCACTGCACATGGGCATCGGCCGGCCCGCCCCCGTCGCATAGCAAACCCCTCTCCCAGTACCCCAGGAAGAGGTTTGCGTACGAAGGCGCGCAGGCCGCGCCCATGGCAGTGCCGCATTGCTGCAAATAATAATTATCTTTAAATAAGAAAAAGTTGTGGGTAAGGACAAAGCGGAGCAACTCAAGTATTAAGTCACACATCGGGCCATCCCGACCGGAAGCCAACAAAAAATGCTTAGTAGCCTCCAGACCATCCTCATGGCAAATGCAGGTGTAGAGGGACTCAACATCTGCAGTAACAAGCAGTGTCCCCTCATCCACAGAGATACCATCTATCCTCCTGAGAACGTCCGTCGTGTCACGGACATATGAGGGGAGTGTTTCAACCAGTGGTTTTAAATAATAGTCGATAAATCGACATATTGGCTCACACAACCCCTCAATGCCGGACACGATGGGACGGCCAGGAGGACAGAGGGCATCTTTGTGGATTTTTGGCAGTAGATAGAAGGTAGATGTTTTTGGAAAACGTACTGTGAGTCCCTCTACAACCTGCTTGCTAATGATACCATCATCGCATGCTTTGCCGAGGATAGACTGGAGTTGAGCGGAAAAGGTTAGAGCGGGGCTATAGTGGAGACGATGATAAGTAGCCTTATCACGTAGCTGGCGAAGTGCCTCCCTCTCGTACATGGTAGTGGGCCAGATCACGATGTTTCCCCCCTTGTCCGCAGGTTTAATAACAATATCATCCAACTTGTCCAGGGACTCGATCGCCAATCTATCTCGATGTGTTAAATTATCATAGCGACGTTTCCTGGACAGTTTTTCGAAATCACTAACAACGAGTTTAGTGAATATCTCGACAACAGGACAAACGGACAAGGGGGGAAACCTGGTTGATCTGGGTAAAACGCAAGATGGAAATTTATCTTGCGGAGTGGGCACGACCTCGTCTAGCAGCTCCTCAAGATCCCGTATAGCCTGCTGTTCATGAGGGTCCAATGGTCCTCCAGAGAGGGTACGTTTATTGTGAAGTTTGCTTAAAACGACCTTCCGGGCAAAAAGATATAAATCCTTCACTGCTGTGAAGCAGTGAAAAGAATTGGTGGGTGAAAAGGATAATCCCTTAGACAGAACATCAATCTGGGAGGTGGAGAGGGTATGGCGAGACAAGTTTATTACCTGTAATGCTTTACGCTTGCCCGTATTGGGCTGTTGTTGTTTAGACTTAAGCCTTGTCAGGATGCCACTGGTTTGACCAATCTCCATGTCGGATTCATCAGTGTCACTAGGAACCATATTGAGTCGTCCAACTGAGCCAGCACCCCGTATCCTGGAAAGTGAACGTGATCTAAATCGATGTCCTACCACATTTGATCGCCATCTGTAGATGCGGTCTTGATGGGAGTCGTTTTGATCCCGTTGAAATTTTTTTATTTTTAAGGTTTTAATTTCTTTTTCCAGGTGTACGAGGTCAGACTCGTTCTGACTAGTGAACTTGGCCAGGGCCTCTGCCGATATGCTCTCTTTAATTACGGTCAAGAGTTTCTCCATCTCCCCCTCCATCTCCGAGATCGAGGCACTGTCCAATTCACTCAGAAGGCTGAGAAATCCCCTTGAACAGGTATTAGAAAGCTCCTCCCAACGAGATTTAATGGAATCATTGTCCACCTGGAAGGATGGAAATACTTGGACCCTTAGGCCCCTTGGTATGAGCCCCCTCTGTATGTATTTATCCAGAAACGCCCGGTTCCACCAAACCTTGGTGCGTCTGTGGAGCAAGTTTCTGTAGCTTTGCACATTTTCGGACAATACACAGTCTCCCTCCGTCTCTGCTGCAGCGCCGCCGACCTCAGCGAGTGCCTTGTCCAGCTCTCTTAACCATGATTCATCATGGGAGCGGAAATCCATAATAGAAGTGGAATGAGCTGTGGAAACCACAGAGAAATATATTAGAAGGCAAAAGGCCACACAATAAAGGTAGGAAAAGGAAAACATGATACACCTTCCTACATGGCACACTCGAAGCATATGGAAGCAAGGAGAACAAACAGAGTGTGATGCAAAATAACACGATTTATTGAGACAGAGGACTGGCACAAAAGGAGATAAGCGGCAACATCAGAGGCATGTGTGTGACAAAAAATATATGAAGGATCATATAACACACAATATGATGTCAATTAGCAACCATGAGATAGTAATATAAACATGAAGTGCTATGGAGACGGCAAAATATATATATATATATATATATATATATATATATATATGGCAGATATACATATGCAGTAACAGCCAGATACAAGGATAAGTGGAAGTAATGGTATAAGCACAAACTAAGTGCCCCACATTAATCATGTATCGAACGTAGCCAAGGCCATCAACACAACACCCATGGTAAAATATCACATAGCAATTGCAAGAGGTAAAACATGAGTGCTTATGGGTTTAAATGCCTCGTTTTTAATCATATACTTTTTCTTTTTAATTCCAGTAACAAATTTCTCCTGGCACTTCTTTAGGAGCGCTGAACACCTCTGCATGGCATTCACTCATTTATTCTATGACTGGGATCACGGATCGGGACTTAAATCCAAGATTAAAGATCATCTGCACTGTATTTCCTTCTCTGTCTGCTTGTGCAGACACGGTGGTTTTCTACTGCTACATAGCACCTGCTTATATATGCCTGCATAAGCATAGTGTACTTAATATTAGAGTTGAGCGCGGTTCGTGGTTCGTGGTTCTCCAGTTCTAGGCTCGAGTGATTTTGGGGCATGTTCTAGATCGAACTAGAACTCGAGCTTTTTGCAAAAGCTCGATAGTTCTAGAAACGTTCGAGAACGGTTCTAGCAGCCAAAAAACAGCTAAATCTTAGCTTGGTTTCTGCTGTAATAGTGTAAGTCACTCTGTGAATCAAACTATTATCACATTTCAGTGTATAGTGTGCGTGAACAGCGCCTTCAGATCACTGCTGTTTCTATAATGGCGATCGCCATTTTTTTTTTTTTTTTCTTGTCTTCCTTCCCTAAGCGCGCGCGTCTTGTGGGGCTGGCCAGCATGTCAGCCAATCACAGACACACACACACCTAAGTGGACTTTGAGGCAGAGAAGCAACGGCATGTGTGATAGGATCTGCATGTCACATGTCCCTGCATTATAAAACCGGACATTTTCTTCACGATCGCCATTATCTGCCTTCTGCGTCTTTGGTGTCAGACATCACTGTCGCAGTTCCGTCCTTTGTCCTATCGCCGATACAGCTGTATGCGCTGCATACACAGCGTTAGACAGCTTAGGGAGAGCACATTCTAGCAGTCCTTTTAAGGGCTCGTACCGGCAGGGTCAGAGAGCCATAGGTGACAGGTCCTGCAAACAGCAACAGCGTCTGTGTAGCCCAGGTCAGGGATTTCCTCCCTGCATTTCACCATTAGGAGGGAATAGAAAGGCAGGCTTCCATTCCTCTACCCAGAGCACCACAATCCTGCCACTGTACCCTCTTGTCCTCTGCACACTCCAACTCATTCTAACTAAGCCATTATACTAGCAAACACTCAGTGTACCTAGTGGCATCCTATCTGTGGCTATTGGACTTTGCTATAGTCCCACTAGTGCAAAGACATTTGCAGAGCACATCTGCCTGCATTGCACACTCCAAGTTTTTTAAACTAAGCAATTTTACTAGCAAACACTCAGTGTACCTAGTGGCATCCTATACGTGGCTATTGGACTTTGCTATAGTCCCACTAGTGCAAAGACATTAGCAGAGCACATCTGCCTGCATTGCACACTCCAAGTTTTTTAAACTCAGCCATTATACTAGCAAACACTCAGTGTACCTAGTGGCATCCTATACGTGGCTATTGGACTTTGCTATAGTCCCACTAGGGCCAAGACATTTGCAGAGCGCATCTGCCTGCGTTGCACACTCCAACAAATTATAACGAAGCCATTATACTAGCAAACACTCAGTGTACCTAGTGGCATCCTATACGTGGCTATTGGACTTTGCTATAGTCCCACTAGTGCCAAGACATTTGCAGCACGTCTGCCTGCGTTGCACACTCCAACGAATTATAACTAAGCCATTATACTAGCACACACTCAGTGTACCTAGTGGCATCCTATACGTGGCTATTGGACTTTGCTATAGTCCCACTAGTGCAAAGACATTAGCAGAGCACATCTGCCTGCATTGCACACTCCAAGTTTTTTAAACTCAGCCATTATACTAGCAAACACTCAGTGTACCTAGTGGCATCCTATACGTGGCTATTGGACTTTGCTATAGTCCCACTAGTGCCAAGACATTTGCAGAGCGCATCTGCCTGCGTTGCACACTCCAACTAATTATAACGAAGCCATTATACTAGCAAACACTCAGTGTACCTAGTGGCATCCTATACGTGGCTATTGGACTTTGCTATAGTCCCACTAGTGCCAAGACATTTGCAGAGCGCATCTGCCTGCGTTGCACACTCCAACAAATTATAACGAAGCCATTATACTAGCAAACACTCAGTGTACCTAGTGGCATCCTATACGTGGCTATTGGACTTTGCTATAGTCCCACTAGTGCCAAGACATTTGCAGAGCGCATCTGCCTGCGTTGCACACTCCAACTAATTATAACGAAGCCATTATACTAGCACACACTCAGTGTACCTAGTGGCATCCTATACGTGGCTATTGGACTTTGCTATAGTCCCACTAGTGCCAAGACATTTGCAGAGCACATCTGCCTGCATTGCACACTCCAAGTTTTTTAAACTCAGCCATTATACTAGCAAACAGTCAGTGTACCTAGTGGCATCCTAAACGTGGCTATTGTACTTTTGTCAATTCACAGTATTGGAACGTTATTTGCAGCACGTCTGCCTGCATTGCACACTCTAACTTTTTTAAACTCAGCCATTATACTAGCAAACAGTCAGTGTACCTAGTGGCATCCTAAACGTGGCTATTGTACTTTTGTCAATTCACAGTATTGGAACGTTATTTGCAGCACGTCTGCCTGCATTGCACACTCTAACTTTTTTAAACTCAGCCATTATACTAGCAAACACTCACTGTACCTAGTTGTATCCTAAACGTGGCTATTGTACTTTTGTCAATTCACAGTATTGGAACGTTATTTGCAGCACGTCTGCCTGCATTGCACACTCTAACTTTTTTAAACTCAGCCATTATACTAGCAAACACTCACTGTACCTAGTTGTATCCTAAACGTGGCTATTGTACTTTTGTCAATTCACAGTATTGGAACGTTATTTGCAGCACGTCTGCCTGCATTGCACACTCTAACTTTTTTAAACTCAGCCATTATACTACCAAACAGTCAGTGTACCTAGTGGCATCCTAAACGTGGCTATTGTACTTTTGTCAATTCACAGTATTGGAACGTTATTTGCAGCACGTCTGCCTGCATTGCACACTCTAACTTTTTTAAACTCAGCCATTATACTACCAAACAGTCAGTGTACCTAGTGGCATCCTAAACGTGGCTATTGTACTTTTGTCAATTCACAGTATTGGAACGTTATTTGCAGCACGTCTGCCTGCATTGCACACTCGAACTTTTTTAAACTCAGCCATTATACTAGCAAACAGTCAGTGTACCTAGTGGCATCCTATACGTGGCTATTGTACTTTTGTCAATTCACAGTATTGGAACGTTATTTGCAGCACGTCTGCCTGCATTGCACACTCTAACTTTTTTAAACTCAGCCATTATACTAGCAAACAGTCAGTGTACCTAGTGGCATCCTAAACGTGGCTATTGTACTTTTGTCAATTCACAGTATTGGAACGTTATTTGCAGCACGTCTGCCTGCATTGCACACTCTAACTTTTTTAAACTCAGCCATTATACTACCAAACAGTCAGTGTACCTAGTGGCATCCTAAACGTGGCTATTGTACTTTTGTCAATTCACAGTATTGGAACGTTATTTGCAGCACGTCTGCCTGCATTGCACACTCGAACTTTTTTAAACTCAGCCATTATACTAGCAAACAGTCAGTGTACCTAGTGGCATCCTAAACGTGGCTATTGTACTTTTGTCAATTCACAGTATTGGAACGTTATTTGCAGCACGTCTGCCTGCATTGCACACTCTAACTTTTTTAAACTCAGCCATTATACTACCAAACAGTCAGTGTACCTAGTGGCATCCTATACGTGGCTATTTGACTTTGCTATAGTCCCACTAGTGCCAAGACATTTGCAGAGCGCATCTGCCTGCGTTGCACACTCCAACTAATTATAACGAAGCCATTATACTAGCAAACACTCACTGTACCTAGTTGTATCCTAAACGTGGCTATTGTACTTTTGTCAATTCACAGTATTGGAACGTTATTTGCAGCACGTCTGCCTGCATTGCACACTCTAACTTTTTTAAACTCAGCCATTATACTAGCAAACAGTCAGTGTACCTAGTGGCATCCTAAACGTGGCTATTGTACTTTTGTCAATTCACAGTATTGGAACGTTATTTGCAGCACGTCTGCCTGCATTGCACACTCTAACTTTTTTAAACTCAGCCATTATACTACCAAACAGTCAGTGTACCTAGTGGCATCCTATACGTGGCTATTTGACTTTGCTATAGTCCCACTAGTGCCAAGACATTTGCAGAGCGCATCTGCCTGCGTTGCACACTCCAACTAATTATAACGAAGCCATTATACTAGCAAACACTCACTGTACCTAGTTGTATCCTAAACGTAGCTATTGTACTTTTGTCAATTCACAGTATTGGAACGTTATTTGCAGCACGTCTGCCTGCATTGCACACTCTAACTTTTTTAAACTCAGCCATTATACTACCAAACAGTCAGTGTACCTAGTGGCATCCTATACGTGGCTATTTGACTTTGCTATAGTCCCACTAGTGCCAAGACATTTGCAGAGCGCATCTGCCTGCGTTGCACACTCCAACTAATTATAACGAAGCCATTATACCAGCAAACACTCACTGTACCTAGTTGTATCCTAAACGTGGCTATTGTACTTTTGTCAATTCACAGTATTGGAACGTTATTTGCAGCACGTCTGCCTGCATTGCACACTCTATCTTTTTTAAACTCATCCATTATACTAGCAAACACACAGTGTACCTAGTGGCATCCTATACGTGGCTATTGGA